>NW_024373479.1:2545912-3047448 GCF_014805655.1 Passer montanus
CGCCCCGGCCCCGGCGGGGCTGCCCGCGCCCCGGAGCGCCGCTGTGGCACGGGCAGACGGGGCACGCCTGCCCGTGAGTGACCGCGAGGAGCCACAGAATCAGTCACTTCGGGAAAGAGCAGCGTGTGTCAGGCAGGCCATGGCACTGAGTGCCACGTCCAGTGTACCCTTAAACGCCTCCAGGGATGGTAACTCCACCGCCTCCCTGGGCAGCCCGTTCCAATGTTTAATCACTCTTTAATTCCTCCGAGTGTCCAACCTAAAGCTCCGCTGGCGCAGCTGAGACTCTGTCCTCCCGTCCTGTCGCTGGTAGCCGGGAGAGCCGGACCCTCCCCCGGCTTCATCCTCCTTTCGGAGTCATAGAAGTAATAAAGTCACCCCCGAGCCTCCTTTCCTCCAGGGGAAACACCCCCAGCTCCCTCAAGCGCTCCCCTTGGACTCGTGCTCCAGCCCCTTCCCAGCTCCGCTACCCTTCTCTGGACTCGCTCCAGCACTTCAGTGACTTTCTTGAAGTGAGGGGCCCAGAAGCGGACACAGCAAACCCCCCTCAGCCCCAGCCATGATGGCAGGCAGCACCGGGATCGTTTTAACCCTTCCCCTTCCAGGGAATTCCGCAGGTGCCGGAGCCGCCGCTCCCCGGGGGCTCCAGGTGGAGCCGGGAGTGGGGGGGGGGCAGCGGAGAGAAGAGCGCGGCCGCTTGATTGACGGTTGCCGTGGAGACGCCGTAGCCCCGCCCTCCCGGCGCGGCGCGGCCAATGGGCGGGCGCGGCCGGGGCAGCGGTGGGCGGGGCCACATAGTCTTGCGGCGGGTGCGGGAGCCGCGGCGGGGGGAGCGGCGGAGCGCGGCCGGGATACAGCAGCGATCCCGGATGGTCACCGCGGGGCCGGGGGAAACCTGATCGGCTGGAGCAGGAGGAGGAGGAGGAGAGAGATAGCAAGGGGGGAAAAAAAAAAGAAAAAGAAAAAAAAAAAAGGAAAGCAAAGCGAAACATGTCTTCTGCCTCCCCCGCCGCGGACGACATCGTGATCGCGGTAGAGATCAAGGAGGAAAATGTGATGGAAATGCTCTCCGAAGCCCCCGAGGGGCCCGCGCCGCCGCCCCCTCCCGCCGCTGCCCCGTTCCCCATGGAGCATGCCGGCTCCGCTGCCGCCGGCGAGGAGGGAGCCGCGGAACAGGTACTGCTCCATACGGAACTCCTGGCCAGGAACCACCACGCTGCCTCCTCTCCCTCCTCTTCATCCTCCTCCTCCTCCTCCTCCTCGCAGACCCCCTTGGCTTTCTCCCCGGACCACGTCGCCTGCGTGTGCGAGGCGCTGCAGCAAGGTGGGAACCTGGACCGCCTGGCCAGGTTCCTGTGGTCTTTGCCCCCGAGCGATCTGCTACGTGGCAACGAGAGCCTGATGAAAGCCCGGGCGCTGGTGGCTTTTCACCAGGGCATCTACGCCGAGCTCTACAGCATCCTGGAGAGCCACAACTTCGACTCCTCCAACCACCCGCTGCTGCAGGAGCTCTGGTACAAAGCTCGCTACACCGAGGCGGAGCGAGCCCGGGGCAGACCCTTGGGGGCGGTGGACAAGTACAGGTTGCGGAGGAAATACCCCCTGCCCAGGACCATCTGGGACGGCGAGGAGACGGTCTACTGCTTCAAGGAGAAGTCCCGCAACGCGCTGAAGGAGCTCTACAAGCAGAACCGATACCCCTCGCCCGCCGAGAAGCGCAACCTGGCCAAGATCACCGG
Source organism: Passer montanus (assembly GCF_014805655.1). NCBI lineage: Eukaryota > Metazoa > Chordata > Aves > Passeriformes > Passeridae > Passer > Passer montanus. Next base: position 2,547,652 of record NW_024373479.1, read on the forward strand.
GCTGTCCCTCACCCAGGTCAGCAACTGGTTCAAGAACCGCAGGCAGCGGGACCGCAACCCTTCCGAGACCCAGTCCAAAAGGTGAGGGAAAACTTTTCCTCCCCGCCCCCTCTCCCGCCTGCCTTTCCCTCTCCCGGCTCTTTCTTCCCTTGCAAACATGGCGCTTACCTTCGGTGCGCCTCGTCCTCCCCTCCTTCCTCCTCCCCGCTCCCTCGTTCCCAACACACCCACCCGGCCCGGGCGTGCGAGGCGGCGCGGGGAAACTTCCCGGACCCGCCGCCCCGCGCTCCCGGGAGAGCTCCCGGCGCGGGGGAGCCGCGGGGCGGGCTCCCGGGAGGGGACGGCACGGGGGTGTCTGTTCCCCCCGCTCCTTGTTTTTATTCAATTGTCGCGCCTGACAGAGTTAATCATTGACGGCCGGAGGACGCGCGGGGTCCCGGCGCTCCCTCTGTTTTGAAACCTGACTCGGGAGCGGGCCGGGCTCGGGTTTCAGCGGGGGAGCGCGGCCGGTTCCCGGGGCTCCCGGCTCTCCGGAGCGGGGCGGGAGAGCGGCCCCGGCCCCGCTCCGCCCGCGGCTCGGGCTCGGCTCCCCCCGCCCCGCGGCGGGGCGCGGGCAGGTGGAGGTGACCTCCCCGCTCCCGCCCCCCGCCTTCCTCCGGGAAGGGACGGGAAGGGGGGAGAAAGCGCGGGGAGGAGGGGGGGGAGGAAGGGAGCGGGGAGAGAGAAGGAGGGAAAGCGGCCGGCGGAGGGGGCCCCAAGGCATTTCTCAAGCAAGGGCGCGATTGTGCCGCCGCGGCCCCTCTCCGCGGGACACATCAAAGGGCGAGGGGGGAGGGAGGGGAGGGCGACCGAAAAATGCAGCCGAGGGCGGACCAGTCAGCGAAAAATCCCGGCGCAGCCCCGGGCGGAGGCACAAAGGCCGCCCCCCGTCTCTCCGTCCCTCCCCCGGCTCGGCCGGAGGTGCCTCCGCCGGCACCGGGGGCAGCGCGGGCCGGGCTCTCGCCCTTCCCCCGGGCCGGGGGCGGCCGGCTGAGCCCGGGGTCCGGCGGCGCTTCCCGGCCTTGCCTCACCTCCCAGCGCTGTGCCAAATGGCCGCGGCCGGTCTCACACGTGTGGGCACCGCGGGCCGGCGGAGGGGGGCCCGGGCAGCCCCCTTCGCTCGCCGGGGTGGAGGAATTTATTTACAACTCCATAACCCAGTCTGTAAAGTTCCTCCTTTGGCGAGTGTTTGGTTTGATGTGTTCTATTCTAAGAAACCTCCTCCCTGGGCTTAAATATCAGTTTAAAGTGCCTCGTAAAGGCAAAGCACTGGAAAAAAAATTGTTCGTGGAAGCTCCCACATACTTGTGTGAAAGCAAGAAGTCCCCCTTGGTGCAGGGATCCTGGTTCGCTGTGGTAATGCAATGTCATCTCTCCATCTTCCCCCATAGCGAGTCAGATGGCAACCCTAGCACGGAAGATGAATCCAGTAAGGGGCGGGAGGATTTATCTCCCCATCCCCTCTCCAGCTCGTCCGACGGCGTTACCAGCCTCAGCCTTCCCGGCCACATGGAGCCTGTCTACATGCAGCAGCTTGGAAACACTAAAATAGCCTTGAGCTCGTCCGGTGTCCTGTTGAATGGGAACCTCATGCCTGCCAGTACCTCTCCTGTCTTCCTCAATGGTAGCTCATTTCTTCAGGGACCCAACAGCGTCATACTCAATGGACTCACCGTGGGCACTTCACAGACTGTTACCTTAAATTCGCCCAAAACTGCGGCGAGTGTTGTGAGCAACGGGGTGTCCATCACTGACATACTGTCCTCATCGTCCTCAGAAGATGTCAAAGACTTCAAACTCCTTCAGGCTTCGGTCCCCAATGCCACAGCAGCCTTCAGCCCTAGCAACATCCCAGTCACTTTCCCAGGATTGATACCGAGCTCAGAGGTGAAAAGGGAAGGCGTAGAAACTGCTGCTTCCCAGGATGGAGGCTCCGTAGTTACTTTTACTGCTCCTGTCCAAATAAACCAGTATGGCATTGTCCAGATCCCCAATTCAGGAACAAATGGCCAGCTGCTGAACGGAAGCATTGGTTTTTCTTCTCTGCAGCTGCCTCCAGTTTCTGTGGCAGCTACACAAGGTAAAAGCTTTGCCTCTTGCAGTAAGAGGTATGAGAAAAAGTTGGAATCAGGCACGCTTAGCATTTTAGAAGCTGTGGTCTGCTTCTTCCAAGGTATCAACATAGTATCTCAGCCGTGGCCACACGCAGAACATCAAATAATACTGTTTGCCTTCTTTTATAGTGGTTTATGCTCCTGGGCAGACTGTCAGATGAAGCTGAGCTGCTCTGTTAGGAGCATGGAAGGAGGTCTGGTAATTTACACCCCTTTCATCTCATGCTGTTGACAGAAGTCTGTGATAGGAGTCTTCACAAATATCTGTAAATTTTACATGTTTCAGTAATTCAAAATATTCCCCATTTGCCACTGAATTCTTTTAATGAGAAGGTTCATAAAAATGAAAATTATGACAGCTGGAAATTGTTACCGTTGTTGTTCTTGTGGTGGTTGTTTTTTTTTTTGTTTTCTTAATGAAGGCATTTCACAAAAATACATTTTGAATTACTGTAGACACAACAAGACTGAGCAGTTGCTTGTACATTTTCTGTTCCATAATTAAGAAAGATTAAACTTGAGGGAAACAATAGAAGTAAGCACTAGCTCGTAGATATAAAATGTGAGGCTCTTTGGATAAAACTGCCCTCAGTCCAAGGGAAATATGTCATCACAGGTTCATGTGCCAAGTGTGCAGGCTCCTCCCCAAGTTTGCTTTAGAGTTGGTCTTAGCATACCATAGTCTGAATCTTGCAGCTGGTCAGGAAGAATCCCAGGGAGCACAAACCTAGTTCTGGATCCCTTTTTTGAAGCAGATCTGTTAAAAAGCACAGTTGAACATCTTTGGTACTCACTGGCCACTTTATCTTTGATTACGAAGATGATTAAACTGGAATGATTCTCTCTGGTTTCAGGGGCTGTGAATACTATAGTGAAAGTCAAATTGTGCTGGTGTGCTACTTTGGATTTAATGTGTATAGGGTGTGAATTGTTCTTGCTGAAGCACAGGGAGAAACACTGAAGCCGTGCAACCACATTTCAAATGGGTGCACAATTATAAGGTCCTAAAATGTGGCACTCACAGGCACTGGAAGTTACTGGCACATAGTTTAAGCAAGATTAAAGAGAGAAGACAGTCTGAATGCCACCTGTAATTACTAAAGCCACTTAATCCACATGCTCCAAGGCATAAACTAACAGCCAGCAAAGGTGAGAAAGAAAGTTCTGTCCTTTTAATTACTGTAGGATATTGTGTTTGAATGTCCTAAGATTTGTAATAAGCTCTTCTCTGACCATGTTTTCCTTTGTTAAAAATACTGACTGCCCACTGGAGAGTGATCCACCATATCTTTGGTGCAGAGAAAAGTTCTGGTTGTCTTGGATGGATAGCTGGCTCCCTATTCCAAGTGAAGCGTGCTGCAGGCTATTTCAAGTAAGCCAGTAAATAATACTGACAGGTAACTTCAAGTTACCTGGCTTTGTTATTCTAGCTTACCCATGTGCATAACATCTTCCAAAAAAATATCATAATTGATTAACTGAAATTAATAGGGAACTAAATTTCTCACATGGGGAATATTTCATCTTCTGTGCTGTTCTAAAATATTCAGCTGTGTCCAACTGTAATCTCTCATAATTAAACTGCTTTTGAGAAAGAGAGGTGTTCCAAGTGGGACTCAGTCCCAAGAGCCAGTATTTCTTATTTTAGGAATTACCTTAATGACAACTGACATGGCAAGTCCAGTGAAAACAGCTTCAGGTCATCTCTGGGCACCTCTCCTTGCTTTGGCTCACTGCAGCATCACACGAGCAGTGCCATGGCTTCCAGCAAGGGCAGGCAGTGCTGGGTGACTTCTCACAGCGTGCTGGATGTGGTAGGATTAGGATTTTAGAAAAACATGATAAAGCAAGGTGAACGGGAATAGAGCTGAGTGCTTGAGGATTGCCGAGTTAGACCAATAGAAATTACCAGTTTTTTGTGTTTTCTGTGAGGGTTGGCTCGGGCAGGTTCTCCCCAGCAGCAGTGGATTTCATGTGACGTGTCTCCAGTTCCCACACACAAGCTGTAGTCTGTCACTGAACTATCTTTAATAGCTTTTCATGCTTCTATTCTTAGATGGAAATTGAGTGGTGGCAACTAGTGAAGGCCAAAGCACATTCATTTTAGTCACATGGCTGGGGACTGTTTGCTCCTTAATGAGAGTCTGAAAGATACCTAATCTAATATATCAGAAATTTCTTTTTTTTTTTAACTTTCTAGAAGCAACTTCTGTTAACAGCATTGATTTCTTTACACCAAGTTTTCTCTCACCTGCTACAAAAGTTGCTTTTCAGCATTGCATGAAATATTAGTGTATGTGTATACTGCAAAGGTAAAAAAGACCAGGACTGCATAACTCTCTGCCAGCAGTAATCTCTGTTTTCTTTTGCTTCCCTTCCCATAGGTAATGTTTCAGCAAACCCCAGCACATCTGATGGAGGAACTTTTACAACTGAATCTTCAACAGTGCAGCAAGGAAAGGTTTTCTTCAGCCCCCTCACTCCGAGTGCAGTGGTTTATACAGTTCCCAATTCGGGCCAGGCAGTAGGATCTGTCAAGCAAGAAGGACTGGAAAGAAGCCTGGTGTTTTCTCAGTTGATGCCAGTCAGTCAGAACACTCAACTGAACGTCAACATGTCTTCTGAAAATATATCCAGTGCAGGGCTCCAGTCCCTGGCCTCCTCCTTAGTGAATGTAACACCCTCGCATAATTTTTCCCTCACACCACCAACTCTTTTAAATGCTGCAGAACTGAGCTCTGGTATCTCGGAGAGCCAGGCCATGTCCTCACCCGTGACCAGTACCTCTACAGTGATATCTATCAGCAACACTAACTATGCAACCCTTCAGAACTGTCCCCTCATCACCAGTCAGGATCTGTTGTCCATTTCCACAGCGCAGCCCGTGCTTGGAGAAATCGTTTCCACGAGTGGAGACCGTGTCAGCCACCCCCCTGCACAAGTGCACCAGGATTTTGGCAGGGAGCACAGGTTGGTTCTGCAAGCCGTACCTGATGTCAAAGAGAATTTCTTACCTAATTCTGAGAGTAAGTCAACTGGCAATTTAATGATGCTGGATTCCAAATCTAAGTATGTTATGAGTAACATGGTTGACACGGTGTGTGAAGAACTGGAAACGGACAAAAAAGAACTTGCCAAACTGCAGACAGTTCAGATGGATGAAGTTATGCAAGACTTGTAACTTCTTTCTTTTCTTGCTTTCTGTTTTAATAGATAAGTCTCCTGTTGAGGCCCTAACAAACACCTAGTGGAGTGTTTGTGGGTTTTTTTGTTTGGTGGGTTTTTTTTCATTTAAAGAAACCAGAAGAACATTTAAGTGGTCTGAATCAATGTACAGAGGAATCTTCAGCAATGGAATTAGGTTACCACACTTGGTTTGCATGCAGTATTCTCTTTTAAGCAGATTAAAGGAGAAAGGAAATGGCCAGGGCAAGTACTGAGGAATGGGTTCAGGTTTGGCTACCAGATACTACCCTGAAAATTTAACTAGACTCTCCATAGTACAACATACTCTTAACAGTAAGTATACACTCCTAGCTTCATATGGAAAACAAAAATCTCACTCCAGAATGGTAGAAGCAATGCAGACTTTTTTTTCTGTTTACTTCCAGTCCATGGGCATTGAGAGATTTCTAAGGAACTCTAGACGATACCTCTCTGGCTACTTTTATGTTGTTTGAGGTTAAGAAACAAAACAAAATCATAATATTGTTACTGGTATGTTTGCTATTTTTTCCAGCAGACTTGCATTTAAACCAAAAGTCTCACATCAATCATGTGCAGGTTTCTAAATGCTACAGCTAGCATTTTGTCAGTGCACCAGAAAAAGCATCATTTAAAACTCTAATTATGCAATTCAGAAGCTTTCTATCCAGTATGAATGTAAATATTGTTTCAGTTCTTATAAAGGAGACTTTTTTTTTTTAATTAGTACAATGGATTTTATTTATGGTTTATGTTCCCTTTCACTTTAGACACAATGCATTGAAAAGGAAAACGTTTTCTGGCTGTTTAATTTATTTTATTGTTTGAGCAGGAAGTAAGCGTAGTTTTTTCTGACAAGATTTTACTTTTTGTAGTTTTTTTCAAGCAATAGACTGTAAAAGTAAAATGTTAATCACACTGAAACTAGAAAATTAATTCCCAGTCTCACAAACCCAGGAGGTCACTGTTTCTACCCCCTCTGTCATTGTGTTCAGGTTTTTTTTTTGTTTGTTTGTTTTGTTAGTAATTTGCAATTTAGTTGAACCCTTTTGTGTATTTTTTACAGAATTCCACGTGCCTTTCTTCCTAGTGGCCTTATCTTTGTTACTAAAGCACAGTGGCAGGAGGAATGAAAACACTGATTTGCAAATATCCGTCCTCAGGGCCAAATCCTGATGCCTTACTTCTGCAAGTAGACCCTCTGACTTGGGTGCCCCTGCTTGCACGAGTAAGAAGAGGTTTTGAGAGTCTTCTGGACCTGCTGGGTGACATTTCCTGGCAGTGCAGAGAGCCAAGCATGGCTCCTTCTGCCCCACGTCAGCAGGACAGGAGGGGTCTGCAGAGGAACCACGGGGTTGTGCCGAGGGGAAGCTCTTGGCTCCGTGGGATGAGCAGGAGAGGTTGGATGGGCAGGCCAAGGAAGGGAACCCCAGGTTTGCACATTGGCCAAACAGCCCGTGTGGGAGGGCTTCAGCTGCAAGGCCCCCACCCAGCTGAGTGTGTATTTATAAATATCCTCCCAGGAGAAGCAGCCTGTGGTGGGAACTGCAGCGGCCATGGTCCCTGCCTGGCTGGGGATGGGTGTCCACACCTTTCTCCCTGGCCAGGAGCAGGTGGAGCAGATCTTAACCTTTCCTCCAGAGGAGTTTTTGTAGCATGGAAAAGCACATCCTTATAGCTTTAAAATAATAACAAGAATTCAGATGTACAAAAGTGACGCGCTGTTAATGCTGGTGGGTTTGGTTTTGTTATATTTTATCCTAATGTGAATATATACAGTAACTAAAGCATGTGTTCATCCTCATCAGGGGCCTTTAGAAGGCATTGGGAAATGTTTTCATGAGCTTCTGTGGGCTCTGAAGCAGGCTCAGGACAGAACAAGATCACTTGTAGAGGACAAAAGAAAAATGGAAAGGAAAGATAATTAAAGTGGCCTGTCCCAGTGTGTTTGTCTTGGTTATAACTGGTTCCCTGGAAAGCTTTTGGGGAATGAAGGTTTTTTTGTGCGCCGTGAGCATGGCATCGGCATTCTCGTTGTGGTTTTGCACTATATTGCGTATTTTGCAAGGTTTTCTGTGGAACCTTGAGGCTGAGCTCTGTCAGTGAGTGCTGGAGTCCATGCTGTGAGCCAGGGCTGCAGGGAAAAGGGCAGGAGAAGGGAAGAAGGAGCGTGCAAGGGGAGCACTCGCAGCTGCACGGAGCCGCTGACGCTCTGCAGGCAGGGGCAGCCCATCAGCAGCTGGCTGTCCCCACGTGCTCCCAGGCAAACAGGGTGTTTGAGGCAAGTGCTCTAAAGCAGAGATTATCACAAGCAGGACATGGAGCTGTATGTTCCCCTGGCACAACTTTCCCTGACGTTCCCGGGAGCTCCGCGTGAGCAGGGAATCGGATAGTCCAGAGTTCTCCTAACCACTCTGCTTGTTTATCTGTTTGCTGGGCCCCAGCATGAGCAATCTGTTTCCCACCTCTTCTTCACCCATGTAACTAAGATGGTGATGACAGTAGCTGTATATGCTTTGCATGAAATCACTCAGCCATTTGGAAAATTAGAAATACCCCGTATCGCTGTCATTTTAATGGAGAATGTGTACTTGGCTCTGAAGGAGTTGGTGGTGGATTAACATTTGGTCTGTGAAGCTCAGACTATATTTGGAGGCAAGCTAGGGAATATTTCAGAGCAGTTGTTGGTGTGATCATCTCTCATAATTGAAGAGACTGTGGTGTTACAACAGTACCTGTTACTTTATTTTTAATTTTTCCTTCTTTGCATTTGTTGTGTTACTGAGGCTCTGAATTCCTTGGCTTTGCAGCACAGTTGATGTGGAAAACTGTGTATGTTGTTACAGTGGCACGTTTCTTGGAGTGTCTGGTACTTCTGAGAGGAGAGTTCCCACTCCTCAGTGGGAGTGGAGGATGTACATAAAAGCAGTGTTTTGGGACAAAGTGAGATTGATCTATTCTAGTCTTCCAGATATCGAGTAACTTCCTATTATCTTTTACTCTTTCTTTCTTTCTCCCATTGAAAATAAGTGTCATTCCCTCCAGATAACGTAGTTATAACCTCATGTTTTCTGCAGGTACATATGCACAATATAAAGACTCATTGCACGGTACAGTGTGTTTAAAATAGAAATTTAAATAAGTAGTTTTATTCCTTACAAGGGTAAGTTTTTATTTTGTGGCCCTCAGGCAGGCAGGCTCACTGCTCTCAATAGACAGTACTCAAAGCCCCAAAAAGTGTCCAGGGCCAGATCTTTGGCTGCTGTAAATAAGGCATTGCTCCACTGATTCCCAAACCAAGGATTTTTACGTGGTGTTTAGGGGATTTGGATGCTGGTCTCCCACACATGGGGAGGCAGTGAGTGTCCAAGCCCCACAGACAGCCCTTATTATCACATTCTGTTGTTTAAATGGAAGGTATGTCTACCTGGCATACACGTTCCTTCTCTTCCCTCCCTCTCTGTTGTGGATGAGAGTAAAGGATCATTTCAACTTCACATATGTTTGTAACTTCTAAGTCCACTGGAAATCTTACAGAAAACATTGCCAAATTCTACTGCTTTACTAGTCCCAGACTCAGCTTTGAAAAATATGCCTAAGGAAATTCTTAAAAAGCATGATGTTAAAAACCCCTCTCTTCTTTACTACTTTGGATTAAAGCTGCCTCTGTTTCACCCAGAGTTTTGCAGAAAACATGATGAATTGAATGCTCTGTGTGGACTATTTGCAGCATTATCCCTGTGGTCTTACCTGCAAGGGCATTTCAGCAATGTAAATCACAGACATCCATTGGCCAGGTCCTCAGCTGGGCTAAACTAGCACATTTCCATTGACTTTAATGTCCTTTTTTGCCAGCTGGGAATATGGTCCATTCATTTCACTGGTGTTAGGTCAGGGATGGATTTGGCCCAGTACACAGTGGCAGCACAAACCAGAGCACAAGGCTGGCACTTGGGTAGAACCAAACAGTCACAGTCTATCAAAGCATATACCTCTTCCCATGTACTGCTTTCCCCTACGTGTGGATTCAGGAAGACTCTTTCAGAAAGTGGCTTCACCCAGAGGTGAGGCTGGAACTGTCATTACTGCTCTCAGTCTGAGACTGATGACAATAATGGGCAGGTTCTGACTTCAAATCATGTAAAATCACCTCAGTCATGATTTTCAGTTCAATAAATCAGGGTGGAATTTGGCCCTGTGTGCACAGGAGCTTTTCATGTGCACAGATGTCCAGTGTCTGTGCACTTTCCTTAGCAAGGGCAGATGAACAAGAGGGTGCATCCCTCCAGTATCATGTGAGGTATCTGTGCAGGGCTCTGGGACATGAACTCCCCAGTGCTTGTGGTCGAGAAGAATGTCAAATCATGGAAAAGAATAGTAATTTTATAATTCTGAAAACAAAAATAATGGTATTTTTAAAAGCAAGGATGCCTGAAGTCTTCCTGTATCTCCTAGCTGTTATTATCTTGAAGGATATTTTATACCTTAGTTGTATGTTTCATATAATTTAAAACTTGCTTCTTAAATTTCTGAACTCAAGGAGGGGGTGAATCTTCTGGCTTTCAGGATTCACATTCAGAGGATGTTTGTTCTTTTGCTGCATGTACTGTTTGTCCAGAACTAACCAGTTATTTCTCCAATATGGGTTTTATTGTGCCTTACAACAAATATTAAATTTAAGCGGAATGTACGCGTTAGAGGAGGGAATAATCAAGAAGACTTTACTGCACTGTTAGGTGATGCTGCCCCAGAGTGTATCATCAAACATATCTGTGCTTAATTACCCAACCAAAGAGATCTAAAGTATGTATGTTTGTTGTACTGTAATAGGGGTTTGTGCCTGGACAATTAAGTGTTTTATTTGTATTCTGAGATGATGTGAACTTATTTTTCTAAACACTATACTGAATAAACTTTATATTTATACACATCTTGTGTAAATATTTCTGTTTGGTTGTCATGTGAGAGCTTTGAATTTTCAGTTGGAAAAGCAATCTGAAGTAGAAACTTGGCTTCTAATGACTCATCATGAAAGGTGATGGCAACCAGGAGTGCCTGTGCTTGCCAGGGATTTGATCTGCACCCTATTTAAGCAAGAATGAGACTTTGTTGACTTGAGGGGGTTTTGTTGGAATTCTAAAATACTAAATTAAAAAACATAAATCTTATACCTCATATTGAACCTATTTGTGTCTCGAACTGAATTTATACTGTAATTAGTTAAATACTATTAAAATCTACTTCCACCTGCTAGTTAGGGCTAGTCAGTATTTACTTGTGGTTCCCATGACATTGCCATGTGTTCTGTGTCAGGGGCTTTTTTTGGGTAGGTGTACTCCTATTTGCTAAATTCCTGTTTGTTGAAATTTTTCTTCAAAATGTTTCACATAGTCTCAGACTTGCTTTTGGCAGCCTTTTGAGAACAGCTTGAAATGTTATGTTCCTCTGATATTAAAGGATTTAAACACATTACCATATTACTTCAGATCTGTGTTCCAAGTACCAGCATTGCCTGGTTACGACTTTGATGCCAAAATGAATGACAGTAAATCCAAACAGCCTAATCTGTGCAGGTGAAATAGTTTCCCTCACTGAAGCTGTATACATTAGACATAATTAGTAGCCTGCACATGCCAGCAGGAAAACACCCTTCCATCCCTTTAAACTGTGTTTAGGCCAGAGGAAGCACAGTGAGGTCAGGGAAATTTTTTGTTTGTTTGTTTGTTTTTAATAGATATGGTTAAAAACCATGAAATTCATTATTTTCTTCCTCACTAAGACATTACCTTGGTGTTTGTCACCATTCCTCCACCTTTCCCATGGATCGCAGCCGCGTCCCGCTCTCTCCTCACAGGGAGTCCCCCTCCCAGGGAGAGAGCATCTCCCTCTTTTCTCGAGGCTGATCCAACTCTGCAGCTGCTGAAGTAAATAATCCAGTTACCCGGGAGCAGCCCTAAGCCAGAGCCAATTGCCTCGTTGCCCAATTCCTGTTTCCTTCCCAGAAGCGGGCGCTTGGCTCCGTCGTGCTCGCGGCGCTCCCTTTGCCTGAGCAGAGCTGGGATGGGATTTTCCTGCCTGCACAGACCAAACCCCAAACTGATCCCCGGGCAGCAGCTCTGTCCCAGCTTCGGTTGCAGCAGGAGCTGAGGATTTAAAGCCATCCTTCCACCTGGCTGGGAGCAGCTTCTCTCAATTGAGGAAGAATGTTCAGATGCTTGATTGTGTTCAGAGGAGGGCAACAAGGCTGGTGAGGGGCTGGGAACACAAACCATGTGAGGAACGTTTGAAGGAGCTGGGGTTGTTTGGCCTGGAGAAGAGGAGGCTCAGAGGTGACCTTACTGCTCTCTATACCTTCCTGAGGGGAGGCTGTGGACAGGGGAGGTCGGTCTCTTCCACCAGGAGCACTGACAGAACCAGAGGACACAGTCTCAGCTACATCAGGGAAGGTATAGGTTGGCTATTAAGACAAAAAATTTCACCAAAATAAAGCACTGGAATGCTCTTCCCAGGGAGGTGGTAAAATCACCATCTCTGGATGTGTTTAAAAAGACTGGACATGGCACTTGGTGCTATAGTCTAGCTGAGGTGTTAGGGCAGAGGTAAGATGATCTTAAAGGTCTCTTCCAACTTTGTGATTCTGTTTCTGCCTCACCATGCGGGCAGGGAAGGAGCTCCCGGACCCCCACTGCCAGGCTGGCTGCATCCCATGCCCCGGGAAGGGATTTGTGGCTGTGCAGCCCCCACAGGGGCTCTGGATGAAGCGCAGGGGTTTGGGAGCAAGCGAGAAGAGGAAGGTCTCGGCAGCGTATGCAAATGTCCAAATTCTCGCCGAGCAGCCACCCATGCGGTATGCAGGATGAATCATGTCCTAACGGAGCGCATTCCTGCTGCTCTGGAGCGCTTTGCAGATGTGCTCCAGGTCACCCTGGGCGAGAAAACCACACACAGCCACGGTTCCTTCTTCCCTGGCAGCCTGTGCACAGATGGAGAAAGGGGGGACAGCACCTTTGGGAGGGTGGGCAGCTGCATCCCTGAGCCCCTGCCTTTCCCACAGGGCCTGGGGATGCTGCAGGGAGGAGGGGGGGCTGCCAGGGCAGTAGCTGGGATGGAGCTGATGGTAGGAAGGCTCGGGGAGATGGGTGGTTTCTCTTGATCTAGCAGGGAGACAAGCTGGGAAGGGAGACAATGCTGGAAGACAGCACTTATTATGCTCTATATTTGTCTTGATATTTCCCTGTTGCCAGATCAGAAGGGGATTTTGCTGCTCCAAGAGGCAGAGGTTGGGTCAGGAAAACAGGATTTTAATATGAATACTCACAGCTTGGAAAGCAGAGGTCTCCTTCCAGGCTGCATCCCCTATTGTGGTGATCTCTGGCTGCAGAAATCTCTGGGCTGGAATCTTAGGCCAGTATATGGATACAGATCATATTTTTAATATAAAAATACATTTTAGAAGGAAAATTATTCCCAGAAATAGGAATTCATCTGCCAAGCAACGTGCACATAACCAATTTCACACTTAGAGGTGCCAGAAAGTTCAGGAATGAGACCAACAATAAAAAACCAACACACGTGTGAAAAATCTACAGCATTAAAGCCAGATTCAATAAAAATAGCACCTAGTTTATGTGCTACAGAAGCTGGCACATGCCTGCAAAGGCTGAAGGAAAGAGATAAAATGTTCAGAAGTTGCATGCAGTCCAGAGCAACGGAGCAGCCCTGGAGCAGTGTTGATGGTTACTCAATAACTCATATACAATGCTCTCCCGTGTAAGTGCTTTAATTCTCCATCCTGCTACTTCTCGGGCAGAAAGACCCAATTTGGAACACTGGAGGCCGATCAATAAGCTTTGCTGTGGCAGCCAGAGTGCTTTGTGATGGAGCTGGCCTTACGAAGGGACTCCCAGAATGTTACACAGCATCATTTTCCTTGCTGCTCGCACGCTGCAGGCAGCGAGCTCGGTGCTCAGGGTACCCCCAGCACCTCCTGAGCTGTGAGCACAGCCCCTCTCCTGAGGCACAGAGATGAAAGCAGGCTGGCAGAGGGGAGGGCAGGGAGGTGAGGGGTGGCACAGGCAGGTTGCAAAGCCAGGTCTCTGACTCCCCCTGTTGCTTTGCCCACCGCCACCTCCTCTGGAGCCCAATCCCACTTGGATGCAACCTGCCATGGCAGCAGCAGGAGCACTTGATGCTGGCACCAAAGCTGAGCTTGCTCTTTTCATTTATTTGTTGTGTTTACAGCCACCTCCTCATGCTGACCAGTTGATAACTAGACTGGTCCTGGAGCAGCACCCCTGAGCCTCCAAAAAGCTGTTCCTGCCTGGATCATTAGCTCAGGGTGATGCACATGCAGGCCCTGGAGGACTCCAAAGCCACCCACTTTCAGATCAAGGCAATCTGAGAAAGGTTTGACTCATCTACCACCAAGCCCAAGGAGCTGAGAGGGAGAAATGCTCAGGGGAATGAGGATGAGAGTTCAGAGCCTGAGCTGTGCATGCTCTTGCATGTCCTAAGTCAGTGGCTTCTCAAAAGAATACATTGAGAACAAATGACAATTTGGATGTCACTCATGTCCCAGGGAAATACTGGGGATTTTGCTTTTTACTGCTGCTTAATCAAACCAAGGCAGGCCAGGGGATCAAAGGCAGTTCTAAAAGACAGCACTCAACACCATCCCAAGCACATTCACAGTGCACATACAAATATACAAGTTGTCTGCATTAAAAAACATTATCTGTTGTGTTGTATTACGTGCAGGTGGAAGTGAGCACTGACCAGATTAAGACTAAAAAATAATGTCTTTATTTTGAGGTCCACTATGAAGTTGTGCAAGAAGTGCATCCTCTTTTTCTTCTTACAGGCAACATATTAGAGCCCAGTCCCAAAACTCCACCACAGACAAGTTCAGATTTCTGACTTGCTGCTGTTAAATGTGCTGTCCCCTTGCCCAGAGCCTGTGGCAGAAGAGCAGCAGGGGCTGACTGCCCTGTTAGTGCTGTTCTTGGAGGAGAGAAAGATTCAATATCAGCAAGAGAGCTGCAAACTCTAGGGAAGCGACACCACCTGCACGTGGGAGGATTTAGGCACATCACACCCCTGTGTGGGGAATCACATCATCTTCTGAGGGCTGCTGCTGCATTTCTGCTCCTTTTCCCTACTAATGCGGTGCTGCTCTCCCCAGAGCTTCAAACGCTGAGGAGTTTTTACTCCTTGCAGCACCCTCAGGGTTTGGTGTCCCCTAGCTTTGCCAAGAAAGCAGTGAACTCCAGACTAGAAAAGACTTTTTTTTTACACATCACCACGAGGTGGGTGGGATGTGCAAGACCACAGCAGGCCCAGCCTCCAGGTCAGTGAGCACTGAGGGGCTTCAGCTGAGCCTCTGTGACATCTTCCCCATTTTTTTTTTTTGGCTTGTGAACTCCCCAGATAAAAAACTCCATCAGATAAATTCCAAGGGAGGTTTTTAGGGGCTGCTCTCATTTGCCATCTTCCCCTCAGCCCTGCAGACCTCTTGATATGAGGTGGGACCCAGGACTTCCAAAAACAGCAGCACCTGGCAGCAGGCTGTTGATAGCAGCCTATTTCTAGGTCTGCCTTTATCAGGGAGGGCCTGGAAGTGCTCCCAGGAGCACAGGGCATGCTGCACATTCCAGCACAGCTGCCTTGCACTGACCAGCAGTGCTGCAGGATGCCTGGGCCCAGGACAGAGGCCACAGGGCACCAGCCAGCCCTCCATGGCTCCAGGACAGCTCACTGCCCCAGTACAGAGGTGTCAGGAGGACATTTGGCACCTCCTGCTATGCTCAGCAGGTCTCAGTAAATCCCTTCTGGCCTCAGTTTCTTGTGGCTATTGTGGGGTGTTTTCTTGTGCAAACCAAAGGCAGAGTGAACCTGAGCCTCAAGCCAGGAGAGCTTCATCCCATTCCTTTGGAAAAGTCAGCCCCAGCAAATGAAACCCCTTGAGCAGTTGCTCAGGTTTGTGTTTGTTACCCGGTAATGGCAGCAAGCATTGCTCACCTGGACGTGGTGAGAAGTGCTCCTGTTCCTTCCAGATTTCCTCACCTAGATCTGAATCTTTTTCACTTAAGTTTTGCATCAGTTTGGGTTACAAAAGCAAGTCTTGTTTCAGGTGAAGGATGCTCATGGCAAACAAGGAACAGTCATTTGGTGGTGCCCTGGAGGACCAGACCCTCAGATTAAAGTGTAGAGCCTATTTCTGTTCATCTCTTAACTATTCTCAGTTATTAGGGTCTTTTCAGAAACCATAATAAATGAATGTGAAATAAGCAGCTGAACATACTGATAACACTGGAAAGCAGAAGAAGAGCCATACCTGGTTTTGAAGCCCAAAACCAGGGAACACTCCTGCTTAGGCTTTACCAGAGCCACATCCAGTGAAAGAAGTGCCTCCTGTCCTGCAAGCTTACTTCCAGCACACACAGGAAGATCCCAGCACACCACAAGATCCCATGTTTCAGTATCCAGGTCTCCATCCTGTGAAACTCATCCAGAATCATCAGTTCATCTGCATTTGATAAGCAGACCCTCTTCCAACATCCAGGATGTCCCTGCAAACACAGCCTGAAGCTGTGCTGAGCAGAAACACTTGGCCAAGAGATCACTTTGATCAAGAGATGATGGTATTTTGACCTGGAAGCACAAGACAATCACTGATTCAGAACAACTTCCCACCCACCCTGCAGAGACTTTGCCCAGATCACATTTCCCCAGTTCATTGGGGCATGGAACAGCACCAAAGGCTGGTGGATGCCAAGCTGTGTCACATCTGATGGCTCTTCCCTTTCCAAGCAGAGTATCAGGTCATCAAAGGCAACGAGGCTGGCACGACAGAATTTGAGAATCCCACTTTATAGCTGGTAGAAATTGAATCCCCACAAGTCTGTCAGTAGTGATATATCCCAGGTAATGCAGGATTGAAATCTCCTGGCCCCAAGTCTCAGTCTTATACTTAAGCAACAATCTGATTTGTCAACTTTCACAATTTATGGGCTTTGCAATATTTAGTAGATGGTGAGAGAGGGGAAGTAGGCAAAGGAGTTATGGCCACAACTTCCTGCTCAACTTCATTCTTAGGTTCCTGGTTTTAAAATACAGAAATAAATTTGGAGATACTGAAGGTCTCCAAGCCAGAATACATACAAATTTGGGTGTATCACATCTGTCTATCTATCTATCTGCATTTTATCTCAAATCTGGTGCTGCCTCATGCTCTCCAAGCCTTTGGGTCTGATAGCACTTTGTGCAATAAGACACTTCAGGAAAATAAACAAGGGTATAAACAAGGGTATAAAATAGGTGTCATTTTAGAAATAAAACTAATAAATGGTCTATAAATTCAAGAGAATATTTTCAAAGCTGCCTCTGGGCTCAAATGTCCATAAACTTAAAATCAGGCTTTTGAATAATTTCCTAGACTATTGCAGTATAATCAGTAAAGCTAATAGCTGATTTAAAATAAAATAAAACTCAGTATAACTGAACCTAGAGACACATTTCATTGACCTAAAAACAACCCCCCCAAAAACAGCATAGAAATGCATTTCCTAAAATCATCACTGTAAAATCAGTTCTGTTTTTAAGGAATTCCATCAAATTCATTCTACATCCCTGTGTAACACAGGCAGGGTTTCCAGAGCCTCCTGCTCCTGGCAGCTCCCAAGGCTGGCAGCACAGACCATTCCCTGGCAGGTTGCTGGAGACCCCAGCTCCACACCACACCTCAGTACATGTCTGCATACAAACTGCATTTTGGTGCATCCATAATTAGCACAAAGCAAATGGCCCCCAGTTGTGACAAATGGTTTTCAGCTCAGTTATCACCCACAGCAAGGACCAGAGGAACCCTCAAGGGCTGTGGGAAAGGAGGCAGAAAAGGGAGAGAAACCTTCTTGAAGTGACTTTTATTAGCTGCCACCCTCAGCCCTGGCCCAGGAAAAATCCAAAATGTTTGTTAGCCCAGACAGACCAAATCAATTTGGGGATTTTTATTTGTTGCCACCTAACCAGGTGTTGCAAGAAGAAAAATCACTGGGCTGCTCAGCTCATTCTGCCTCTTAAAGCTTTGGCCTAAAACAGAAATTTGAATGGCTAATGGTGGTCTTCCTTCAGTCCTGACTATAATGAGTGTTTAAATGTTCCAAATACTTGTATTTTTGCAAAATAACAGGAAGCACCAAGAGAAAGATGAGTTATACTTTATTTTTCAAGCCCTACTCAGAGGCAACTTGAACTGTAACTATCCCAAGATTAGCTGATGGTGACCACTTAGAACCAAAACTCCCGTTCCTAAATATCTGGATTTATACATCCCCATCAGAACAACAACAGTAACAGCAATTCCCTCCTCCATGGCAAGAGGCACAGCCAGGCTGGGGTTCACCCATCTGGAATAGCCAGGATACTGAGGGCACACAAACATATTTATTTATATAAAATATGTATTTAAATGTACAATATATATTTACATATATATTATGTTTTCATATGTAAGATATAGTGTATCTATATTATATAATCTGGATATGTTATTTTAAATTATATATACATAATATATTAAATGTTCAGCTTACGCAGATGACTGCTCAGAATTGTCCTGGGTGCTCAATCTCTCCCTAAGCTGTGTCAATGCCTCCCAGCTCCCTGTCCCTGCCCACCTGCTGCACACTGGTACCAGGAGCAGGGCACAGCAATGGAACCCTGCCCTTCCCTTTGGGGAGCCCTTTGCCTCCCCACTGCAGTGGCATTTGACCAGTTCTGCTCCTCTTCAACCCATGTGCAGAGAAGGGGAAGTTATTTTTCACAGAAATGTAGAATAGTTTGGGTTGGAAGGCCAAAACTCATCCCATCCCAAAGGTGGGGACACTTTTCAGCAGAGCAGGTTGCTCCAAGCCCCATCCAGCCTGGCCTTGAGCACTTCCAGAGATGGGGCAGCCACAGCTCCTCATTTCAGGTGGGTCAGGAGGACACCTCTCCACCAGCGGTGATGCAGCCAAGGCTGGACACTGCTTTACCCCCTGGCAATGCATTTTAAGAGCCATTCCTTAACCAGACTGCTCCTTTCATTGTCTGTCTCCCAAACCCACCAGCACAGCTCTGCATGCTGCAGCACTGTCCCCCTCCTGGGCTCCCAGTGGGGGTCCCTGACCCACCCTACAGAGCTGTCCCAACCTTTCTGAGAGCCACTTCTACCAGCAAACAGATCACACTCACAAATCACTGCCTGGAAAGTCTGTGTGGTATGTGGCTTAATTTTCTTTTCCATAATATGAAATCCAATCTGAAATGCACAGATTAGTTTACTAATCTGTGTAAATCCTATTAATAGCACTTACACTGCCGTGCTCCCATTCACATTCTAACAAATCTGCTTGCACTGGTTTGGTTTCCCCTCATCTCCTGCAAGATCTTCACACCTGGCTGCTGTCACGTCTTCACAAAATAGCTGGCCACAAATGGCAACTTGTGCTTTGCAGTCATCTCTCATCTTTTAATTTGTGTCCCATGGTCCATCGTGTTCTGGATCAAAGCATTAGTGCTGTAAATCACCACGGTGCCATCGAAGCTAAAGGGATTATACAGGGGATCACACAGCTCCAGTGGGGAAGGGCAGAGCTTGTGCCCTCCTCTCCCCCAGCATCTCTGCCTTCTGTGCCTGCTCCAGCTGCATCCTGCCCCTCACAGCTCCACTGGCACCCCAGTGACTCCATCCTGCCCTGGGCACCAGGCCCAAAACTGGCCCAAACACCAGCAAAGGACCTGCTTGCAAGGAGGAGCTGATGGACCATCTCTGGAGCCACTGGATGTGCTCACAGCAGCCCCACACACATCCCCTTGTCACCAGTGGGTTTAGGGTGGCACACCTGGCACCTGGGCTTGTGCCTGGCACAGGGAGCAGCCCCACTGGCAGCTGGGTGAGCTCCCCTGAGCCCAGTGTGGGCTCTCCAAGAGAACACACCCTCTGCTCTGCTGTAGAATAAACCGTTCTCTGCTTGAAACAACAATATTTACTTTTCCTCTAGTGGACTCCAGTGGCTCCCTATGTCACAGTGAGAGGAGTCAGAACCAGGAGAGGAGGAGAGCAGGGCTTGCATGCCTGGCTCCAGCTTCCTAATCAAGCTGTGCATTAATTAGCTAACCCACCTCCACACTCTGTCCCTTGTGCTTCGTTTCAGCACCGTCCTGGAGTCCTTGTAACCGAGCACCTTGCACAGCCTCAGCCTGCCCCACAGCGTGCCAGCTCCATGCAGAGCCAGGGCCACGCTGTTCCCTTGAGCTGAGGAGTCCTTGCCCTTGGGCCAGGCTGGAATTTGCCAGAGCCAGCCCTTGGGAAGGGCTCTGTCACTCCTGACTTGTGTCCTTGCACTCTTCCAGCACCTGCCAATGCATTCCACACCTTGTGCCAGGCAGGAGAGGGTGGGTGCAGGACAGGATGACACCCTGCCAGGAAAGGAGCTCCCCAGAATGTACCAGATGGGAGGTGTTCATGGGGAACAGAACATGGAAACTCTCAGGTGATGAAGGGTAAAAGATCTACTCTAGATCGTCAAAAGGAAAGGATTTGAGCTAAAACTGCTTTTGCACGAGTTCACAGTAGGACAAACCCACTCCCTGCCAAGGGACCCTGCTCCTTGCATGAGTCTGTTGGCTGCATGATCCCCACCATCCAGCTCTCCCCAATTCCCAGGGCCATGCTCTGAAGTGCTTTCACTAACCTCAGTAAAAAGGCCAGACCTACAGTGCCAAGACAGTTCCAGCACAGCCTTGGATACATTTCCAATGGCTTTTCTACCAGAGTGTGAAACAAATTATTAGCATAAAGGATTTGTGGCTTTCCTCTTTACTTCCCTGAAGCTGAAGGTAGAGGCAGCTGAACTGCCTCTACCACCCACCCAAAAGTATTTGGATTTTCTCTCATCACTGTAGAAAATTTTCAAGGTCAACAATGCTTCACTCTCTCCCAGTTTCCCCTAAAATGGTTTTAAAGTTTTAATTACCTGAATAATTCTTGTGGTTTACTTGAGTGTTAGCTCAGGAATTGTTTGTAATACCTAGTTTTGTGGAAGAAATATTTTAAAAGAGTTACCCACACTCAAGACATTTTCCCCAAATTCTCTTTTACAAAGGGTTCTTACCTGTTGCCTGTGTTAAAGCTTGCCTGTAAAACAGCTTTTTGTTTACAGACCTTTAATCTCTTGGTAAAGGTGCCAGTTGTGAGATATTAAAATGCCACAAAGAAAAAAAAATTAAACAGAAAAAATTAGGAAATTTCAGAGTGAGAGAGACAACCAGCCAAATACAATATGTGGCCAGACAGAATCAGGAGTGCTGGCTGCAGAACAAACCCAAGAGGCATCAGAAAAACCTCCCCAGCCACGGTGGAAATGGTTCACCAGCAAAAGGAATGTACAAAACACAACGAGGGGGAAGATCCCCCCCTTCCTCCTCTGCCTTGCCCCCAAAACACATCTGCCACCGATGCCTCTGGTGCATGCAAATGTGCCACTCGGGAAGGGCAAACAGGAATTTTGCCTCTGGTGTCCTGCCTGCCCCCCCCTCTGCAGGCGGACCTTTGGAAAAGTGGTGTTCAAAATAAAAAAGGGTGAGATAAGAGATGGGGAACGGCTCATCTCAGCCCTTTGTACTTCCACAGGGCTCCTCTGTAAAATGAGTGTGATTTCTATCACCCTTGCTGCAGAGCACCGTGTGCTGGAGACTTTGTCCCAACATCAAGATCTTGTGTGCTCACAGCCAGCCTGTGCTCATTTTCCCCCCTGGAGCAGCTCGTTCCTCTTGGATGTGGCTCTAGGGGACAGCCACCACCCCTCTCTCACCCTGCCTTTTCTGCACAGCCTGGCCAAGCTCTGCCAGAGGTTGGCCTGCACAGAGTTCCTTGTCCTGATGTCCAAACCTGCACCACACCCATCATCAGCTGGGACACGGCACACCCTGCAAGAGCCCCTCTGGTTTCTGCACCCAAGGAGTTTATAACTCCCCTTCTCCTGCCTGCTGCTCCCACTCCTGGAATGAACAAGCAGGAGAGCTCAGCTCTGCTGGGAGGGTACCTCCAAAATGTGAGCTTGGCTCTCAGCTGCTCTTCAAACCCTGCCCAAGGACACACTCCTGGGCTCTGGTTGCTCGTTCTCAGGCACCATCAGGGCTTTCTGCCCCTGCCTGTCCCCAGGACAAAGATTTCTGCCTCTCTGTGGTCTTGGCAGAAGGAGTGATGTGTCTCCTCCATGGTCATTGCAGAGTTCAGCCTGCTGCACCAGTGCACGCTGCAGGAGCAGGTGACTTCAGCCAGGACAGCAGATCACAAATGTGGTTACAGAGGGCTCTGCTATGGGGGATCATTTGGAAGGATAAGTTGGATAAGCAGGAGAAGTCACCTCTGAAACCTCATGGAGCCTAAAATCCTAGATCAGCCTTTGTAGCCTGCATCATCCCAGCTTTTGCCTTCAGAAATTCAGAGCTCAATTTCTGCTACACAATTGGGCTGTTTGATTTCTGCAGCTTACTGCAGCATCTCCTGCTTCCACACACCAGGATGTCAAGGGAATACTGGCATTGTCTGGTGTAATTGTGCTCTAGGGGCAGCAACAGAAAAATTGCTGTACATTTTCCTCCACTTCAGCCCTGCAAAACCCTTTTCACCTCCCTGGAATGCAAGTTTTCAATCACTCTCCTCTATCTCCAGTGCTGAGTTACACAGGATCCCATCTGTAGGGAAGCATCTCAGTGTTAAAACTCCCTTTGAAATGTATCTTAATTAAGTATTTACAATTAATACTGGAAGCTGTGTAGAGGATGACAAGTCCTGGCCCTTGGTGTCTCCCAGTCCTCCGTGCACAAACACAAATGAGCTGCCAACACACTCCTCAAAGCTGCATCCTGCAGCTCAGTGATCCTGTTGATGTCTGCACGTTTGGAAGGAAATTAAGGAGTGCCAGCAGCAGCCACGACCACGTTGTCTTTAAAGCTGAGGAATGCTTTGGAAAGTGATTGTGTACAAAAATAGTCATAAAAACTCCCAAATATTTCATGCTAAAACCCCCAAATATTTCATGCTGTCCTCATGCTCAGCCTAGCAACTTCACCAAGCACCCATCTACTACCACTGATGGTAAAGATAAGTTTCTACTACCACAGCCTTACCTCAAAAAGTGCAGCTCCACGTGCATTCACAGCTGTGCTTTGGGATCTAAGTGGAATTGCTGGAAATCTCCCAGAACTGAAGGAACTTCACTTGAACATGAGAAAAAGGGGAGGGGAGAAAAATGCAGTCACTAGATCAGACTCTGTGATCTGATCCACTCGAGGCACAAAGGACATTAAAATAGAACTGAAACTCAAATTTGATGAAGCCAAGAGAGAGCAAAGCTGGGTGTAATTAACCTACAAGATTCACGGGCACAAATTATCACAGAGGCCAAGAGCTTGTTCCTGAAAGTGTGGATATGCATATATATATATACACACACCTGAGCAGATATAAATATATGTGTATAACTGTGTTCTCTCAGGGCTGAAAAGGAGTTGACAGCACCATTCAGTTTTTCCCCCAGCTCCAAGACAAGATCAAATAGACGTCGGTATTTTCTGACAGATGTTTGTCTAGACCTGTTTTTAAACAGAGAATCTCCCACCTCCCCAGGCAATTTATTCCAGCACTTCCTTTTCTTCTTCAGCTTCACACACACACGCACAGGTATCTTTGTCTCAGAAGGCGAGGGGAGCAGCCTCTGATGCCTTGCACATCAAAAGGCTTTGTGAAGTCATTTCTCATGGCAAGACCTTTCTTGCGGGTGACGTACGAGCCCAAAAGATCCCATCGTGACCTGAGGTGACAGGCTGGGCTTGGGGGACAGCAGATGGGGCAAGGGGGGGCAAATGGGGAAGGAGGGGGAAATTCAGTCTTTTCCTTATTAACCCGTCAGATTTGTCTGCTGATAACACAGAGCAGCTTTGAACCCTCCATTTTTAGACTCAGACGTTAAGTTCCTCTCTTTTTTTGATGGAATAAATGCACTTTTGGCTTCTCCAGCAGCCACCTCAGAAGAGATGCTGTCCTGTCAAACTTCAGTAAGGCAGAGGAAGGGATGAGGAATGAGGCTGTGCAGCTGGAATATGTAAAAGGCAGGATGGAGGGTAGCACTTTTCCAGCCACCCTGGATATCTATTACCTCCACTTTTGGACTGACAATGCACCAAATGTTTCATTGCCTGGGGCCTTACAAAGCTGACCAGCTTTTATAGCTGAAAGCACTAATGTAGAAAGGCAATTGGGAATTAATTATTTAATGTGGTTCTCATTGGTAGAAAGCTTCCACCCCTCCTGCATCTCAGCTACCATTATACATATGTTGCTTTTCTTCAGACTACAGTGATTAGACAGCAGAGGAAAATGATGGCTAAGTCCTGTTCCCACTTGCAATGAACTCCATTTAAATCAGCAGATTTTCATTCAAAAACCAAGGGCACAGTTTGGCCCCGTGCTAGGAAAACATTGTTTATGACAAAAACAAACAAACAAACAAAAAAAAAACATAAATAGATTGCAGCATCTCAATTTCTGAAAATAAGCCTTTTCATACATGTGCTCCCAAATTCCCTCTTTGAAAGGCAGAATATTCCTACTTAAAAATTAAAATCCATGCAAGTAGCCCTATCTGTAGGAAATAACATCAAGCTCCCTTTAATTTGGCTCTTTAAATACCTCACTGGAGCAGAGAGAAAGGTGTATCCCAAATCCACTACACATTGGTTCAGCTCCAACTTCTCCCCAATTCTAAGATAAGCATCTATTTCATTTAAAGCCTTTTTAGTTATGACCTGTGAAGAAGCAAATGTCCTTTTGAAGATCTCCCTGCAACAGCTGCATGCCAGAGACTCTTGGCCAAGTTACTTGAAGAGCTTAAGGATCAGGCCCCACGTATTTAAAAAAACAAAGTGCAAAATAAGATTGTAGAGTGGGGTTGAGAAGGGGCATGAACTTACCTGTCAGCTGTGATACGTGGGAAACTGGTAACTGCTTCCCTGCAGTCAACACCTCCAGAATCATTCCAGGTGAAGCTCCAACAGCATCCTGCTAAAATTCAGTGTAGTGAATTACACCAGGAATTAATTTATTGCAATGTGTCATATTTATCCAAATACAAAATATATTGGGTTTGCCTTTTTTTTTTTTTTTTTGGCCCTTCAGATGAAAGATATACGTCTGTACAGATGTGCTTTTCTAAGATCCAGTGGCATGAAACCTGAAATGCCCCAGCAAGATTCAGGAGCGAGTTTTAATCACCATGGAAGCACGACACTTTTGAAGGTCTATGAAATTATACACCCAGGTCTGAGAAGAGTAAACCTATCCGTCTGGAGAGATCTGCTGATAAACAGAGACAACTCATTTTCTGCTGCATTATGTGCTGTTTGAAAAAAAAAAAAATCAGATGTTAGAGACAGCTTTGTGCTGGGAAGAGAAACGAGTTAAAAAAAAAAAAACAGCGCTGGGAGAGGCTTTCTGTGAGGGAAAAGGGAAGGCAGCGTGAAAGTATTCCCTGCAAATTCAGGAGGTGGAAGAGAAGACGGGCTGAGCATCTCTCAGGGCCAGACAGAGCAAGGCTGGCGACGACAGAGGCATATGGAGACCCACCCAGGGCGCAGCCAGAGCGGAGGACCCCCGGCCCTCGGCTCACGCAAGGTGACCTTTCCCCTCTCTAAAATTTCAAAGCTGGCGTTGCCGGCGCTGAGCAGACTGTGTGCCATATGTAACATGACCTCAGCTCTGCTCTGCCAAGCCACTGATGGCATCACTAATGAGAGGTGAAAGGTCCCCTCCTTGCAGCCAGCCTGGAAAGCCACCAGGGCGGTGGGTGCAGGATGGGCCCCCCAGCCCTGGATCCCCACAGCCCCCTGCTGCCACGCGTGGGTGCCCACTGACCCGCCACAGGCACACACACACCCCTCCGAAAGGGTGATGCTGCCTTCCTCCCTTGGCCCAGCTGAAGCTGGCACAGTCCCACAGCAATGGAATATTTGTTCAGTACCCGAATGCAAAGCACGGGGGCAAACAGAGCCTGGGATGTAAATCCAAAAGGGTGGTGCTGCCTTCCTCCCTTGGCTGAAGCTGGCACAGTCCCACAGCAATGGAATATTTGTTCAGTACCCGAATGCAAAGCACGGGGGCAAACAGAGCCTGGGATGTAAATCCTGTCCCCAGCCCAGCTGCCAGCCTCACAGCCTCCTGCTCCCAGTGCGGATCGTGCGGTGGCCACGTGGGGAGGAGGATTTGTGCTGGGGGATGGCACAGAAGGAGGAGAGCCTCCAAGTGCCTGCCTCGATCCGGGGAGGACCCAAAATGTAATTTAGATGATTTTTTTTTTTTCTGAGCATTTTGCACAGAAATCATTATAATAATATATTGCACCAAAAAAAAAAAAAAAAAAAAAAAAAAACACCAAAAAACCCCCCATCAACCCTGCTGCCTTTTTGTTCGGCATCCTTTTTTAAATAAGGGGTTTCTTGCAGTTTTCCTAGTGTCCAGCGCCCCCATCCTAGCCATCACCTAAGACAGGGACAAACGGGAGCCACCCCCGAACTCCCTGCCCCAGACGTGTGAGTGCGGGTGGGACTCACAGACGCGGGCGGGGTGCGGCTCCCGGGAGGATCCGTGCCCCCGGGGCTGCGGGAGCGCTCACACGGCTCGGGGCGAGCGCCCGGGGCAGCGGGGTGAGCCCTCCGGAGCTCTGCGGGAGCGGGGATGTCGCACACGCGGGTGGGGTGACAGCGTGGGTGACACGCGGGTGGGTCACAGCGCGCGCACACGCGGGTGGGGTGACAGCGCGGGGGACACACGGGTGGGCTCCGGTGCCCCGCAGCCCCAGCCCAGCCCCGGCGCCTCGGGGGCACCGGCCGGGCTGGAGCCGCCTCCCCGGGCGCACGGCGCGCAGAAGGCGCCCGTGGTTTTTTTCGCTTCTGGAGTGACTCATTCCTGGCAGATGTGGCACGGCCGAGGTGCAGCGGGGACGCCCTCAGGACAAACACCCCACCCGTGCTGCTGCCTCCCCACGCAGGGCCAGACCCCGCGGGGAAGGGGCTGCCTCTACCCCTCGCTGCTCTTCTGCCGGGGATTCATTTCTACATCGCGCCCGGCGCTGCGAGATTCAATTTTTCGTTCCAAATGTTATTCTGCCCCTCGCCCTCAGAGCACCCTGCTCTCACAGGGGCTCAGGCGAGGCTGCCCACGCGTGTTGGGGGGCGCTGGGCCATACCCAGCTGCCGGCCGAGGAGGGCTGCACAGGGGCAGCTGGGGCGTGTTTTTCACCCACGGAGGAGCCGCATCCCGAGGGAACATCCTGCAGAGAAGCAGCGCTCGAACCCGCGGCAGCCCCGCGCCTGGCTTGGCCGCAGCCTAATTCCTGCTGCGGTATCTTATTAAAAAAATTAAAAATTAAAAATTAAGAAAGAGGCAGAAGTTGCAGCTGACATTGCCTCGCGTTACGGCCCTTGGCCGCAGCCTAATTCCTGCTGCAGTATCTTATTTAAAAAAAAAAAAAAAATTAAAAATTAAGAAAGAGGCAGAAGTTGCAGCTGACATTGCCTCGCGTTACGGCAAACGCTGTTACGCTGGGAAAAGAGAGAAAAACAGCGTCGGGAGAAAGCGAATCTCAGCGCCGGTACCGCGCGTCCCTGCGCGCCCGCGGGCGATCCCAGCGCCCCTTTCCCCCCTCGGCGTGGGGTCCACCCTGCATAAATACATCGCCACCTCTGGGGCGAGCAGCTGGGCATGGGGGGGTGGGCATGGGTCGTCCCCTCGGAGCGGGGGGCTGCAGCTGCGCCCCCCGGGTACCCCCGGGCCGTGTCACGGCCGCGGACGCGCGGGGAGAGGCAGCGCGGCCCGCGCCGGCTGCGAGGGGAGCCGGCCAAGCTCCCGTGCAGAAAAGGAGTTAAACCCCGCCGTTGTCCTTTGATTTAGGAAATGGCTCATCCAATTCAGTTCCAGATTATTCAGGGGCAGGCTGCCTCGCTCGCTCCCTCTCTCCCCACACCAGCCCAAACATCTTGAAGTAATCAGCAGCTGAGAACGGAGACGTCCCCCTGGCATCTCAGGTTAAAGAAGGAGGTCCAGGAAAATGTGGTAGAGCCATTACAAGAAACCTGAGATGCATTCATCAGAGACTCCAATTGCCATCGCATTAGGATTGATTAGAGACCAGCAGTACCGTAATGACCCGGAAAGCAGGGCATACGGGGATTATTAATATCAGACTTCTCAAAGGGAAAAAAAAAAAAAAAAAAAAAAAGAAAGGAAAGGAAAGGAGAGAGAGGAAAAAAAAAAAAAAGGAGGAAAAACCGGAGGAAAGTAGGGAAGAAGCAGGAGGGAAAATCTAAAAAACAAAAGCACATCGCGGGGCTGCTGCTCGGATGCAGACTTACCTGACAGCACAGGCACCGGCGAGCCGCACCGACGAGAATTTATCTAACTTCTGGAGGGGAAAAAAGCAAACAAACATGGAAAAAATCGCCTCTGGACCCCCTGAAATCGCCTGCTCCCATGCACGGCTCGCACAGAGACTCCCAGCGCTGTGGCCACGGGCCGGGTTCGGGGGTCCAGCCCGGGCTCCCCCTCCCGGGCCAAAGGACGCCGGTCCCCGGGCTGGCGACAGCAAGGACAAGTAAAGGAGCCACCAAAGAGGAGCAAGGAGACCTCGGTGGCTCGTCTCCTTCTCAGTTCCCTGCGCCAAAACAAATCAGCCCCTCCTGGTCTCGGTTTAAATGTAGCTCACTGGATAATTAACTCCATCTTTCCAGCCCTGCTTTAACTGTTTATTTAGTGTCACCCCGTATTACCATCACTAGCACTTTCCTCTGAACAGGAGGAGCTGGAGGGTTTCACCTCCCAAAAGGAAATTCTTCGTAGCTTAAAAGAATCAGCATCCAGGAGGTACATTAGCGAAAAAGGAAGGGGGGAACGGGATCTAGGGGGTCCCGTGGCAAAAGCAGGAGGAAATAAGGGTGGAGGTGGGGGGACAGGGACAGAAAGACGTATCGGCCCTGGGAGAGAAGAAAACAACGCGTGATCACCTCTAATCCTTTGAAAAAATGCCCCGGTAAGTGCGCGAAGAAAGAGCCCTTTGTGCCCTGGGGATCGGCCACACCGGGAAGGCCTTATCCTCATCCTCATCCTCCTCCTGCCAGCATCCCGGCCTGACCCCGCTGGGTGCGGGGGGACCCTCGCCGGGCACCCCCGGGGCGCGGGGCCCGGGCAGGGACGCGGCCCCCGCCCCGGGACAGCGGCTTTGTTTTTACAGGTGTCGGGAGGGCAATTTACTAACAAGTAATTAAAGGTCGCACCGGTTTGCAGGCGAGCCGGGCCAGAGGCTGCTGCAGGAGAAGAGCGGTGCATGTGGAGAGAGGGGTTTGTTCTTCCTCGTTAAAAAATAGAATAATAAAGGACTGGGGGGGGGAGAGAGGGGGAGAAAGAAAATACAAATCCTTTATTGTTGGGGAATAAGCCGGGAAGCTGGCTGTCTCCCTGCGCCCCGCATTCGGCGGGGAAGGCGGCGCGGATCCGGTATCACGTTGCAGATCCTCGCTCGAGATAACGAAATGCGATCTATTTTTCAGAACAGCAAGTGGATGGGAAAGGAGCCTCTACAACATAAACCTCATTGACTTAATGGGTCGGTTTTGGATTTCGCCTTCGAAATGTTCGGCGAGTGGCAGCGTTGTGTTTCTGCCCCGCCGGTTCCCAGCCTCCAGCCCCGCTTCTCATCCCGACGAGAAGCGGCTCCCAAAAACCCGCTGCTGGTTTTATTTTGTTGCGTTATTTGTTTCCTCTAGACCCTCTCACTTCTAGAAAAAAAATATTAAATTTTACTTTTGATTGGGGAAGAGCTTTATTTCTAATCTCGGAAGGAAATGGGGGATATATTTTGTTTACTTTTTTTTCCTGCTTTCTTTTGATTTTCTGGCGAAATCGAGGAAAAACCCGCAGCGCGTTGCGTGGGCTCCATCTTCATCCCCGCCCTGCGCTGTACAAATACATCGAATAAATAAGGGAATAACTGAATTTCCCGCACAAACAGAGCCGATGGGTGCCCGGGCAATGGGGGCGAGCAGCGGAGGCCCCCTCGCTCGGCCGCCTCCTCTCCGCGGGCGCGGAGGAGCCAGGCCCCGGCGGCGGGGGCAGCCCGGGAGCTCCGGGAGATGCTCCGGGAGGTGCTGCCAGGAGATGCTCCGGGTGATGCTGCCCGGCTGCTCCTGCTCCGCCGGCAAAGAAAGCCCCGAGAGGGGCCGGCGGCAGCTCTGCGCCGTTGTCTTCTTCCGTGGCTTTTTGTTTATTTGCATCATCCTTGTTTATGGTTTGGTTTTATTTTTTGAGCGGCTAGAAACTCTCTTTTTTTTTGTTGTTGCTTTTGTGATTCTTTTCAAGGGTTAAATGGGATTGGGGTGTTCTGGAAATACATTTGCCTCTTGGTTCGAAATGAAAGGTTCCTAATTTTTAGGAAAACCAACCCCGGAGCCTTTAGGAACATTGATGCTCAGCGGTCCTTGCCTGCAGAGCTCCCAGGTAGACCCGGGCGGGTCTGTCCCCTCCTTTTGTGAATTTTGGTGAGAGGGGAGAATAAAGTCCCGCTCAAGAATCGCGAGGAAGCCTCCGCTCAGCCCTCGCCCGTGTCTGTCAGCTCTTCCGCCGGCCGCATCGGGATAATTTGCTTATTCCCAGCAAGAGCGGTGTTTGTTTTGGTCGGCCCTTTAAAGGAGGAAAAAAAAAAAGAAGAAGAAGAGAACAACAACAAAAAAAAGGAGAACTGTGAGGGCAAGAGGAGCCCGCTCTCGTTACAATGCCCAGGGGCTTCCCCAGTCCCGCGTTGCGT
This sequence comes from Passer montanus, assembly GCF_014805655.1. NCBI lineage: Eukaryota > Metazoa > Chordata > Aves > Passeriformes > Passeridae > Passer > Passer montanus. The sequence continues at coordinate 2,577,902 of NW_024373479.1, forward strand.
TTCTCTCCTTCTCATCCAGAAGTTACAAACCCTCAGGTCCGTGCTCTTCCCGAGCTGAGCGCCTCCTTAGAAAGAAGAAAATAAAATTTAAAATGAACAACAATAGAAATGAGGGATGGGGGAACCCACCCCTAGGCTGGGCAGGGCGCTGCTCCTCCAGGACGCGGCCGCGGGCGAGCCTATGCCTTATAATTCTGCGCACTTGCTCCAGACTTTAGGGTATTAGTTGATTTTAGAGCCGGGTTTAAGGCTCCGTTCCGGTCCCCACACAGCTGCCTTGTCAATAAGGATCTGTTCCAAGTAGACATTCCTTCTGGGAGGACATTGCAGCTCTTTAAGACTTCATCTGCAACATCATAAGTACTAAAATAAAATGGCAAGGGAAAATTACCAGACACATGGTCATGGGATATGGAAGCGCCCTGACTCCAGCGGACATAGTACAGTCGCTGTACAGACTGGGTGGCAGTGGCTTAATTTAAACAGCCCCGAGACGAGAAGTACGTGGGAAAAACAACAATCCGGATTTAGGAAAATATCGGCCTTTCCCACGTCGTGGCACGGGCAGGGAGCGCCGAGCCCCGCGGCCGGAGCGGGCTCCCCTTCCCTCGCAGCAGTGAACTCAAATAAATCCGACTTGGTAGGTCAAATAAATCCCACTGTCTTAGTGAGGACAAACAGGTTTTAAAGAGCCCCGCGATGGCTCTTAGCACCCGCGGAACGAACCCATTCCTGAATCCAAAGCGTTCTGGAGTGTGCTTAAAATACGGGCTTCGACTTATCTAATCAAAGATAAATAGAGCCATAAAGACACCCCCAGCCCCCCGCGCCCTGCCCTTATCTCACCGCATTGTCCTCACCTCCCTGCTGACAATAGATTATCTTTGCTTAGGGAGCCTAATTGTTTTCTAATTTTTTTAAATAATTGCTTTTTGAGCGGGGGTGTGCAAACGAGGATTAGGCTAATTAAAGCGCCGCCGCTGGGCGCTGCGCGGGGCTGCCCCGACCCTCCGCGCTCACGGGGCAGAGCGAGGGGCAGCAAAGGGGCGCACGGGCGTTATTCAGCCCCTCACGAACACATTATTTATTCATCCCCAGCTCCAAGGTAATTAAATACGGGCTGCCTGGGCGTGGGGGGGGTGGCCGGGCTGGGCCGGGCCGGGCCGGGGGTGCCCAATCAGCGCGGCGCGGGGGCTCGGGCGCTTTAAGCGCGGCGGCGGCGGAGCGGGGACAAAGTCCCCCCGGCGGCGCGACGAGCATCCCCGCTCGCCCCACACACCGCCCTCGGCTGCCGCTGCGCCTCCCCGCTCTGGGGCCGGCACCGGGATCGGGATCGGCACCGGGATCGGGATCGGCACCGGGCCCGGGCCCGGCGGGCGCCTACCCCGCGCCCCTCCGCCGCCGCGCTCCCGCGGGGTGCCCGTCGCCTCCTCCTCCTCCTCCTCGTCCTCCTCCTCCTCCTTCTCGTCCTGCTGCGGCCGCCGCCGCGCCCGGCCATGTCGATGCTGCCGTCGTTTGGCTTCACGCAGGAGCAGGTCGCCTGCGTCTGCGAGGTGCTGCAGCAAGGGGGGAACCTGGAGAGGCTGGGCCGCTTCCTCTGGTCGCTGCCGGCCTGCGACCACCTGCACAAGAACGAGAGCGTCCTCAAGGCCAAGGCGGTGGTGGCCTTCCACCGCGGCAACTTCCGCGAGCTCTACAAGATCCTGGAGAGCCACCAGTTCTCGCCCCACAACCACCCCAAGCTGCAGCAGCTCTGGCTGAAGGCGCACTACGTGGAAGCCGAGAAGCTGCGGGGCAGACCCTTGGGCGCCGTCGGCAAATACCGCGTCCGCCGAAAATTCCCTTTGCCCCGCACCATCTGGGACGGCGAGGAAACCAGCTACTGCTTCAAGGAGAAATCCCGGGGCGTGCTGCGGGAATGGTACGCCCACAACCCCTACCCGTCCCCCCGGGAGAAGCGGGAGCTGGCGGAAGCCACCGGTCTCACCACCACCCAGGTCAGCAACTGGTTCAAGAACAGAAGGCAACGGGACCGAGCGGCGGAGGCGAAGGAAAGGTACGTGCCGCCCTCCGATCCCCGCTTTTTCCATGTTCCACCGCGCGGGGGGCGTTTGGGAACCCCGGGAGCTGCTCCGGGAGCGCGGCGAGTGCCCGGAGCCGGATGGGATAGGAGCGATGAAAACACACGGTTCCCTTCTAGTCTCCTTTTTTTTTTTTTCCCCCTCTCTCTTTTTTTCCCCCTTTTTTTTTCCTTTTCTTCTTTTTTTTTTTCTTTCCTCGTAAACCGCCTTGCCTTTTCCCCTTCCGTGGACACCCGAACGGGTTTTTCACTCGACCTCACCTGCCCTGGGGGAACAACGAGCCCCCACCGTCCCCTTCCAGGCCGCTCCGCCGCCTTTGTTTGCTGCCTGCCTTCCCGAGCAAACCGGCAGCGATGCGGAGCCTCCGGGATGCCGGGCCGGGGTCGGGCAGGGCAGCTCTGGAGCTCGGAGCAGAGAAGAGATGCAGCTCCGGGATGGCGAGGGTGGGAGGCAGAGGAGACCGGGATGGGGACGCGCTGGCCGGGCCGCCCGTACCGAGGCCATCGCGGACCCCGCCGGCGACGCGATGGCCTCGGTGCGAGGCGGCAGCTCGGCCCGGAGAGGCAGAGCCACGGAGGACATCTCCTTCTCTCTGCCACCGAGCCGCCTGGAAAAACCCCGCACCCAGCTCGTCCACGGGCCGCGCTTTCATTTTTAATTAAAAAGAAAGGAAAACCGCCCCGCAAAAAAAAAAAAAAAAAAAAAATCCCTTCCTCCAGTTTTCCCTCCTCACCTAAATAACCGGGCTGTTCAGTGTATTTATTTGTAGGAGGGATAAAAGAAATAGGGGCGATCCGTTATGAAATTATTAGGATTATTTTCGCCCCTTGAGAAGCATCTGCTCCCACGCTGGAACTAAACGCGAAGGATTTACGGTGGGCATTAGCACAATGCCCATCCCCGCCGCCTCGTGCCCGCCCTAACATCCCCGTCGTGCCATTAGATATACAAATTTTTAAATTTTTTTTGCCTTTCCCCAGAGAGAACACGGAAAACAACAACGCGGCCACCAACAAACCGAACCAACTCTCGCCTCTGGATGGGAGCAAACCCCTCATGTCCAGCTCCGAGGAAGAGTTTTCTCCTCCCCAAAGCCCGGATCAGAACTCGGTCCTGCTCTTGCAGGGGAACCTCAGCCACGCCAGGAGCTCCGGCTATTCCCTGAGCGGCTTGGCCGCATCCCAGACCCCGCACAGCCTCCAGGGCCACCAGCTCCAGGACTCGCTGCTGGGACCCCTCACGTCCAGCCTGGTGGATCTGGGATCCTAAAGGCCGCCGGAGGATCGGGAGAGGAGGTTCTGCTCGGGGACAGAGGCTCTGGGCTGTACATAGAGGACAGCACCCGGTTTTACAGGGCACCCGCTGATTGTTAACGGGACTCTCGTCTCTTTTCACACAACCCCACATCGGCTCTTGCTCCAGCTCCCCCTCAGCGTCTCCCACCATCACCACGATTTTTTAATTAATTTTTTTTCCACGTAGCCAAACGCAGAGAGCGGCAATAACCCTCATCGGCCCTTCGAGTTCAAACGAGTTGGTCCCAACGGGAATTACAAAAAAAAAAAAAAAAAAAAAAAAAAAAAAAAAAAAAAAAGGAAAAAAAAAAAGAAAATAAATAAAAACCCCAACCCCTGCTGGATCCGATTCTACCCAAACAAATCCCAGCGCCGCGGGCGCGGTGGGGCAGGGTCGGCCGGCACATCCCTGCTGCTGCCTGGCCCGGTCCCCGAGGAGCTGGGACGGGGACAGAGGGAGAGAACCGCTGTGCTGAGCCCTGTGGCGGAGTGGGAGGAGGGAGGGGAAGTTACGTTTACATTTTTCATATTTAGCCTTACCAAAAAGATTTCGATGTAGTTTAAATTTAAAAAAAAATTTAAAAAAAAGAAAGAAAGAAAGAAAAAAAGAGTGGAAAAAAATATATCAAAAGCTGCAGTATTAGAGTTTTACCAAGTGCCTGTGTCTGACCGCGGCCGTGCGAGGCAGATACTGAGTGGGCTCCCGTGGACCCGCGTCCCCCACTTTTCTCCTCTTCGGTGGTGAAATGCATCGATGTGGCTAAAAATTAGGATAACAATAGTAATAATAAAAGTCGACGGCCATTTCCTCCCGAGCTGCGCCGCCAGTTCCCCGTTGCCTTCTCCCGTCTGTGCCCGCTCGCCGCCTCCCTCCTCCGGCTTGCAGAGAGCCCGCGGATGACGCTGCCTGTCTCGAGTATTTGTTACCAAAAATCGCATGTGCTTTCGGGTTTATTTTCTATTGTACCTAAACAGTCTAAATTAAACAACGCTGATGGCAGAACACCCAGGCTGCGCTTTTCTTTGCAGGGGCCAGCCCGCGCCCCTCTGCCCGCCCTCGCCCCCTCCCCACGGGCTGCAGCGGAGGTTCGGGGCTGCGGGGAAGCCGGTGGCTTAGAAAGGGAGCAAGGATGGGGACAGGGGACCCGTGTAGCCCGCTGTGCCCCGAGGGAGCCGGGCAGGAGCAGCGCCCGGCCCCGCCGCCCGCCCCGTCGGGGCCTCGCTGGTGCCGGCGTTCCCTGTTAGCGTTTTGCATCATTAAGCGCGTGTTGATTCAAGCCGTGTTTGTGTTCGGGGTCTTGGGCCGTGGAGAAATGTCACCCTCTGCAGGAGGGCCTTGCCCGGCGCGTCCCTCCCGCTCCGGAGCCCCTCGGGGGTCCCCACCCGGCCCGGGACGCTGGAATGGTTTCCCGGCTCCCTCCGGGCGGGCCCCGCCGCCCCCTCGGGGGAAACGGAGCAGATCCCGCCGGGCTTCCTGCGCCCCCGACGCTTCGTGGGGCATGGCCGGGGCAGGGGGCACCGAGGGCGGGGGGCGCAGATGCCGCGCAAACCGCGCGGGGGGCGCGCAGCCTCTTGCGCTCCTCCGCGGCCGCGGGAGCAGCGGGGGCAGGACCGGCGCTCTGGGGCGAGCATGGACCCCCCTTTCTTGCTGTGCAGCGACCCCGACCTCGGCTGCCCGGCTGGGGAAGGGGACGGAGGCGGGGACCCGCCGGGACGGTTCGTGCCCCGGTCCGGGCTCGCCCTCTTGTCCCTTCCCGGGGTCCTTCATCACCTTCCCGGGGTCTCATCCAGACCCACCGTGATCCGTCACAAAGCAGCGCAGCCGCTCCCGTCCCCCCGGGCAGAAAAGGGGAACTCCCGGGGAAACGCAGGATGGTTTTAGGGTCAGCAGCTGCGGGCTCAACGCCTCGAGGATGGATAAGCTCCAGCTCCGTTTTTTTTTCCCAAACCACGGGCTCGGTGAAGAGGAAGGATAAATATTGCCCGGGGCTCCAGCCCTGCGCGGCGGGAAAGCCAAGCAAGGACTCGCAAACCAGGAGTTATTTTCAAAGCAAACAGCTCAAAGGCGCTTCCTGCGTGTAGGCAGCGACAGGGCTGGTTGTGGAAGGCTGGGGAAGATCCCATGGGATGCTGCCCTTGCCCAAATCCCCCTTCCCAGCACACACCTGGCTCAGGCTCCCCGGCCTCAGAGCCCTACCCAGACCTGCTCTCCATTTCCCCAAAAGGGAGAGGGACGAGGCTGGCAGGAGGCAGGAGGTGGAAAAGAGGGATGGAGGGTTCTGAGGGCATCCCCCTGGAAATAACTCCCTGGCCAGCCGTCAGGTAGGAGCAGGGAGGCCCTGGAGCTGAGCCAGGCACAGGTTGCTGAGCTCTCCTCGATTAGGCTTGACCTCACAGCAAGCTTTTCACAGCAGAGCCAGCCTGGGGAGGCAGCCTGAGGCTCTTTCTCACTAAGCTCTGCTTTGTATTTCCACCGTCAGGAAGGAGTTAATTCACCCCCCACTCCCGTTCACCCCCCAGGACAGATTTCACACTGTGTCCAGGTCAGCCAAAAAAGGGGAGGAAACGAGAACAGCAGAATGATTAATTCTACCTGCTTTTCCCATGAGTGATCACCTGCTTTCGGGGTCATGAATAGCAGGTAGCTCTCTCCGTCTCCCACTCTGAGAGCCTCATTTGTTTGGTGACAGCTGAGTGACAAGACCTGAAATCCGAGCCCTCAACTTTGCCTGATGTGTGGATAAAACCCTGGATGTTCCCTCAAACATTTCAGGAAATGAAAGTTGTAACGCGATCCCTTGTGCGCCCACATCTCCCTCAGCAACACACAAAAGCTCAAAGGAACCTTCTCGGATTAAATTCAGCCTGGAGAGGATGGAAGGAAAATGGAGAGCAGGCTGAGAAAGCTGGAACTGGCAGGCTTTTCTTCAGCACTTATTGGAAATGTCTGTCCAAAGCAGGGATTTAGAAAGGTCACCTCTACCGTAAGCACTTCTTCCTCCATCAGAGTCAGACGGGCAGCCCGCTGCTCCCCAGCCCATCTCCACCTTTGGGACACCCTGGGGAGGGCTGTGGGGTGCTCTGAGATCCCCCAAGCAGGAAATGCAGTGTATAAAAGCAAATACCCAAGGCGAAAGGCAGCCCCCTGCTCTCTCCTGGTTTGATTTCCTGGGTCACGCTGAGCCAGCGCTGTCCTGTCCACAAACCACAGGTCTGCTCTGCCCCATCCTGCCGGAGCTCCTGCACTCCCCCACCAGCCCCCCGAGGGCCAGGTACAGTCCCACTGTCTGCCCCCACAATCCTGGCCCAAATCCTCCACAGAAGCTGCTGGTCAGGAGTGGATGCTCGCCCAGCCCCTGGATTCAAGTCCAGCATTTCCAGGCCTGGCTCCCTTGCACATCCCCAGCTGCAATTCCAGGAGCCTGGAGCCAAGATGTGGCACATTTGTGCTCTGTGTCTTTGCAAGCCAGGCCTGAACAGCCAGAAAGTCAGAGTTTCATTTTAAGCACATGGGTTTGGGAATGTCAGCAACTGGAATGAGTCCAGGTGTGTGGTGCTGTCGGGATTAGGCCAAGGCATCCCAACCCCCTCTCTCCTGGGTAGGTGGTTTTATGGAGCTGCCTGTCACCAGGCAGCCAGTGGCTGCTTCTGCTGTTATCCAGCCTGAAGATAAAGTACTATTTAACAATTGTTTAACTATTCCTGAAGTGCTTCGGGATCTGCAGGCTCTGTAAAAGAAACAGCACACGCCCCGAGATAACTCTTCACCCCTGAGCTTCTCCCTTGCTCCTGCTTTTCTCCAGACTGCAGCTCATGAATGCTGCACAGGTGGAAAATCTCTCTGTCTGCCCACCCGATGTGCTTTGCTGTCAGCAATTTTGCACCCAAGGAAGAGCTTGCCGAGGGGTGACACTGCTGGACATTGGTGTCTGTACAAGCAACCTTCAGGGCAGGTGCTGCAACCTGCCCCGTGTCATGAACAGCAGCAGAACACGGAGTTTGCACATCCTGGCTGCGGCAAGCCGTGTCCAAGGATGGATTTTGCTGTTCCTGTTGGGGCTGAGGCTGTCAGGCTTTCTGAGGGCACCAGGTGCAGTGTGGGGAGGGCAGAGGTGGCAGAGGCCGGATCTGCAGAGCTTGGGGGCAGCGTACAGAGTAACCCGAGACACTGCCATCTTTCCCAGCTGCATGTGGACACAGCTTGAAATATGGAAATGAAGGAAAATTTGCTTTAATCTTCAGGCAGAGACAGCAAATAACCAGCTCCCCAGATATTTTTAGTGCTCACCCCACTGCAGCCTCATGCTGCCTGGAAGGAGGCTCCAGGCTGAACCCCCACCCTGTGCCACCCTCCTTCCTTCCAGCTGGACTTTCGCCAAGTGCAGGAACATTCCCTCTCTCCCTGTGGTTTGCAGCCTTCATCCACATCTCCTCAAGTTTTAAACACGGGTTGAACTTTCTCTGAAGCATATAATCCCAATCCTAATAATGAGGTTAAAGAGGCAGATTTCGTTCAATTACGGTTTCCTGTTTTCATTTGTCCAGTGCTTTTGGAAAATACCTCTGTGGGCAGAGTGACTCCTTCTCACCCCTGTCTCAGCTCCTCATCCACAGCTCAGCTCTGCAGGGACAGAGATGCTCTGGTATCTGCTCAGACTCAGATGAATTTCATCTCTGGTAGAGAAGTAGAGAAGGTATGGGAAATCCTCATGCCTGCATCTCAGGGTGGAAGAAAAGGGGAAAACTTCTTTTTCTGACTTCAGGATGGAAAAGCTTTTAGGATAATAGCTGGTGCATGGATCAGCCCTGTTTCACAGGAGGAAAACTGAGACCTGGGGAGATGACAGACCTGCTGAAGGTCAGAGCAAGGGCAGGTGATGGGGTGGGGAGGGCAGCTGGTGCTCTGCACTCCCACGCTGCCTCCCTTTATAGTGCCCATAATAAGTCACTGCATCTTATCATTATGTAACACAATATTCCTAATACGAGACAAAACCAATTGACTAAAAAACAATGCCAAATGAGGCTTGTGGCTGACACTCCCTGAAGAAATTGTCTCTTTTCTAGAACTGAAAAAACCTAACAAAAAAACCCCGCACCAAACAAAAAAAGAAAAAAAAAAACCCAAGCAAATCAGAAACAATTGAAAAATGAAATCACATCTGCAAACTATCAGGGTGTTTCTCCTGAGCCCCACGGGGAGCCTGTGTCCCCCACCCCTGCTCCCCCTGCCCTGTGTGGGGTGCTGGGTGTCACAGGGACCTGCAGCTCTGTCCAGGAGGGCACAGGAGGGACTTTGTGGCAGTGCCAGGGATCTGGCAGACGCAGCCTTTGTGCAGCTTCATTCAACAGAAGGGCAGCATCATCCCAGAGCAAATCAGAGATGTATTTAGGGAATTAAGACCTTCCTAATGTCCTGGAGCTGGCAGGGAAACATGAAGATAAAGAGTTCAAGAAGGAAAGAACTCCAGTTTACAAACTGCTGTTCCTTTGCTGGGAGCCCTCCCAGGCTGGCAGAGGCACTGGCACAAAGGAAGGGGCAGAATTTACCAGGAATCCTGCCAGGGTTGCTTGGGTCTGCACAGCCAGCAGCTGCTCTCGGAGCAGGAATTTGCTGCAGGAGCAGCCCCAAAGGGAGCAGGAGCTGGGAATGCTGTGCAGGCTCAGCAGTGCCCATTGCAGGGGACAGCTCTGTCCCCTGCTCTGGTGGCCTCCAGCCCTGCTGGCAAACAGGACCCCTGGGGGTTTGCAGCACGTGCCCTTCTCAGTGGGTCTGGGCTGGGGATGCCCTGCCCTGTCCCAGCCACCCTGGTGAGCTCTGCTGGGTGAGCAGTGGGGGAAGCAATGGCTGGGACAGCTCGGGATGGGACACACAGCTCTGCTGCCCTGTGCAAGGGGACAGGCTGAAGCTTGAGCCTGCAGGAATCCCCCAGCCCTGGAAGTGTTCAGGGCCAGGCTGGATGGGGCTCTGAGCAAGCTGGTCTAGGGGAAGGTGTCTCTGCCCATAGGATGGTCTTTAAAGTCCCTTTCAACCCAAACCATTCTACATTGCTGTGATTTTGTGAATTTTTCTTTTCAGAAGTGCCCCTTGAGGCAGCTTCTCCACAAGCCAAGGAGGAGCTTGATGGGGAGGTGGGATTATACCTTGGGGGGAACAGCACAGGGGAAGGATGTGGGATGCTGAAGCTGTGCCACTCCCAGGAGACACATTTCCTGCTGAAGTGGGCAGACACACTCAGGGCAACCAGCTGGCCAAGAGGCTGATGCCACCTGGGGCTGCACAGCTGTGCCTGTCACCCTCGTGTGCAGGATCTGCTTCTGAGCCCTCCAGGGCCCAAGGGTGACTGGGACTGGGTTCAAAAAGCCAGGCAAAGCAGGGCTTGAAGATGAAGAACTGCAGGAGGCTTTCCCAGAGACGCCCAGCTCTGCCCTGCCTCTGAGCTCCCCAGCAGGCAGGGCTGGGCTGGAGGAGAGCTTTAGCAGCAGGACCTTGGGGCTCTGCTGCTGGTCTGTGTGACTTCATCACCCCACAGGAGCCTGGCCCTGGGCTGGTGGGGGCAGTGGAGTGGCCAAAGCCTGGATGGTCGTGGTGGGGGTGGTGAGCAGCTGCTCAGCCCCACCACCCCACTCCAGCCTGCTCCCACTCAGGGCTGAGCCAAGCCTAGCAGGGAAGTTTTAGGGTGGAGGAGAATCAAGCAGAGGCTCTGCATGGTGATGGCTTTCAGGGAGGTGTTTAGCAGGCTTGATCCACACCAAATGTCCAACCAGCTCATCACAGTGCTCCCTTCTAGTTTATGGATGTGCTGAATTTGCTAATTTACCCTAGATAAGAAAAAGAGGTGATGTTGCATGATCTGAAGGCACCAGTCCAAGGGGGATTCGTTAATATCCTCCAAACCAGAAGGAAAAGAAGCAAAAAGGAGCCAAATCTGTGGATAGGACTGAGACATAACACATTCCCCCAGCAAAGAAGAGTCCAAGCGGACACCACAATGGCTCTGCAGCAGCTGCAGGGTTAACTTCAAACCTAAAACTTTTCCTAAAGGACAAACCCTGACTTACATGGTGATTTTTTTGTGCCATGCCCCAGCAGCCTTCCAGAAACCCAGCCTGGATGTCTCACGGGTGCACTCAGCCCCTGCCACCCCGTGCCCTTGGGCAGCACAGAGGGGACTGTCCTGGCAGCAGAGCATCCCATGGGATGGGGAGGCACTGCAGGAGGGGCTGTCCTTGTGTCCGGGTCTGCACCCCCTGGGCTCCTCTGGATGACGTTTTGGGGGCTTGGCTTTGCTCAGGATGCCTCTGTCCTCATCCCTGCCCCTGCCAGGGTTACGTAGCCGCAGCTATTGGGTGGAGGAGGCACGGAAATCCTATATCCTGCCTCTGCAACCGGAGAGCAGGTGCCCACGCAGCTGCCAGGTTTGAAAGGGGAGCTGGCAGCAGGGGAAGAGGCCAAAACGGGTGTGCCCAGGAGGGGGAAATCACATCCATCCCAAACAGGGGCCCAGCCCATCCTCAACAGAGCAGGACCACAGTGAGATGGGGGGAAAAATCCCCAAAAACAACAAAACAAAAAACCAAACCCTATTTGCAAGAACTATCTCAAGGCAGGGTGCAAGGGGCTGGGGGCTGAAGCCAGATTTAAATTGGACCTGCTGCCCAGTGATCCATGAGGAAGGCTCGAACAATGAGCAGGGAAGGCAAGCTGCAATGATGGTCACCAGGAGAACCTGAAACCCGCGGTGGGGAAAACAAATAAAGGCAGGGAGCAGAGCCTTCCCCATCCCGGCTGAGGCAATCTGGGCTTGTGCAACCCTACCCGAGGGCTCCCTATCTCTGGGGACGATCTGCCCCGATAAGATTGTTCCCTGCTGAAAATGAAAACCGCAGGGATTCCAGGCGGCTCAGGCGGAGTCAGGCTGTCCACCTGAACACCGGGGCACTTTCATGTGGAAATATAATCGCGGGGTTATTTAGCTGAAATAGGGAGAGGGAGGGCAGAGAGGCTCTCGGCGGGTTTGGAGGTGGCTGCTGGATGTGTGCAGCATGGCAGGGATGCCAGCAAAGGCCACCACCCCCGGGGTGAGGTGTCCCCAAGGCATGACAACTGTTGCCTGGAGCAATCGTAGAAAAAGCGATGGGCTCTTGTCCAAACCTCGCTGGTTTTTAGTGAGAACATCTTGGGGTTTTTTTAGGGTCCGGGGACTTGCAGTTGGCAGCTCTGGTGTGACAAACCCTCAAATAAGAGTCACAGTGGAAGCAGCCATTGCCACTTTTAAGGTTTTTTGGGGTGGAGCAGCACATGATTAATGTCTACTCCGAGTGGGAGACAGAATACATAAACATCTCCTATCCATATACATGTACCTAGAGAGATAAATGCACCTGATAGAGCCACTGTGTAGAACAACTCACCTGATAGGCCATTCCCAGGAGCAAGGTGTGCAGGATTAGATCCTGGTTTGCAGTTAAAAAGTCAGCAGTGGCGGGTTTTGACTCTATTGTAGTTCTAAAAGCTGTGTTTTGGGGCATGGCAGATCCCTTAGATCCCACCTGCTCTGAATGTCAGTCCTTTTCCCAAGAAAAACAAAAAAAAGTTATTTGGGAAAAATGGCAGCAAGGGATTGCTTGGTGATGCTGGAAATGGAACCTCCTTTCACCCAGATGGGATGCTGGGATCCTGTACCCTGAAGCAGAATCAGGACAGTACTTGACCACCTGAAACAGCATTTGTGCTTGTTTTATGCATTTAGCACCATGTACTGACTGCTCACAAGTTTTAAATGCTGCTGAGTGAATATATACAGCAGAAATGTCAGCTGGGGGGGTGGATGAGACAGGCTGGGGAGTTGGGCTCCCAACCCCTTGCCAAGTTCATGCAGCAAGGACAAAAATCTTGGTGAGAAGCAGTTCCAAGTGCTACGTGTATTCCTACGACTCCTGCTCAGCTGCTGCAGCTTCACTACTGGCATTTTCCAGGGGAATTTGTGACTTTCTGTCTCTCCCTGCTGCAGGAAAACACATGTGAGCCAGGCAGGGAGCTGCACATGTGCTATTATCACCTCAACAGACAGGCTTGGCTAAAAATGAATAAGAGCCAGTGCTCCCCCTGCTCTGACATTTCTCCTCACCCCTCAGCTCCCTCCAGTTACAGCAATCCTGCTGTAAAAGAGGATTCTGTGTAAAACTGTGCTTGCAGATGGGATATTGGGATATATCCCTTCAATCTCGTGTTCCCAGGGCCACTGCCAGCCCAGGAAAGGCTGCATGTGCACACACACGAACACACAAACACACACTCACAGTTTTTTGGGTGACTGATAAGAAACCAAACCCTTTAGTCCCACCCATGGCAGCATGTCCTGCAGTGGCCGTCCTCCCTTTAATCTCATGTTCCAGAGCCACTGCCAGGCCAGGAAAGGCTGCATGTGCACACACACACACACACACACACACACACACACTCACAGTTTTTTGGGTGACTGATAAGAAACCAAACCCTTTAGTCCCACCCGTGGCAGCGTGTCCTGCAGTGGCCGTCCTTCTCCAGGGCTTGGTGTTCCTGGCACAGCTCATGTGAAATGAAAATGCCTGTAATTTTCTGAAATTCCTTAATCCTGCTTATTTTCTCTCTTTCCCTGAGAGCTCGGAAGCCGCAGTGGTCTCCTCAAGCCCACCCACTAATTACAAGACATGAGCTCAACCCGCTGCTGGCCAGAAACAACATCACAGGAGCAAAGAGCAGGAACCAGCACTGGGCCCTGGCAAAACTCTGCCTGGGAGTCTGTCACCAGGAGCCTGGCAGCGGCACACCAGCCAAATCACTGCAGGGAAGAAGGAAAATATCCCATTTTCCTTCCTGCCCCAGAAATCCTGCCTTTCCTAGAGCCACAGACTGGCTGCTCCAATGTCTGTGTCCCATTTGTCCGTCTCACCCCACGATGCTTCTTTAGGTCTTGATCTGTTTGGCTGCCATTTTTTTTAACCAAATTTGACCCATTTATCTTCCCAATTTGCTTGAGAAGGTCAAGCCCTTCAGCAGTGCTGGGGCGAATGGGGGTTTCCAGCAGGAGGGTGGCATCTAGCAGAAAAAAAAAATCTTCTCCCTGGAGAAATTAGATCAGACAGAGCCCCGAGGAAGCCGGGCTAAAAATAAAGCCTGAACTCACAGAGGAGTTATAGGATGGGAACAGAGGCTATGGTGCATCCCTGGTTTTATTCTTAGCAGGCACAACTGGAGAGATGGGTATAAATTTACTGGCATAAATCAGTACAGTTAATAGAGGGATGTTGGGTTTTCTTTAAATGCTGTAATACTTACAACATTTTAATTACAAAAATTTACAATGTGAATTACAAAACCTTGTAATTCATGGTTTTACAGCAAATCAGCAAATCAAATCTTTGCCTAAATCCCTCAGGTTTGCAGTGGCTTTGTGATTGCCTTTATCCAGGCTACCTTGATTTCATGGACTGCTTCCCTCCTCCTGCTTTCCCTGTGCACAAGCCACAGGCACATTCAGCCTCCTGCATCCCAAAAAGCCAGAGCTGCCAGAGTGAGGACAAGGCTTCTCTGCTCCAGGATTGATCCCTGCACCATGCACAGGATTCCCCTGGACACCCTGCTCTGGCACGGCTTAGAAATAACATCCCAAATTCCACTGCTGGGTGAAGCTTGAAGGTTGGTGGGGTCCCAGCTGGGGGGTGCACTGTGGAGTGCCAGGGAGGCTCCTGTGCCCGAGTGCTGACCTGGGAATGCAGGAGCGGGAATAGAGGAGTGGGAATGCATGAGTGGGAATAGAGGACTGGGAATACAGGAGTGGGAATAGAGGAGTGGGAATGCATGAGTGGGAATAGAGGAGTGGGGGTGCAGGAGTGGGAATAGAGGAGTGGGAATAGAGGAGTGGGAATGCAGGAGGGGAATACAGGAGTGGGGGTGCAGGAGTAGGAATACAGGAGTGGGAATAGAGGAATGGGAATTCAGGAGTGGGAATACAGGAGCTGGGAGTGCAGGAATGGGAATGCAGGAGTGGGAATGCACGAGTGGGAATAGAGGAGTGGGAATAGAGGAGAGGGAATATAGGAGAGGGAATGCAGGAATGGAAATACAGGAGTGGGAATACAGGAGCTGGGTGTGCAGGAATGGGAATGCAGGAGTGGGAGTGCAGGAGTGGGAATACAAATACAGGTGCAGGAATACAAATACAGGAGTGGGCACACATGGATGTGCCAGTAGGAATGGGATCGGGACCGGCAGTGCAGGAGAGAGTGGGAGTGCAGGAGTAGGAATACAAATACAGGAGTGGCAATACAGGATGGGAATACAAATACAGGAGTGGGAATGCAGGAGCTGGGTGTGCAAGAATGGGAGTGCAGGAGTGGGAATACAAATACAGGAGGGGGAATACAAATACAGGGTGGGGAATACAGGATGGGAATACAAATACGGGAGTGGGAATACAGGAGAGGGAATACAAATACAGGAGTGGGAGTGCAGGAGTGGGAATACGAATACAGGAGGGGGGATACAAATACAGGAGTGGGAATACAGGAGAGGGAATACAAATACAGGAGTGGGAATGCAGGAGTGGGAGTGCAGGAGTGGGAGTACAAATACAGGATGGGGAATACAGGATGGGAATACAAACACAGGAGAGGTAATACAAACGCAGGAGTGGGCACACAGGGATGTGCCGGTAGGAATGGGATCGGGCGCGGCGGTTCCTGGGGCTGCAGTGCCACCTGCTGTCCCCGGCGCTGCCCGGGCACATCCCTGCGAGCCGCAGGCTGGGGACCCGCCGGGCTTCTGCCTCTGCCTCTGCCTCCCCTCTGCTCGGAGAAATGAAATTCAGCCGGAAAACACCGCGGGGAAAGGCAGCGCTGGGTCACAGGAGCCCCGCGGGCACAGGGACATCCCGCTGTCCCTGCACCCCAGGTGGGAAAGCACCCTGCAGGAATTATCTCTTAGCTCCTTCTGGACAGAGGGATGTGGTCTTTCCCTTCCTTCTCTGCCTCAATGTGTCCTTCAGGAGCCTTACCCCACTTCTTGCTGGCCCTGTGACAAGCCTGGGATTCCCCCGTGTCCATGCGGTGGCTCGGAGCAGCTGCTCAGTCCCACCTCTCCAATTCAAGCTCTTGGCCTAAAAATCAAAGTGGCCCTTCCTGGGTCACCAAAAGAGGGAGATTTAGATTGGATAATAGAAAGAAATTCTTTACTGTGAGGGTGACGAGGCCCTGGCACAGGTTGCCCACGGAAGCTGTGGATGTCCCAGTCCTGGAAATGTTCCAGGCCAGGATGGATGGGGCTTGGAGCAAGCTGGGATAGAGGAAGGTGTCCCTGCAGGGGTTGGAACTTGATGACCTTTAAGGTCCCCCCCAACCCAAACCCTTCTGTGATTCCATAACCACTACTGTTAACCTTTCAGTGAGAAAGAGAGTTTGTGCTCTACAGAAAAGCCCAAAACAGCTGCCATTGCCTCCATTTATGCTGAAAAAAAGATAGAAACCTAAAGAAAAAATAAAAACAAAATACAAAAAATCAAAAAAATAATAAAGAGGGAGCAGAGCTGTCCTAGTTGCTGAAAATGAAGCATTAAGAAAAAAAAAAAAAAAAGCTCATGAAAGCCAGATCCAGACCGGCTGGGCAGCTTTCAGAAACAACAACAATTAAGTTTGGAGGAAACCAGATACTCACCATGAAAATTTGCAATTCTTTGTTGAACAAATGTTTCCATGGAAAAGCTCTGTTTACCCTTCACTTGTCCTGTCAGCTCCCGAGCTGGGATGCTGTGCAGCTGGGCAGGCAGTGCCCAGGGGACCCAGCAGATCTGGGACAGAGCACCGGGCCCATGTTTGCCTTTTTCATCTTCTACCTGTGTGGGTTAGTGCATGAAATGCAAGAATTCCCCACAGTAACCCCGTCTGGGGGAGGAGGGCTGCACGGGGCTGATCCCTGAGCAGGGAGCAGCTGCAGCAGGGCACGGCCAGAGATTGGGATGTGCAGGGCACAGGGGAGGAGCCCGCTGGGCATTTTAGGAGAAACCTGCTGGAAAAGCTCACCACGTCCAGCCTTGGTGTCCAGAAGTGTGTGGACAAAGCCGTGAGACTTTTAGGAGTAAAAACCTCATCGTTAAAAGGTTAGACTCACACTCAAATGACCCAATTTATATATATATATATATATATATATATAATTTTTTTTCTTTTTTTTCTCTCTCAGCAGGGATGCAAAGTAACAGCACATTTGCACATTCCCTGCCATCCCACCCCAGGATCCAGGCAGGAATTGCCGGGTGCAGCTTTCAGAGCCAGGGAGGTGCTGAGTGCCTCTGGGACCAGCAGGGGAGAGCCGTGCCAGGCAGAGGCTGCATCCCAAACCCTCCTCTTGGACCCAGACAAAACGGAGCAGGGAAAGTAAAACCAGGGGGAAACTTGGCTGTGTTTGCTCCTTTCACTGGCTCCTGTGCTGGGTCTGAGGCAGCCCACGGAGAGGGGCTGCTTTGCTCTCTGCCGTGCCGGGTCCTGGGGAGCTGGGAAAGGAGCCAGGCAGAGGCTGGATCCTGGAAAGCAGCTCGTGCCCTCTGCCAGCCCCTCCTGCCAGGGTGGGAGCAGGGGAGTCACGCACGGGCTCCCCACCTCCTCTGCTGCTGCTGAGGAGCCCGGGTGCTGCTGCCCTGCTGGGCACAACCCACACCCCCATCAAACCACTGAAAACCCCAATTGTTGGTTCCCACTCCCTGAACCCCCCAGGCCCAGGTCATACAAAATCAGTGGGGGGGGGGGAAAAATATATTTTTTTCTTTTTTCCCCCCAAGGAATTCGTTCACAGAGGGAAGGTTGTGCAGAACAGAGTCTGAGCTTGGCTGTCCCAGGTGGGCACCTACTCAGTGATGATTTGGGTGTCCCAGTCCTGCACAGGGAAAGAGTTTTGGGGCCTTCACTGCCCTTTAAACCTCTGACTCTTAGGGCTGGTGCATCCCATGCTGCTCTTGGCTGCATCCCTCTCTTCCTTGTCCAGTTGCTGTGCCCCCTGGATTGCTGGGAGCCTTTTCCTGCTGCTCCACAGCCCCCAGCACTCCTGTGGGGACTGTCCCTTGCTCTGTGCAGCTCCAGGTTTCAGTGGGAGCCTGTCCACAGCAGCTGCACCGCTGTCATTTATGGGGCTGTGCTGACAAACACCAGCCAGGTCCCTGGTGGGGACATGCCTCAACCCTCCCCACACCCATCCTCATGCTCCAGGGTGTGTTTGGGACTCATCTGTCGTTCAGGCTCTGTCTGATCCTTTTCCCCTGGAGATGCTAAGTGCCTCTTCAGCATGCCCAGCTCTGGCATTTCATCTCAACAGGCCAAGCATTCACCCCGTGCCAAACTGGCAGGCAGCTCACTTTCCTGGCACGTGGCCCCCTTGGCTCTCCATCCTGACTGATTTCTTCTAATTTAATGGTTTTATTTTTCCTCATCTTTAGAATTCAAATCCATTGGTTTTGATTAGGTGCTGTGGACTGGCAGCCCTTGGGCTTCCAAGAGCAGGACAGGGGAGGTCTGATGTGGTGGGGCTGGAGGCTGCAGTGCCCCAACCCAGCTTATCTTGCCTTGCAGAGGGGGGAACTGTGAGTCAGGGGCTGAGAGGTGGCCAAAGGGTTTTGTTTTCTTTTATTCCAGCATGCTCCCCTTTTATTCCATGCAGCTCCTGGGTCCCACCATGGAAATGCCACCTGGAGGAGGTGCCAGGGTGAGGAGAGCATTGGTGGCACAAAAAGAAGATGGGGGCAAGTTCCCAGCCCTAAGAAGAGGAATAATGGGGGCAACCACAAAGAAAAAACAAATGTATGAAATGTGAAAGAAGTTTCTTGTGCAGAGGAGCCCTGTGGTCAGCTTGGAGAGAGCAGAGGTCAGTCCCTGCCTGGCTCTGGCTTCCCAGGGGGAGATTTAGACCCCTTTTGATGGTCCCCTGCCTGTCTCCAAACTGCTGAGGGTTTGTGAGCCCATGCTCCCTGCCCACCTGGGACAGCCAAGCTCAGAGTCTGTCCTGCACAGCCTTCCCTCTGTGAACTAATTCCTTGGGGGGGAAAAAAAAAAAAAAGAAAAAAAAAGATTTTTCTCCCTACTGATTTTGTATGACATGGGCCTGGGGGGTTGAGGAAATGGGAATCAACAAATGGGTTTTTAGTGGTTTGATTTTCAGTGGTTTCACCTCTGGCTATTAGTGCTGGAGCAAGTGAATGGCTCTGGGCTGACAGGACTTGCAGAGCCATATTGGGATCCCTGGGACAACCAGGGTTCCCTTCCTGAAGGACATCCTTGATTTGGGGTGTCCAGGGGACAAATCTTCTCCCCCCAGTCCTTGAGCAGATGTGGCCCTGCCCCACAGAGCCCATGGGCCAGCACAGAGCCAGGCTGGAGGGATGAACAACTTCTGCAGGGAGCTGAGGAAGGTTTGGGTGGGAGATCTGTTCCTAGGATAGCAGCAAACACTTTTGCCCCCAGGGGAGACGTGGCAGGGTTGAAGAGCAGCCTGCTGTCACCACTGCCACCCAAACAGTTTTGGGAGTCCCAGCCCACACCCTCCATCCTCCCCCACGTCAGGGAGAGAAGGCAGTGAGAGGAGAACCCGGCTGTGCCCCAGGGCTGAGCCCCCCACAGCAAATCCGAGCCCCACAAACCCCACACGCTTTGCCAGACCCCAAAACATCCCAGCCCCTCCACCCTGCTGCTGTTCTTTCTTTTTATTTTTAGATCTGTTGCTCCTGTTAGCTCTTTTCTATTTGTTTTTGGTTCTTATTATTCCTGGCTCCCCGCAGTGTTTTGCTTTCCCTCCTCAGCCCTCATCCGGATGTTTATTCTCTCTGCTTGTTTTTCTGCTCTCCCGAGGTGCCTCCTGGCTGTAGCTGGGCAGGGATCTCTGCTTGGCCTGGCCAAGGGCTCTCGTGGAGCTGGGCTGGGACCAGAGCATCACCTGGAGACCCCAGCCTGCTCCAGGAGGGGAGCAGCCTTGGCTGCTGGCTTTGCCCCAAGCAGGAACGGGGCTGGTGTAGGAATGTGGCAGCTCCTGTAGCAGAAGAGCTGGCAGCAGGGTGAAGGAAGTGGGGAAAGAAGGAATTATCCCATCTCTGAGGAGCTCCAGGGGTCAAGAGTGAGGTACCCAAGGTGACTGGGAGGATCTCCAGCAGCCCTGGGAGCTGCCTTAGCCACGTGTCCACATCACCTCCAGTGTGGCCAGTGACACATTTCCCAGCCACCAGCACTCCAGTGGAGTCTTCACTTCTTTTTTGCCAGGGTTGGCATTAAATGCTTGGATTTCTTGTTGGGACTCAGATGTTTATCAGCTCTTATCTCTGTTACAGTCTCACAAACTCTGAGTTCCACAGCACTTCACTCTATCAAACTAAAAATGGAGCCTCATCTCTCTCTCTGCAAAGCCTTTTAGGGATAAAATATCCAATTAAGATAATTAAATAATAATTTAAAATGATTATCCAAATTATTTTTACTTTTAACCCCATAACCAACCATCCATGCCCTTCAATGCAGACTTTTTTTATGGTTGTGCTTTGAAATGCCCTGAAAACCAGGCTGGGCCAGTCAGTGCCTCTGCCTACTAAAACCCAGAAGGTTTTCCTTTTGAGGATAAAACCACCCAAATCTGGCTCTGTTCCTTCCATGCTCACCCCTCTCCCATACATGCATGTTTCTGTGCATCTTCTCTCTGCTCATCCAGAAGTGATTTCCAAGGTTTTTTGGGGCTCCAGCTGAGACACATCCCCATGAGGAAGGTGGAAGGAGAAGTTTCCTCTGCAGGCTGAGAACCCATCAGTGACTGAGTCTGTCACTGCCCCTGCTTGGGGGCAGGGACTGGAGGGTGCTTTTGGGCAAAGAGGTGGGTGCTAAGTGCACATTCCCTGTTGGAATGAGGTTTTACCCCCAGCAGGGTTACAACAACCCCTCCACCTCTGACTTTTGCTTTATTTTCTGTCTCTCTGGGAGGAGAAGTGATGCAGGGTGAAAAAGGCACTGCAATATCTCACCTCAAAGAGCCATGGTGGCTCTGGGTATTTTATTGCTGAATTGCAGATAAACATGGCACACAGTGCCTTTGCTGCCAGAAACGTCCTGGATTCCCTTGTTAAATTATTCATTCCAGTGCAAGGGCACAGATTTGTATATATTTTATGCTTTTGGTGATCCTCTGAGCTCCTCTTTCCATCCTTCCTGACAGTGAGGTGCCCAGAGCCACGTGGCCATGGGGCAAGGAAGCTCCCAGCAAGGAGACACTCCCAGCTGCAGGATGGGATGAGGACATTCTCTGATCTGCAGGGATTTATTTGAAGAACAACTCAGTCATGAGATCAGTGCAATAATCTGGAGCAGCCTTCCACAGTTTTGGTACAGTTACAGTGAAATTTGCATCTGAGACATTAAAGGGCTGGTCTGGAACTCTGCACATGGGCACGGGGACTTTTTATTGCTCCACTTCAAAGGGGTTCAATAATGGGAACGTTCAGGTAGGGAAAAGTTCTTTCTTTCCATGTGCAAAAGCGTGCCAGAGGACACACAGGCATCCCTGCACACACAGAGTTACAGGGCTCTGGAGAGAGTTAAAACAGAGCAGGCTGAGGAGTTTGCATCAAAAATAGTATTATTTTTGGAAGGAAAAGTCAGCTGACACAATGGCCCAAGCTGTCAGGATCTTTTAGTTTGGGTTATGGCGGGGGGGAGGGGGAGAAATCAAAATGAAAAGCACTCAGTTGGCTGAAAGGAACCAAAACATGGCAATTCCTGATCAGCTTGAGGCCAAGGCTTGCAGGGCTTCATGAGAGGTGGAGTCTGGGTGCTGTGGACATCAGCTCCAGATCCATCCCTGTGCGCTCTGAGCAGGGATGGGAGCCCCATCCGAGGGCTGGTGGGGGCATGGTGCTGCCCACTGGGTCTGTCCCCAAGGGCTGGGGCTCCAGAGGGTCACATCCAGCCTGAATTTGATTCATCAGAAGAAATGTAAATGTTTCACTGCAGAGGCACTAACTCCTGTCCCTCCTGCATCAAAACTTGGCAATAAATCTGAGTTTTCTGCACATGTGGGTTTGGGGTTTTTTTTTTTCTGGATTTTTGGTTCTACAGGCAGAGCTGATTCTTTGTAGCTTGCTTGCTGCTTGGGGTGAAAGCAAGTGTTAGAAAACCATGGGAAATGCTTCATTCATGTTTTAACCTGGGGAAATTTGGGTCTTCTGTATTCAGAAAAAGCCTCCTCTAGGAAATCACGTACAGTGCAGGACATCTCTGGCAGTGTGCTCACAGACATCCTTCCCTGCCCTTCCTCAGGACAAAAAAAGCCTCATTTATCTGATTCCCTGGTTTCTCTGCCATCCCTTTGACTCCATGGCAGAGGGGCACACGTGCACATGCAGATATCCATGCCAGGGACCTGAATTTTCCCTTATCCCTGCACTGGCTGCCATCACCCATTGCAGCTGAGGGCTGCAAAGATACAGCCACACCTGCAGGGGACCATCTCTGGAAGTCTTATGTTTTGTGTTCTAATCTTTTCCTTCTCTGGTTTCCAACCCACCACTGTGGGGTTCATCCCTAAAAGAGCATCCCTGCAGGCTGTGCTGGCTCCATGGACACTTTGATCCAAACCGGCCCCTCCACGGCTGCTTCCCACCCTTAAGCAAGACCCCACATGCCTGTAGCTGTCCCATGAAATCTTCCTGTCCTGCCTGCACAGGGGACAGAAAGAGCCAGGACAGGCCTGAGGGCAGAGCCAGCCTCTCCTCCCAGGGTATTTCATTAAATGGAAATGAAGGAAGCAATTCTTTCCTGTCCTGCCTGCACAGGAGACAGAAAGAGCCAGGACAGGCCAGCCTCTCCTCCCAGGGTATTTCATTAAATGGAAATGAAGGAAGCAATTCCAGGAGCCCTGTGCCAGCCGTGCTTGCAGAGGCTGGGGAAGCAACAGTGAAGGTTCTGTCTCTTCCTGCAGGCACAGTGGGGCTCTGGTCTGGTGAGGAGCATGGAGGCAGTGCCAGAATCCTTGGAAAAATATTCAAATGAAGTCTCAAAGAAGAGTGATGGTGCTGGAAATGGGCCTGGCAGCCTGTTCTGTTTGTGGTGTGGATGAGATGGATGGTGTAACAGCCAGGCTGAGCTCCACACTTTGCTTTTGACCCCTTTTAATTGTAAAGAGAAATAAAATTAGTCCCTATTGGCCTCTTCCATGTCATGGCTTTCCCTGCCCCTTCACACATTCCCCCATTTTTGCTTCCATCATTAACTCTTTGTTGGGATCCTGGGATCCTTCCCACCCTGTTGCTCCGGTTTTACCTGGACAGCCACTTCTGGAAAGCTGCGACTGGAGCTATTTCCTGCCAATTTTTGGGGCCAAACCACTGACTCTGGGCCCAGAGCCGTGCTGAGCCCTGCCCCAGCTGCAGCCCGGGGATGCGGAGCCGGACGAGCCTCCCCAGGGAGGTCCCTGCGGGGACGGCGCTGTCGCAGAAAGAAGGGACAGAGCCCAGATCTGGCTGTTCCCGGAGGGAAGCGGCTGCAGGGACAGCTCTGCGGGTGTTGGGGCTGTCACCCGGGTGTTCTGTGAGCAGCCCTGGCTCGGGGGGCTCAGGCCAGCGCTCTCCTCTCCCCGCAGGGACCCGCAGCGTCCTTTGCTGCCCGCAGGCACAGCATTCCCGTTCCCTGCCCGGGTCGGCTGTCACTTGTCTCTGCCCCAGCACGGGAAAAAGGTGGTTCTGGGCAGGCCGTGCTTTGAAGGAGGAGTCTGGACTCTTGCTTTTGGTCTTCAGTTGAGTTTATTGTTCCTTATCTACAAAGTTTTTCTGTCTGTCCAGCCGAGGTCTGATCAGCAGGACAGCCAAGGGCACTCTCTCCCGCCCACGGGGCGGTTGTCTCTTTTATAGTGAAAACTACATATTAGATATTTACCTTCAATTTCCAATACTTTTCGCTCTTGTTGGCAAGTGTACCTTCACCATGAACCAATCCACACATGCCAACATCATCCTGAACATGGATGCCAAGGAGAAGAAAGAAGAAGGACAGGGCACACCCAGATCCCTCCATCTTGGGACTCCCGACCCCCATGTACAGAATTTCAAACCCCCCTGTACAAGGTTCCAAAGTTTTTCCCTTCACCCTGTGATTCCTACTACTGTGCTGCTTAAACTTTTGTGGCCTGTAATTCTTCATATGAGGTTGGCAATTTGCTCCATGAATTAAAGTCGAATTTCCAGGTGTCTTTGGCTTCCTGCCAGGGTCTCCGAGCCCCTGCCAGGGCTTTGAGACATCCAGGGCATCCAGAGAGGTGTCCTGGGTTCCGACAGTTCCCGGAGCTTTTGGCAAGCCCGGCAGGCAGCAGTGGCTCCTCTGTGCCACCTCCGGGCTGGATCCCGTGCTTGGGGCATTTCCTCAGGCTGGGAGTGTCCGGAGGGATGCTGGCATCTGCTCCCAGCGGTGCAAGCGCGCAGGGCAGGAGCCGCCCGGGGTGGGCAGGGCAGCGCGGCTGGCACATCCCATATCACAGCAGGAAACATTCCATTCCCTCTGCAGTTCTCTGGCCAGGAAACCCTGGCTGTGCCTCGCAGGGTGGGATCTGCTGGAGCAGGGGAAGGCAGGTGCTGGCGGGGCAGGATGTGAGCAGGCTGGTGCCACGGTGCTGACCGGGTGCCAGCACACCGAGGAGATGAGGAGGTGACACCCAGCCCAGAGCAGCCTGACAGACAGACTTTCCAGCAGGTGTTGCTTCAAGAAACTGTTCTTGTCCCTTTCTGTAGATAGACACGTTTTTGGAAAGCCTTTTTTTGCCAGGCTGGAATGGTTCAAGAGACAGGAGTCACAGAGATG
Organism: Passer montanus; assembly: GCF_014805655.1. NCBI lineage: Eukaryota > Metazoa > Chordata > Aves > Passeriformes > Passeridae > Passer > Passer montanus. Next base: position 2,602,125 of record NW_024373479.1, read on the forward strand.
TCAGCACAGAGCTGGCCATGGTCACACCTGATGCCACCTAAACCTTGGGTCTGGGGTTTCTGTGTTGAGGTGACCCCAAGCTGTTAGAAAGTCCCTTTTTCCCAGCTCTGCAACCAAAGAAGTCAAGATTCATTAGTTCTGCTTTTCAAGATTATTTATTTTTCCTTCTCTCTTACATTCTTTCCCTGAGCAGCTGAGATCTGTCCTGCAGGTCTGGCTGTGGCACACTGCCTGCCCTTGGGGTGGTGTTGGTTTTTTACACTAAGAACTACATGTACTTTATTTACAATCATTTTCCAATAGCTATCACCTATGTTAGACAGTCTGTCTCTACTCTAAACCAATCCAAAAGTGTCACCATCCCAGCAGAAGATGGAGGACAAGAAGAAGGAGAAAAAGGACAGGACGCACCCAGATTCCTCCATTGTGCCTCTTGAACCCCCATTCTAAAACCACAAAATTCTACTTTTCCACCCTGTGACAAATTAACTATCATTCCACTCAAACTCTTGTGGCTTGTAAATCTTCACACAAAGTTGGTAATTTTTTCCATGGGCTAAAATCAAAGGCACAGGTATCTTTGACTCTGTGCCAAGGTCTCTGAGCCCCCTGCCAGGGTCTCTAATCACCCAGGGTAGCCAGAAGAATGTCCTGGGTCCTGACACTTGGGGTGACAACTTTGCCTGGAGCCCATTTGCGAGCACCCAGCAGCAGCACTGGCTGAAATACAGATTTCCCCCACGTTTTCTCATTCCCATTGGCTCAGGGACAGACTGGTGTGGCATCAATGTGCCACATTCCCCCTGTGCAGGACACACAGGGGAGGGGTCAGTCACACTTTAATTCCCCTGGCATCCTCTGGGCACAGCCTCCACCTCCAGCACCCGTGGGGGGAACAGCTGCTCTGATTTTGCTGCTGTACAAATGACACAGGAGGGACAAAACACAATTCCCTGTATCTCTGACAAATCCTTCTCTGAGAGATGAGCTCTGACCTACTTTGTAGTGCAGCCAGATGTTTAAATTTATGAATGCAGACGTATTTCCCTCAGACCTGGGAAGGAATGTTGTCTTGCTGCCCATCTATGTGGCCTCTTGAGGAGGAGCTGGATTTCACGGGAAAATACCATTTGTGGTTCAACCCTAAAGGTTTTTAGAGGAAAGGAAAACATGAGATCATGCCATGCCTTTTCAATGGGAATCCCAACGGTACAAACCAAGGAATGTTCAAGTGATAACATTTATATCAAGCTGGAAACTGCTGCTAGGAAAGAATTCCTAACCTGACTCTCCAGAGGGTCACATTTTCACAGCTTTTGTCCTGGCATTGGTTATAACCCCTTCCCTGGGATTTCACACTTGTTGGTATTCAAAGAGAAGTTTTGTGGTACAGGGCACAATTTAGCAGATATTTCCTCACACTCTCAATAAATCCCTGTTTTGAACCACGTAAATGGCAGAGCAGCATCCCTGGGACCCCCCTCCCCAAGCAGTGGTGGAAAACAAGCACTATTTTGCTGCTGACCTCCTGTGTGAGTTTTACTCCTTCAAAGTACCCCAGGTAGTAATACAAGTTGGCAAGAGCACCTTGAAAGTGCCAATATCCTGAAATACGACCTGGATATTGATCCCACTGACTGTATTTGATGTGGGTACTTGATTTAGGGTCATTTAATTTGCAGATTTTACTGTTTTAGAAGTTATTGTGATTTCTAAACTGTAAGCCAGTTTAGAACCAACATAAGGCAAAGACAAATTTAAATACAGAATAACACACCAAGATACATAATATTTCTATTTATTTTCAGATTTTTAAAAGTACTTGTTCATTGCCACACTTCCCAAATTAAAACAACATAAAGATGCTTGGATTGGGTATCAGAAGATACTGATAGGGGCTGAAATCAGGGTGCATAGGCTTAAAGGAAGATATTCAGAAAGATTTAAGGCACCAACTGTGTAAATTTTGTATTCTGTGGGATGCCTGATGCTGTGTGATGTCAGGGAAGAGCTCTGCCTGTCTTTCAGACAGGAGCCACCCAGGCACTGAATTATTTGCCAAAATAAAAGCCAAAACCTTTTCCTGATGGAGGCAGTGAAGCAGGAGCCTGGTGAAATAAGAACAGAGGAAAATTCTTGACTTTTCTGTTGTCCAGATTCAACATGAGGAAGGAGTTCCCTCTGGCGTCCTCCAATAAATCCATAAAGCTGTAGCCTGCTGGCAAGGATGCTCTCCTGGGAGGGATGCATTTGAAGTCCTTACAGCAGCAGTGGATGGGGCATGCACAGATCCTCTTTTCTGGGTGATTTTTATGAACACAAAACACCTGTAAGTCAATTTAATAAGGACCTTGCTCTGTCCAGGTATTGAAATACCAAGGGCACAGCTGGAGACATGAGAATTACCTGGTTACCCCTTTCCTTGGGAGAGGACTTGTCCAGTGCAGGCTTGGCCAGCAGTGAAATCGTGGAGGATTTTCTGTTCCAGGCAGCATGGGTTTCACCTTTCTGGCTGGCTGGCTGCTGATCTGGCATGAATTTGTCTTTCAGTTTTGGGTTTACTCACCTAAACCTCATCCAAGGCTTGCTGCAGCTCTCCCCATCCCTCTGAGAGCAGCTGCTTTTCTTGCTGCTCCTCTCGCCACAGGAGGATGGAGCACAAGCCAGAGCAGGCACTCACATGCCCGAGAGCTGATCTGTTTTCTCCTGACTGTGGCATTTGATGTGGCACAGGACTCAGGATGCTCCTGTGGCCCCTTGCCACGGCTGTGGTGACAACACAAGTGACACTCACTGCCAGGAGCCGCCTGGGCTCCCCTGGCACGGGAGGATCCTCGTCCCTCCAGGCTTTTCTGGGGATATCTGAGCCTCAAGGAGATCAGCTGCACCCAGCCTCACCCCAAAATATTCCCCAGTCACCTGCAATGGAGTCTTTTTTGCCAGGGTCAGGATTAAATGCTCAAGATGGTATTTCTTGTTGGGACTCAGATGTTTATTGGTTCTTATCTCTGTCACAGTCTCACAAACCCTGAGTTCTGCAGCACTTCACTCTAACAAACGAAAAATGGAGCCCCATCTCTCTCTCTACAAGGCTTTTTAAGGATAAAATGCCCAATTAAGAAATGACATTTAAATTATTTTTACTTTTAACCCCATAACCAACCATCCATGTCCTGCAGTGGGGACTTCTTTATCCAATTACACAAAACCACCCAAACCCGTGGAGAAGAAGGTGAACAAGAAGGACCAGCCTCTGCCCTAAAACCTCCATCTTGCTTTATATCTATTACTGTATTCTAAAACCTTGAACTCTATGTTTTCCACCCTGTGATATCACACACTTCTATTCCAACTCCACACCCACAATCCCAGTTCTGTCACTCTATTTTGGAATCGTTCTCCACGGCCTCAGGTCAGATGCAGTGCTCTCTCGGGGGTCAGTGCCTGTCAGCACAGAAAGTCTGAATTTCTCAGCACCCAGGGCTCCAGCAGGCAGCCCACCACATCCCCGAGGTGACACCGGCCCAGGTGCCGGCAGGACAGCGACGTTTCCACAAGGTGGCATCAAGAGACCTGGGCTTCCTCTGGCAGAGCTCGGATCCCACAGGATTTAGGGTTTTTCTGGGATGGCTCGGCAGTCATGCCCTCTCTGGGGAGGCTGTGGGGTTTGTCCTTTAGGGGCCAGCCCGCTCTGACACACACCACGGCCCTCCTGGGGCTGGGGGTGTTTGTCCATCAAACCTCGCCAGGGGAGCAAACACTTTGGGGGGATCACTAAGGAAATCAGCGTGCTCCCCTCCGTGCAGAAATCTGCAGCAAGGGAATTGGAGAGGGAAAAGGAGCAGAGAGCAATGGGAATGGCAGCAGGTACCAAAAAACCTAGGAAAGAATGACTTCCCACCTTGATGGACTGATGTATCCGGAGGAGGCAAGTCTGTTTTGTGCAGGGCAGCAAAGCCAGAGGGAATCCCCAGGGAGGGGGAACGCCAAACACAGCCGTGAGTGAACCCAGAGATCCTTTCCTCACACAGCTCTGGAACAACCCCATGGTTTTATTCACCAGCGTGGAAGATGAGGTTTGCCAGCCCTCATCCCACAGATATCCTCCCTGGGACGTGCCTGAGCCCCTGCTAAGCTTTCTGGAGGTGACACCCAGCTCTTCACCTCTCTGGGGCAGCCCTGGGAGATTCCTGGCCGGGCTGAGCCCTGAGAGCAGCCTCAGCAGGATGGGACGGGACCCTGAGTGAGGGAATTCGAGCAAACACAAAACACAGCTCTGTGGTTTGCTGTGCTGGGGCTGTTTTGGCAGGAGGCAGGCTCCAGTGGGACTATTAAACCATTGCAGCCCTCGGAGAGACTACGAGCCAAACCAAAAAAATGACAAGGGGGTGGCCTCGTCCTTGGGGCAGAAGCAGGAGAGGGGAATCAGGGGGAGGCTGAGTCCCACAGGGATCTGTCAGGCACGGGGAGAGGGGCCCATGGAGTTCCTGCGGGCTCCCAGGAGCTGCAGCGCAGCAGTATTGCAGGCTGCAGGATTTAACAGTGTGTTTTGCTCCACTCCTGCCATAATCAGTGTGTCCTCCTGTGGGAAGCCAGGAAAAGCTGCCCTGTGGATCGCTGCGCCGGCCGTGTGTTGGTTTGCTTTTTGAAATGTTTTTATACTTTATATTAAAATATTATATTTTATATGGAAAAAAGAAGGTCTGCCAGTGCTAATTCAGCAGTGAATAAAGGCAGAGCTGAGCAGTCGCTGCCTGGGGGCTCCCGGCTCTCACACGGTGGAGCTGTTGCTCCAGGAGCCGCGGGTGATGCCCTGGGAAGGCTGACCTAAAACAGGCTGGACAGAGCTAAAGAATAAAGCAGGGATTTATTGAAAGGCCTCAATGCATCCACCTTGGGCAGCACAAGAGCCCAGCCAGGGCTGCACCCAAGATGAACCAAAATGGTCACAAAATGCACAATCGGTCACAGGGTCTCACTGTAATAACTTCTGCTCCATTTGCATTTTGCAGTTCATTGCTCAATTACAACTTTAGCCCATGCAGTCCCATCCTGCTTGTTTTTCTCTCTTCATTCCACCATCATTTACACTTTTGGGCCTGAAATTTGAATCATTTGTCCTTGGTCCCCAGCTAGAGAAGGAATTGGTTTGTCTCCCTGCTCTGTGCAGAGCTCACCATCCCCTGATGTGAAGCCCAGACCCACACACTAAAGCAGCACAGAATATGAAAAATATAAAAGCTAAAACCTGAGGTATCATTTCCCCCTTTAGAAGCTTGACAAGGCCTTTACCTTGTCAAGTCTCTATTTTAAATATCTACTAACAATAGGTAGCACCCTGTGCCCTGCCCCGACCCTCACGAGTTCACTTTTCTCTCAAAATGCCAGAATTTGGCTGTGGGACACAACAGCAAGCACAGGTGTACCCATACCAGCTCCCAAATTTAAAGTGGTTTTTTTTGAACAAGGGGCTGAGTAAACAGGAGAGGATTTAATGAGGCAGAGGGAGGCTGAAGTGGGAACTGGATGTCAGATCTTACCCAGAATTTTACCTCAGCTTTGCCTTGGACCTGTTGGAGAGAGCCTAGAGAGGCCACAAAGATGCTCAGAGGGCTGGAGCAGCTCTCCTGTGGGGACAGGCTGAGAGAGCTGGGGATGCTCAGCCTGGACAAGGGAAGGGGAGACCTTATTGGAGCCCTCCAACACCTAGAGTGGGCTTATAACAAAGTGGGAAAATGACTTTACACAAGCAGGTAGTGACAGGAAAAGAGGGAGTAGTTTTAAATTTAAAGAGAATTAGAACTAGAAGATATTTAGACTAGATTTTAGGAAGAAATTCTTCTCTGTGAGGCTGGTAAGGCTCTGGCACAGCGTGCCCAGAGAAGTTGTGGCTGCCCCAGCCCAGGGTTCCAGGCCAGCTTGGATGGGGCTTGGAGCAACCTGGTCTGGTGGAAGGTGTCCCTGACTGGGGGGTTGGGACAAAATAATCTTCAATATCCCTTTTAATCTAAACGACTACCATTCTGTAATTCTATTGCTATCTAGGAAAAAAAAATACTATCTAGAGAAAAATAAAATTTAAAAATCCCAACAGTTCCAGCTGCTCCTGCAGCCCTCCTGATGGGCTCCCCATCCCTGAGCACAGGGACCCCCTGCTCCTGCTGCCACCTGAGCTGGCCCAGGCCTTGAGCAGCTCAGGAGGGGCACAGGGAGGGTTTGTGTGGCTGCTGAGCTCTGCTCACCCTCCATCCCACACACCTTCCCTCCTCACCCACACCTGCATGCTGTCCTGCAGCAGGGGTGGTCTGGACCCCTTTCCTCCCTGCCACCCTCAGCAGGGCTGAGGTCTCACTCCTTTCCAGCCACAGGGAGCAGCCTGGGGATCAATGCTGCCTTTAAATAGCCTGACCCAAAGCCTCTCTAAGCAGCTGCCTCTGCCAAGCAGCAATAAAACTGCCTGGCTATAGCTTTCCTATCCAAACATTTAATGTTAACCTCTCCAGGTAAAATCTTCCCTTCCTTTCCAAGCAATGGAAGAAGACAGTTCCTGTCCCATGAGGAAGACTCTGCTGCCATCCACCTCAGCTTTCATGGGAAAGGGTCACTACAGCCCTGGCATCACAGTCCCACATCCTGCACAGCCTGGGAGCACCCTGAAGTATCCCAGGCATTTTTTCAGAGGCTGCTCTGGGAAGCCAGTGGGGCAGAAGATTGTGCTTAAGTGCTTCCCTGGCTTGGGGCTTGTATTTACTAATAATCATAGTTAATCTCTGCCTCATACAAGTCAGCTGCACACACATCTTGTTTAACCTTGATAAGATGTGCTTTTGTTTACTGCAACCACCTCTGAGCCATCATTTTCTCACAAATGGCCTATGAATCATCAGTTATGGGCTATTAATGTTGTATGGCAATGCTCAGTGACAGAGGAGCAGCAGAAATCCACTGGTCTTCAGAGGAAAACCTTGAATAACCCTGTGCAAATCCAAGTGTTTTCAGCCTGCTGCCAAGGCTATGAATATTGCAGATATTACATGTCTGTGTATGGTATTTGTTAAATAATTAAGATGGAGGAAGAGATTTTAGCCTAAATGGCTGCTTGAAGTTGCAGCATTAGAGACTCGGAGAATCATTGCTGGAACCCATAAACACAGGTTTGCTTTTGGATCCAGTCTCTTAACATTTTGTGTAGCTTAGGCAGCTGTTTCCCAAAGATCAAGTACAGGTTCCAGCTCATCCCACCTGGAGTGTGAAGAGACAAAGGAAGGAAGAGATAGTGAATGGGCAGCAGAGTCCTGCTGTGCCAAGAAAATCCAAGTGTTCTTGGGCATCATCCCAATGAATTTGTACATTGTGCAGAGGGTGGTTATAGACTGGGGTTTTTTGAAATGTCCTCAGAATTCCCTGAGCTGGTATAGAGGAAAGTTAATTTTCACAGAATCATAGAGTTGTTAAGGTTGGAAAGGACCCTTAAAACCATCAAATCCAGCTGATAACCCAGCACTGTCATGTTCATCAATAAATTATGTCCCAGAGTGCCACATCCACAATGCCTTTGAAACATGTCAGGAGTGGTGACTCCACCACTGCCTGTTCCAATGCCTGACCACCCTTTCAGTGAAGAATTCTTTTTCTAATATTAAATCTAAACCCACCCTGGTGCAAACAAGGCCATTCTCTCGTTACCTGAGAGAAGAACCTGACCCCACCTGGCTGCACCCTCCTGTCAGGGATTGTGGAGGGTGGGAAGGGCCCCCCTGAGCCTCCTTTTCTCCAGGCTGAACAGCCCCTTGGCTTGTCCCCTGCATGAAGCTCCTTGCCCTCCTGTCCCATGCTGTCTCTGCTCAATGCAGTCCCTCGGTGTCTCCAGTGAAAGCCACTCAGGAGCTGCTCAGCTCCACCAGAGCCCTGGAGGAGAGCTGCAGGATGGTGCCAAGCTGAGACCAAGCCTGTGTTTAGCAGGTTTTCACAGCATGGTTTGGGCTGGAAGTGACCTCTAAAGGCCATCCAGCCACCCCTCTGCAGTGAGCAGGGACACCTTCAACCAGACCAGGTTGCTCAGAGATTTCTCCAACCTGGCCTTAAATGTTTCCAGGAATGGGGAATTCACCAGTTCTGGTCAACCTGTGCCAGCGCCTCACCACCCTCATCAAAAACAATTTCTTCCCCATATATACTCCCCGTTAGTTTAAAATCATTACCTTTTGTCTTATTGCCTTTCAGAAAGTCTGTCTCCACCAGTATTTGATGTGTTAAGTTGAACAGCAGCTGAATCCTCGTCCTTTGCTGGGTTGCACAGCAAGATCTGGCTCCTGGGATCAGCTGAAGCCATGGCTGGCTGGTAGGGCACCTTCACAGCTTCACGTGGGGCTCCCAGGTGTGAGGGCTGCTGCCAACACCCAGGGGATTTTCACACATGCTCAGGAGCAGGCAGGAAAAATGAACTGTCTCTGGCAGCTCCGTATGGTTTTGTCTTTCCCATCAGCCATCTCCTGGGAAATGGGCTCCCTCCTCCCCCACCTGCAGGCTGTGGGACACAGCATTAAATTATTCACCAGAAAAAGAGCAAAATAATAACAACAAATCCTGGTGCAGGGCCAAACCCAGCTCAGACCAAGCCCTGTTGGTGCTGTAGCCCCTCTAAGCAGGGGAGAAGCCCCTCGAGCACAGCAGCACCCCCAGCCCCCAGGCTTTGCTTTTTTTTCCTGCAGTCACCTTTGGGCTCTGCCAGTAATCTCGAAGCATCTGCTCCAAATCATCCAGGATTACAGGAATTAAAAAAAAAAAACCCAATTAGAGACCCGGGGTCCTGCAAGCACAAATCCGTTTAGCCCTAATCCAGGCTGCTGCCCCTTCCCAAAAGGCAAAGGGATGGTCCTTGGGGCTGGTTTTTGTGTGCCCCAGCACCACCTCCTCTCCTCAGCCTCAATTTACCCATTTTTGCCCCAGCAGTAGCACCAGGGACCTGCTCATGTCAGTGGGGAAGTGGAGCCCTTGGCTTTGGGCTCTGAAATCAGCTGCACAGGAGTGGGGGCAGAGCCACCCTCTTCCCCTGGGCACACCCCGAGGGGCTCCCAGAGGACTGTGGATGGAAAGGGGGAGTGCAAACACTTCTGAATGTGCCACAGAGCCTGCCAGGGTCTGGACACCAGGCAGAGGCCCCTCCACACTTGCTCCCCATCATGTCCATTCCTCTGTGCCACCCTCAAGGCTCTGCCATGCTCTGCACTCAGCATGGGCTGGGACACCTGCACTCCCATGCTCACCTTGCTGGTACTTCAGTGTGGAAATGCTCTTCTGAGATAAGACACAGAAATTGGAGTCTTTCAGTAGAGCGAGGGTAGAGACTGAAAACCTGTTAGGAAAATATCTCCTTTCCTTTTAAATCCTCTGTTTCTTTTAGTGCTATTGGGGTCTTCTCCAGCTGGTCCAACCTTTCACCTGCAGCCCTAAACATCTAAGATAAAAATGCATTATCCATGGAGTGTTCCAGAATGCCCATAACTCTGTGAATAACACATGTGAGTCAACACTAGATCCCTCTCGTGGTGGCTTTTACATCTGTTTGTAAATTTTACACCCAGAAGACACCCATAAGGAAAACAGTCAATGTTTTAATTGTTAATAATTGAATGGGAAAATCTCTGAATTAATATTCAAGAACTCAAGATATTCTTGAATTAATATTCAAGAATATTAAAGAACTTGCATGCTTCTAACAGATAGGTGACTTTTACATCAGGGGACAAACAATGATTTTTTTTTTTCTGGCTTCTTTCTTACATGTGATGGACGAAAAGGTGCTCACAGCAGAGGTTCCAGACAGGTGATGCTGTGCCAATTAGCACCACGTTTAGATGTGCTGGGACAAGAGATGCTCTAGGTGGTAAAAGCTTTCACAATTCAAAAGGACGTTGGTGGGTGGGAAATCCTTTCTCTCTCAAAAAAGTCTCTCCCTGTGGGGATCCTCCCAGCACCTCGGTGTTCTCCTCTTTCCTGGCACCTCCTCCTGCTGCCAGGCCATGTTCCCCCCAGGCTTGGTGTGACAAGGACAGGCGGGGGCTGTGAAAAGGTGTGTTTGTCAGCAGAGGGGTCCACGTGGGTCCAGGTCCTTCCTGAGCCTCAGTGGGAGTAGATCAGCTCCAGAGAGAAGTGGGACAGAGCCTGTCCAAGGGTGGTGGGAGAGGGCTGGAAAGGAGGAGGAGCAGAAAGGAGGGGACCACAGGGGTTGAGAAGATGCTGAAGCAAAGAGCACACGGACAAGGGAGGGTTTGTGATGGGCAGACAGACACTGCAGGGCAGAGCAGCCACCATGAGAGTGCTTCATCCAAGTGCTTCAGACTCGCCCCAAATCCTGCTGGTTTTGGGGTCTGGCACCTCCAGTGCCTCAGTGCTGCAGGGACCCCAGGGCTCTGGGCTGGGTGGCACTCTGAGGGTGTGAGGGTGAGGATTGGGGCCGTGGCAGGGCCACAGTGGTTCTGTGAGCGTGGGCAATGCCAGCAGGTCTGTGTGCTTTGTCCTGGTGGCACACCAGAGCCATGACTGACCCACCACGCCAGCAAAGCCCTCAGCTCACAGAATTCTGCATTTGCTGACTGTCCTGGATTAGGGCAATTTTTGGGAGAAAACCTCCAAAGGGGGCCCCTCCAGAAAGCAAACCCACACGGCCCCTCCGCCTCACCAGTTCGGGAAGGATTCCTTGGAGAGAAGTGGAAAGAACCTGTGTATTTAACGGGCAAAACACCCCCAGCACACAAAATGAACAATACTGGATGACACCACTCTTTCACTGATCTGAAGAGGATGACAAATTCAGAAAGTCTCTCCTGGGAGTGATCACTGTTGTCAGTCCCTCTGGCACTGGGGATGGCTGCAGCAGCCACAGGATGCAAACTCTCGGTGTTTCCCAGATCCCAGTCCAGAGCAGGTTTGAATGGCTCCAAAAAGGGAAAGGAAAAACAGTCCAGGGAAAAATTTGGACAGCTTAGCTAAACTAACTAACAAGCAGAAGCAAAAAGCAAAGCAGGAGCACAGCAGAAGTAAGAGCCAGAGCAAAGCAAAAAGCAAAAGCTGCACAAAACCTGCCTCCTCTCTCTGTCCCGCCAGCCGTGGGGAAGCAGGCTGATAACAAACCAAAACAAACCTTGCTCTTCAGAGCCAGTCTTGAAGGCACAGAACATAATATCCAGCATAAACAGAACACACAACTGGGGGTACAAGCATCATAAGGTCACCCTAGGACACTGACTCTTACTGAAAGCTTTGCTAACTTGGTGTATCCCTGGCTTAAAGGTCCACCAGTTTCCTTGGAACCTGGAGCTTTCATACTGAGCTGCTAGGAGATGCCAGCTGGATATGATCAGTCCTGACTTGTTAAGAACAGCACTCATTGAAGGACTCTCCTTGAGAATAAAAATTTGCAAGATAAAAAATACAGGTAGCTCATTTTTCAAAGGCCTTTTCTGAAACTTCAGTGAGGCAGAAATGAGAGACAGGAATAACACCACACAACACCCAGAGCTGTGCACTTCTTCAATCCCCCACAAAGATGAAAAGGCTGGCAGTTGGAAATAATCCTAGACTTCTGCAAAATGGCTAATTTTAATTTGACTGGGGCTGTGGATGGCCCATCCCTGGCAGTGCTCCAGGCCAGGCTGGACAGGGCTTGGAGCAGCCTGGGATAGTGGAAGGTGTCCCTGCCCATGGCAGCAGGTTGGAACTGAATGAGCTTTAAGTCCCTTCCAAACCAAACCATTTTGTGATTCTATGATTTTATCCACCCTGTTACCCACCACAAGAGTTTCCTTCTTGCTCCAGAAGGGAACCATCTGCAGTCCATCTCCCCAGGGTCCAAGGCAGTGAGAGCTACTCTCTGGATGTTCTTAATGCCCAGCAGCTCAGCCTCTTCTGGAGATACAATGCAAAATTGCAAGGGTGGAAAAAGACTTTTCTCAGGTTCTGTTGTGCAGTTTGTTACAAAGTTTTTAATGTCCAGGTAATGAAAGCCCTGAGAGTTTTATTCTCATGCTGTTGTAGAAGGATTTGATCTAATGACCATGGAAGTCAACAAGAGCCTGTCTTCTGGTCTTGAGATGTGTTTGGTTCAGGCTTGAATTGACAGTGAGATGCAATGTAGATCTCAGCAATTAATACTGAAGGAAGTATTGTTTATTTAGTTAGGCAACAAACAATTAATATAACACTATTAAAGAAGTGAAAGCAATTAATTAATTATGCCTACTTTGCAATGTAACCAAGAATCATTCTGCTCCACCACTCTTGGTGACTTCTGATGCTTTCCTTGTGCTGCCAGGCATTTCATGTCTGCTCTGAGCCTTGCCCTCATGGCTTCAATAAATATTCTATAAGTGAAAACAAGATCACCAATGCCAGTGTGAGCAGCTGGGCCAAGGCACTGTGTGTGTATTTGGAAGGTGAAACTCAGAAACCTCACAATGACTGGGTTAGTTCTGCAACACAGACAAACCTGAACAGACAAAATACATCCCTACAACCCCGTGTGTGTAGTGACACATAGAGGTGACACGAGAACAGCCAGCTGTAATGCCTGGAAGGCTGTGAGGGCCTTGGCAAGGTGACTTATTCAAAACAAAGCACAGGAAATTGTTAAAAGCAATAAAGGCAAAGCTGTCAAATGAAAATTGTGCTGCAGCACTGCTGAGAACAGCCACACAATGTGGGTGTGCTCCCTGGCACCACAAACACCCCAGTGGCTGCAGCAGGACTGAGGGAGGCTGGGGACTGCTGGTCATCAAGGTGACTGTGCAGGATCAGGGCAGCACACAGTGACAGATCAGTCCTGGTCCTGCAGTGCAGGAGAGCAGATAAAAAAAGGGCATTTTTATGAAACAGTTGAAGCAGTGGGGATTTACTGAACCAGTGTTACGCTGTCCATGCAGCTTGCTCAGTTTGCTGTTGCTAGCAATTCAGATATTGTCCAAGCTGTCCTGCTCATCAGTGCATGAACTCTGAAAACACTTAGCCACTACCAGCTCTGTGCATTATTTCAGCTGGAAGAACCGTGGTAGGTAAAGCAGCGATGATGGATCTAAACGATAATAAAGCCTCCCTGTTAAAAATTTAAAGTGCTATACAACTATTTTTAGTGACCTCTCCAGCTGAGATAGTGCAGAAAGCTAACTAGATGTGAACATCCATCTTAGGAGAATTGATTCATGCAGTTTGCAAACCAAGGTGAACTGCAGAAGGTTAATGTTCATGCTCCAGTACAAAGGTACCAGCTGTATGAAAAGTTGTATACTGTACATGTAAAGTAATAACCTATTCAATGGCTAATGTGGATGTAGTGGTTTTTTCCTTCCTCTAGCATGTTTATTTCCATAATGGACATTTAGTTTAGACAGAACACTAAGAGCTCCCTCCATCACAGCCTCCTCCCTCTGTGTCTGTAGATGTGTGTGGGCATGAGGGAGGAGAATCTGGTTTTGATTCAGGAAAGTGAGCATGCCATTCAAGCATAGCACAAACCTAAGTTCTTGGGTCAGCATTTTTAAATTCAGGCTTATAAAATGAGGCAACTGCATTTTGTGGCTTCCTATAAAAAAAACCAAAAAACAAAAGAGCTGAGCACTAGCAGCTCTCTCTCTGCAAGGAGATGGAGAGCACTGAGTGCCTTTGCAAAAACGTAGCACATACTGCAAAATGCAGCTCATACTGCAAAATACTGCTCTTCTTCAATACTGCAAAATGCAGCACATATTCCAGGGCTGCTGCAGCAAATTCTTTGCTATTCAGAGCTCATTTATCTCAGAAGGGCTCCACATCCAGCAATGCAGCCTGCTGCCCTGCCCCTCCAAAACCTCAGATGGCAATTAGCAACATCAATAAGTAATAGAACAAATACTTTGTCTCTAAAAAAACAAGCTGCAAGCACAGCAGCTCGTTCGCTTTTCTCTGAGGCTGAGCTAAAAAATTTAAATTTTAATATTTCATCTGCTTAAAGCCTCAGTCTTACAAACACTTAATTTTGAGATGAGACACTTGAAAGCCAATGTGTGACGAAGGAAGGGTGAAAGTCAAGACCTGATGCTTGTAAGCAATCATATCCATCAAGTCTGGTGTGCACCAAGGATGCCTCTGTGGGGAAGATTTTTAGCAGAGTTTCTCTGGCTCACCTCTTCAGTGCAGAGACAATGATTTCCCATCAGAACCAAAGCCTAAAGAAAACGGCAGAAAACAGCTAAAATACTGTAACAGAAATGTTTATCAGATTAGTTAGTAATAAATTGAAATATTACTGGGGAAAATAGCTTAAAAAAAGTTGAAAAAAATGAGATCCACCTAGAAGCCATGAGATTTGTGCTCTTCAGTAGCAATGTGGCTCTAGTGTTGCCTCAAGAACCATTCCTTGCAGAGGACATGCCACCACTGGAGCCCTGAAGTCCCTCTGACCCACGAGTGACCTGCCACATGAGTCTGCCAGGAAACACTCCAGCAGTTTGAGCTTAACAACCAAATTGGTTTGCACCACTCCTTCAGCACTTGGGGCTCTCAGGGGATAAAAAGGATCACGGGCTGAGTGGGAACAATACTCACAGAAATCAACGCTGGCCTCAGGAGTCTCCTCTCACTCTGCGGTCGATGGGCAGAGCCGAGCCTTGGCAGACAGTGAACTTGATTAGAGAGATGATCTTGGTTAAAACTGCCTGGATCTCCTTGCTGCTGGGGACAGAGGGGGACGAGGGTGGGGCGGGATCTCTGGGCAACAGAGCCTGATGGACGGGGCTGGATTACTGCGGCAGCGTGAGCAGAGCGGGATTAGGTGCCCTGAGCCACCCACCTGGGCACTGCTCCCTCCCACTGACCACACAGCAGCCTGCAGATCAACCCCCAGGCCACTTCTGGGGATGTCTGTCCCCCAGGTGACACCAGGGACTGGCTGCTGACTGCACTAGTGGAAGGTGTGGTGGGGAAAAAGGTTGCAAGCCAAGGTAATTTTGAAGAACAACACATAAAGTCTTCAAATTGGCTTAAGAAATGATCTGGCCTGAAGAGCAGTTTCCAGTATAAATGTCCCGTTAGAGACGTTTATGAGAAGGTTTATTCCCAGCCTGCAAACAGTGATTTGCTCCCTGAGGAGTGGTTGTGTGCTCTTGTGTTTCTTTGAGGTTCCTGAAAGACACTGGAGCTGTGTGTCCCTGTGTGTGGCTGGTTCACTGTACGTTTAACAGGGAATTACCCTCCCTTACAGAGTTCCAAAAAAGAGCTCTCATTCCATCCTCAATTACCTTGGTATTACAAGCACATGTTATGGAAGCATTTCAAGAATTGCTTCTGAAGAAGCACACACATTTCAGTCAGTGACATTGGGAGGAATGGGATGGCTTTGTCCTGAATGGAACCACTAATGGCATTGAAAGAAGATTCAGGCCAGCAAAAGGCTGGTCTGGAAAAAAAAATATACTGAAAAAAATATTTTAAAAAAAGATAAATAAAAAAGATTTAAAAAAACCCCCAAGTCCTGCTCTCCTGTTGTAGAGCTCCTATTGAAATCAACAGGTCTTGAAAAAGAGAAGGTAGTGCTGGGTTAAAACTTCCTGCTTGTCCTAGAGAAGCCCCAGATAGTGTGCCATTGAGGTTACTATGGAGTTATTGAATAAAGGCTGAGAAGCTTGTTCTGCTGATCAATACCTGTGTGTGCATGCAGATCTCAGCAGTGGCTGTTTGTCTCTCAGAGGCTCCACTCTGAAACCTTTATCCAGCTTTTGTGGAGTTTTCAAAGAGGTTGAACTTCTGAGATCAGTGCAAATAAGATAACACTCTCTAATGTGTGCAAATAGATGCTTCCACTCTGCTCCTACCTCTAGATTATTATAACCTCTGTTCTTACACCTTTTCTTTATATTAGACTGTTAAAAAAAAGGAGAAAAAAAAGGAGGTATCAAGAGGAACAGCTTTAAATGGAAATAAAGAGATGTGTCTAAATCCTTTAGGCTGTTTGGGATGTCTCAAGTGATTTAGTCTGGCTGTATCTGTACATTAAAGCATATGAGGGCACTGAGGTTCATCACTTATCCTATTAAAACGTTAGAAGAGTCCCTGGCTCGGGTTTGCCTCAGACCAGGCAGAGCTGTCTCACACCATCCCTAGGGAAGAGCTCAACAGCCAGCATGGCATGCAGAGTCTTTCCCATGGACACAGCCACATTTTTGGGAGGGTGAGGGGCTGAAAATCATGGAGCAGTGACCACCCCAGCAGGCAGCAGTGTCAGGACAAGTCATTTAACAGCACAGACATGGCAGAGTGCCTTCCTGCTCTGTGGCAAGTCTGCTCTGTGACAATAAAGAGATAAAACCCTGCCAGGTGTTTTCCAGTCAGGAGCGGGTGCTGGATGAAGGTGTGATAAGGGAAAAAGAGACCACCCCATAAGTCTGGTCTCCATATGGACACCCTCCTCATAAGGCTGTCCCGATTGCCTGAAAATGAGCTGCAAATCCAGATTTTGGGGATAGTGAGCTGCAAGTCCTGTCTGACACCATTTTTTTGGCTGCCTGGTGGGGAGGGAGTCCTGAAGGTCCCATGAAGCCCTTCCCTGGGCATTGCTGGAAAGGAGATGCTTTTCCCTCAGCAGTCAGCAGGGAGGGTGAGGATCCCATCCTGCCCATGCTGGGTGTGAGGGTCACCCGCAGAAGCGGGTTTAGCTCAGCTCTGTCAGACAATCCCAAGATAAAAGACAAGTTCCCTGGGTTTTACTCCATCCAGTGGGAGAAGAGCCTGTACAGGGAGAGCACTGGGTGACTGGCACATCTTTTAGGAGCTCTGGGACAGAAGTAGTGGAAACAGTGGTGAGGGCTGATGCTCTGGGCTGATTCCAGTGGGATGGAATGGCACCAGCTCTGCTAAGTGTAAGGAGAAAATTAACAAAGTGTGGAGGATTATGGGGCAACAGCACCTCTCTCCCACCTCTGGGAAGAGGCAGAGATGACAAATTTGTGAACAAATTTCCTTCCAAACCATATTTCTTGCAGGGGAAAGTGTGTGCCAGAGAGGCCTATGTCACAGATCAGAAGGCAGTGGGGTTAAAATGAGCTTTCTTTTCTGGGGAATTTCTGCAGTTTGGGGGAGTTCAAATTGGATGCAGCTAGTGATGAAGGAAGGGGAGCCGTTTCCTGGCCTTTGGATAGGGGTCTTGCAGCCAGTCCTGACAGAAGGGAATATACATCCACGGGCTTTTTCTGTCACCCTGGTGCCAAGAATAAATGCTGACAGAGCGCAAAGTGCTGTAAGCCTCGGAGGATCCAAGAGGAAATGTTTCTTCCCTGGATCCTCAGCTAGGTCTCACCCTCTGGGTCCTGCTCGTGGGGGCACACCAAGGTCAGCCCAGGGTTCAGGCTCCTTTGGGGTGCTGGGGCTGAAGGCCAGCCTTGGGAAAGAGACAAGGGAAAGGACAGGTCAAAGTTTGGCAGCTCCTGCACCCCACAGTGCGCTTTCCCTGTGGCCTCTGACGCCTCCATCCTCCTCTCCAGCAAGCACGCGTGGATCTTCTCCTGGAGAGGGAAGAAATGACAGGAAGATGGAGGAGCCGGTGCCCGGCTCTGCTGGGAGGCGGGGCAGACACGGCTGGGCAGCATTACGCTCTCTCTCACGGTATTACCCCCTCGGCAGCCAGGGGTAACTGGATCTGCGAGAGTCTGATCCTCCCAAGCCCTTAATTGGATGCGGGAAACGTCCAAAATGCGGCTCACTCTCCTGCTTCCCACAGCTATGGCACACACACACACGCTCCTCTTGTCACACAGGGGGGTTTCCCCCTGAATCCAGCCCCCTCCCACATCTCCCAGCACCCAGCTCCAGGCCAGCCAGCTACAGCTGACCCTTTGAGCTCTCCAAGGCAAGAGAAGTGCTGCTGGTGCTGCGATGCTCAACAGATTTCCAGACACCCCCTTTTGCTGTCCTGCAGAGAAAACCCCTTGGTCAGACAAGGGCAAAAGGCAGAACAAGCAGGGAGCAGTGCCTTTGGGGGGAC
Source organism: Passer montanus (assembly GCF_014805655.1). NCBI lineage: Eukaryota > Metazoa > Chordata > Aves > Passeriformes > Passeridae > Passer > Passer montanus. The sequence goes on from NW_024373479.1 coordinate 2,620,132, forward strand.
AGGGCAGTGGGATGGGGGTGGATGAATGCTCTGCAGGGCTCTGCAGGCTGCAGCCCGAGGAGGGGCGTGCAGGGAGCGCCCGCATGGGCCAGGCAGCAGCTGCGGCAGCACCCCCGGCCTGGAGGGGCCGGTGTGGCTTTTCCACGGCTCTTGCATCCCCCAGCCCTCCCTCCACAGCAGTCTCCACTGCAAGCAGCAGCAGCAGTCTCCTCTGCAGTGCGGGACTGGGACAATGCTCCCTGGTAAGTGGGCCTTCTGTCCCCAGCTGCACCAGAGCCAGGCTCGCTCCCCAACCTGCAAACCTTTTGTTTTTTCCTTTTTTGTTGTTGTTGCAAGGTTTTTTCTTGACTTTGTTTCTTTTTCTTTTTATTTTCTTTTTTTTTTTTTTTTTTCTCTCTTGCAAAATCAATTTACAGACAGCTCACTCATTTTTCCCCCCTGGCTTTGTTTCTTTTTCTTTTTCTTTTTATTTTTTTTTTTTTTTTTCTCTCTTGCAAAATCAATTTACAGACAGCTCACTCATTTTTCCCCCTTGCAAACTTATTAGGTATTCAGTCCCGGCCAGCACTCGTAAGCATCCTTTGTCCCAGGGAGGGCTGGAGACCCCTTCATTAGCAGTGATTACCTCTGAGCAGTTTGACAGCCTCCCAGCCCGCTTACAAGACTTTCCCATTCAGCCCTGCCCGGGGCTGCCCCGCTTCTCAAAAGAAACGGAAACATTCAAACATTTCTCCCCCCTTCCCAGCTGAAGAGAGGAAAAGCTGTTTCTCTTTTCCGCCTTCCCCATTCACTTCACTTTTGATACAATATTTTCCTTCTTTGTTAAACCGGAGAGAGAGGGGTCAAGACAGACTTTTTAGTGACCCTTTTCGGAGCGTTTTGTTTAATGTAAATACAAGCTCCTTCACTCTTACCCGCTTATAATTATTATTATTTTTAAAACAACCAGAGGTTCGGGAGGGTGGCGGCTTGGGCTGATCTTTAGGGGAAAAAAATTCCTGAAAAACCTGGGGGAAGGACATTCAATAAGGGAAAGGAAACGGCAGGTGGGAAAAAAACCAAAACCAAAACAAAAACAAAAACAAAAACAAAAACAAGCACCCAAAAAAACCCAACCAAACAAATAAAAAAACAAACAAAAAAACCACAAAAAAACCCAAAACCAAACCAAAAAAAAAAGAAAAAAAGAAAATAAGAAAAACAAAACAAAAAAACACGAAGTGCGGGACTGGGTGGGGAAACGAGGTTTTTTATTTTGGGTCTTGCTGGTGGAAGTAAAGGCGCGGGCGCAGCCCGGCCCTGCGGAGCTGCGGCGGGGAAGAAGCGGAGCTGGGAGACGCTCGGTTCTCCCGTTCTCCCCCAAGAAGCAAGGCCGGGCAGCGGGGCTGCTCTTCCCACGGGGGCTCCGTGCTCCTTTCCCCGCCCCGGCCACTCTTTCCGAAGGGGTTGGTTTGTGTTTTTGCCTCCAGCACCCGCGGGATGGTCCCTCCACTGCCCACTCGGGAGGTCCCGCATCCTTCACGACTCTCAAGCCCTCTGTCGAAAGAGACAATGTCATCCCCCTGCCTATTGAACAAATTCCGGGTGTTTTTTAGTTGGAAAGGAATCCCACGTTACCAGACGCTGAGCGCATGTGCTCTCTGCTCTCTTTATATCTTTAATTCGCCACAATAAGCGCTGCTACGGTGCCCGCAGAAGCCGATGGAGAAATTGAATCCAAATCACCGATTTCCCGGGGAAGAAAAGAAATAAAGAAAGAACACGGTGTATTTCAGCAGATTCCGTTTTGAGGGCGAACACTGCTTTTGCTCCCAAAACAACCTCATGGGTGGGAAATGTTGCCCATCAGCGAACCCCAAAACCAAGGTAAAACCCCAACTTCTTCTGGCGCTTAAAAAACACAGCCGGGCTCTTCTTGCACGGCTTAAATCCAGAGGGGTTCAGGAGGCAGCAAACCTCAGGTTTCGGGGTGCAAAGTGCTCTCCTGACCTTCCTGTAGGTGGGTACCCCAAACTCAGGTGGAGACCCCTACTCTGCCCCGCTCCCCGCCCTGCGATCCGACCCTTCCGCACTCCTAAAATGCAGATTATTTTCCTGTCCACCAGGAAAAGAGCTGCCTCTAACTGACTTGAAAAAGCAGTTTAAAATTTCCTGCTATCCGCCCCATCCCTGGAATGGTCTGTAGGGAAAGCCAAGGCGCATGCATTTGGGGACGGAACGCAGCTTTAGGCATGGGGAGTGTAAACGCCTTGAATCCAGGTTTTAAATTCCTACTTAGAGGGGCAGAAGTCACTGCCTAGACGGGAATTCATCTGCAGATAAAAGGCAGCAGGGCTGAATGAAGCTATCACGGAGCTGAAATGCCCCTGCCCCTTGCAGGCAGCCGGAGCCGAGCGGGAGCCGGGGCATCTCCCGCTGCCAGCGCTGCCCGGCTTCCCCCGGTGCCAGGCTTCGGCTGCTAAATAAATCGAGCCAAGCAATCAGCTTACCGGGGAGGCATCTCTCTGAGGACAGGGAAGTAAACGCGATGAGACCGAGAAGACAAAAAAAGCACAGCTCAGGCGATTTAAAGATCAATGTCAAATTGTATAATATAAAATCCTTCTGCTGGGGAAAAAAGCTTAGCACGCTCCTTGGACCTGGCGTTTGGTCTCCTGCAGCAAAACCGCCGCAAAACAAAGCGAGGGAAGCGGATGGTGGGGACAGCCACAGGCACATCGCAGAGGTGCCGATTTGGGGTAATTTAGCCCCCCGGTATGGGCTTTCAGTGGCATGGAGAACTGTTAATTCCCCATCTTCTCCTCGCCTTTGCCAGGTGAGGGAGGAAGCTCAGTTTCCCCGGCGGGGCTGTGCCCCAACCATTCCTCTCCATAACATTTTTTTTCCCCTTTTTCTTCCCCTCGTTCCTCTCAGAAAATTCGCCTCTGATAATCCCCTAAGCTTCAGCCCTTGGGAGAGAAGAAGCAGCGGCGATACCGCCTCCTTCCCTTCCTCGGGCACCCGCATCCCCCGCCAGCCCCGTTCCCGCTCCTCTCGCCTCATCCCGGCTCCTCCCAGCTCCCTGCCTGACAAAAACATCACCCCGGTCCCGGGGACCGGCTAGTTCGGTTCCTGCCGAGCTGCTGCTGAAATAGCCGTGGCCTCGGAGATGTGCTCTGCGCACTGCTCTGGGCTTGAAACCGACAGCGGCATTTCAAAGCAGATGCGAGGGTCGATCATCAAATATTTTATTATGGTTTTAGGCTGCTTCATACAGTTTCGTCCTGCACATGCTCTACAAGTCACCTGTGCACATAGAGAACAAGCCAAAAATAATAATAATTAATAATAATAATAATAGAAAAAAATCTACCATAGCAATCCCTTAAATAAGTAAATAAACATTATATATATATATATAAAAAACCCTTTAAAGTAAAGCAAAACCCAACCAAAAGAACAGCGTCTTTTCCACATGAAACAGCCCCGCGGGATAAGGGCAGGGGCTCAGACATTTTGCAACTTGGCATTCGGTTTCTTGATTTTTTTTTTTTAACATTTTCTGGACTTCCTTTAATTATTTCTTTTTAGGCATCAATTCTGCAAATCCTTCGAAATAAAGGCGACAACGATTTTAATGACGTTTTTGAATGCAGTCTGCTGCGGGGCTGGGAGGGAGGCGCGGCCGGGGAGCGCCCCGTACCCCGCGTTCCGCTGCCAGCCCCGCCGCTCCGGCCGCGCCCGGGGCACCGGGGAACCGGGCCTCCCTCTCGCCCCGCTCTGCCACGCCGCTGGTGTCAGATGTCACATTCACTGTCGCTGGATGTGATGGAGATGGCGGAGGTGGCCGCTTTGCTGGAGAGGCTGGCTGCGGGGCTGGAGGCGGCCCCCACCGCCTCCCCGCCGCTCTCCTCCTCCGCCTGCAGCGAGCGCACCGAGCCCTGCGTTAGGACCTGCTGCTGTAGCCTGCAAGGAAGCGGCACACACAGCATCACCGCCCGCCCTCCGCACCCGCCGCAGCCCCCGTGTCCCCCCGGGGGCTCCCCCGACCGGCACCCCCGCGCTGCTGCCCCCGACCTCCGGCTCTCACCCCGGTACGAGAGAGGAGAAGCTGGGTGGGCACACGGTTCCTCGGCTCTGTCTGAAAAACCGGGTGCCCGCCCCAGGGTCAGCCCCGCTCCTGGGCCGGCACACCCAGGGGAAAGTTGTCCCCGTCCTCCGCAGCCTGTCCCCAAACCGGGCCTCATTCAGGGGTCAGTAATGCCCTGCAGCAGCGCCCGGGCGGAGTCTGCCGTCCAGCAGGCCTCACATCTTCCCTTAGCCCATAAAAAGAGTTCAGGGTGACAGCAGCCACGGCCCCGACGTGCGACAGCCCGGCTGAGGGGTGATAAGGGGAATTTTCCCCACCCTGGGATCCTGGGCAGGAGATAAAGGGGGAACTCTGGTCCTTCCTCTGCTTGCCAGAGCGTCTGCTTATGTCAGTAGCGTTGGGATAACACTGCTCATTTAGAGCCGTGATTTTGTTCTGTAACATATATTTTTTAAAAATTATATCTATATATTCACGTTGTATTTCTATTACATATTTATATATATATAATAGAAACAAGAACAATATCCCAAGGAATGTTCCCAGAGGGCTCTGGTGGAGGAATAGGGCACGGCGGCCTTGGCAGGGCCCGCAGAGGGCACGGCCGGCTGTCTCAGGATGGACATATCTCAAACCAGTATTTGCATGTCCGGGTAAAACTTTGGAGAGGGTTTGTTTCCGCTCTGCCCCCGAACATGGCCCTTGTGCTGCCAGCTCCAGCCGGTGGCTGCCTGTGGCCCCTCTCCTGCTCCCCCTGTCCCGCTTCCCCACAGGGCAGCCAGGAGGGAGCCCAGGGCGGGGATCCTCCCCTATTAAACCGAAGTCATTAAAAAGCCTTAATGTTTTCCCGACGCTCCTGCCTTTATCTCGCTGCATTTCCCGGGGAGACATCTCCCGGGATGGTTTTCCCCATCCTCCGCCGGCAGTCTCGCACGGCCTCCCCGCAGCCTGCGGCCCCGTGTCCCACGGGACGGGCAGCACCTTACCTGTTCTTAGCGGCTGCTGCCCTGTCCCTTTGCCTGCGGTTTTTGAACCAGTTGCCCACTTGCGTGGGGGTAAGTCCCGTGGCCTGAGCCAGTTCCCGCTTTTTGCTGGGGTTGGGGTAAGGGTCCTGCAGGTACCACTCCCGCAGCAAATGCCTCGTCCGCTCCTTGAAGCAATGTGTCTTCTGCTCGCCGTCCCAGATGGTGCGTGGCAGCGGGAACTTCTTCCTCACCCGGTACTTGTCCACCGGCCCCAGGGGTCGGCCCCGCAGCTTCTCCGCCTCCTGGTAGTGCGCTTCCAGCCACAGGGCTTGCAGTTTGGCGTGGGACTCCTTGGTGAACTTGTGGTTCTCCAGGATGTGGTAGAGCTCCCGGTAGTTCCCCGTGTGGAAGGCCACGATGGCCCGGGCTCTCAGCACCGACTCGTTCTTGTTGAGCGCCTCGCAGGCCGCGGGGGCCACGGGCAGGGACCAGAGGAAGCGCCCCAGGCGCTCGATGTCCCCGCTCTCCTCCAGGGTCTCGCATACCCCGGCCACCTGCTGCGGGCTGAAATTGAGGATGGGCAGCTGGAACATGGAGGCGGCGCCGGGCTCCGCTCCGCGCTCCGCGCACCCGCGGCGATGCCCGCCGCCACCGCGCTCAGCCCCGCGGCGGGGAAGGGGAAGGGGCAGCGGCCCCGGGCCGCCCCTCGCTCCGCTGCTGCCTCCGCCGGAGCCGGCGGAGCTGCCGCGGAGGGACGGCGGAGGGCGGAGAGGCGATGGGGACCGCTCGGCAGCTCTGGCGACTGGGGGCGGTGGGCAGGGGCGAGGCGGAGGAGGATGGAGCGGGGAGAAAAGGGAACCAGAAAAGGCACAAGCGCAGCTCCCCGCCGCCGCCGCGCTGCTGCGGGAGCGGCTGATTTGCTGCCGGCTCGGCAGATTGGCTCCCGGGTTTCCATGGCGGGGCTGCCACTCACTGTCAGCCGCTGCCAATCACGGCGGCAGGCCCCGCACCGCCCCGCACCGCCCCGCACCGCCCCGCTCCGCCCCGCTCCCCGGGGACCGCGACCCCGCCGCCCTGCCCCGCCGACCCGGGCAGGGCAGAGCCGAGGGGAGGGAAGGGGGTCCCGCTTCAGGGTGCTGGCGGCAGGTTGGAGGGAGTGGTCCCAGCGATAGGACGGCCGGGACCCCCGCATCCTCCCCGGTAAAGCTGCGGGGTCCGGCCCGGTGATGCTCGCACAGAGCTCCGCGCACCCGCGGGCCGAGAGGGCGATAAGGCAGAGCTGAGAAATCAGACAAAAAATTGGCTGCCTAACAGTGACAGTGATGCTGGGAGTGTCACTGACAATGGATGCAGCGGGAGCACCGCAGGAACAGCCGAGATTTAGGGAAAAACTCTCCCCTTTCCCCCTGTAGGTCACTTCCCATTTCGGTTAAGACGAGGAATTATCTGCAAAGAGCCCAGCGCCCTTTCCCGTTCGACCAAAACGCTATTTTTTTTTTTTTTTTTTTTTTACATTTAAACCCTTATTGTTTTCGGCTGAATGGTCCTGAATAGACGCCGAGAATAGTCGCGAGGAGTGAGAAGTCATTTGTAGGTCAGGAAAGCGACTTAAAGCAGATTTCGGGAATCTTTTGAAATATTGATCACCTTGTAGTAATCATTCCCCTTGGGTTTTTTCCCCCTTCGGTGCCCCGAGAGAGCGATCGCGGGGCTGGGTGCAAGGTGAGCCCCGGCCGTCCCTTCGGAGTAAAGCGGGGGCAACTCCAGACGTCTCGGGGTGGGATGAAATCTCTTTCTGAGCTGCGAGGATACGATTTATTTTCCGTAGAGAACGGGCGGATGATCAAGAAGCCACTCTTTATTCTACAAATAGCTGCTCAGTGGTAATTTCTTCCCGGGAATTAGGGACTATGCTCGGAAAGGCAGCATATATTTTGAATTAAGCTCAATATGTTCTCCCCTCTGCTCTTTGTAATGTTGTTTTTTTTTTTCTAGAATGCTTGTCAAAAAAATCCCTTCTTAATTTGATATCTTGTTATTGTCTCTTCCCTCCCCCATTCTTTTTTTCCCCTATTGTTTTTGTTTTTCTTTCTTCCCCTCTTTAAGAAAGCTCCTTTGCTAGTTGCCTGTAGACCGAAATTAAACAGATTTACATTTTCTCCAATCATTTCTCTGCAGAAATGGAGCTGGACTGAGGCTCGCCGTCTTTTCTTTAGTATCAAGTACAATTTGTCTTTTGCTTGTGAAGATTTGGTAAATCAGAAGGCAGATAGATAGCGCAGATGGTCGGAGGTGTCGGGTCAGATTATGGTACGCCTCAGTACAGTGCTAAGCTCATTCTGACGGAAAACCCTGATATTATTTTCACAGATCTACACAGTTCACTTGAAAAAAACCCTTCGAGCCATTTACATCATTTATGTGAGGCTCACAGCTAGCGGGATGGAAAAGCTTTCAATACTGCTCATTTTCATAAGACCCGACAGAGCTGGGGAGACATAAAAGCGCACACAAAACTCACGAGTTCAGAGACACTCCACAGAAACTTAAAAAAATAAAAGGAGTGACTTTTCTGCTTCACCTTCATCCAGGTTTGATTTACGGATCTGCTTAGAGAAAAAAAAAAAAAAAAACCAAAAAAACAAAGGGGGGAGAAAAAATTAAAGAGGAGGACATAATCTATAAATATTGCCGAGAGTCCTCTTCCAGCCTTCCATCCCACCACTGTCCTCTCCCTTAGGGAATAACAGTAATTTGACCAAGGCAACGAAAGATCCCAAATAACCTTTTCGGGCAGGAATTTAAAAAGCCTCCAGACCTCCTCGGTATGAGCATCGGGCTTCCCCAGCGAGCGGGTGAGAGGGCGGCGACCTCGGCGGCTCCGGGCACGTCCCCGCGGGCAGGAGCTGCCCCGCCGCCCCCAGCCCAGCCCGCCGAGCCCCGGCAGCGTCCCGGGACGGGGCTGGCCGGGAAAAACCTCTGCTGGGAGAGACGAGGAAGGATAGAAAGTCTGTGTTAATGGGTAGCTAATTTAGAACGGCCAGATGATGATGGTGATGATGGAGATGATTACTAATATTACTGAAGGGGTATTTTTAAAATTTTTTTTCCCCTGTTTTTTAAAATTTATGCACATGATCTGACGAGGGAGTTACTGGGCTGCCTAATGACCATGAACAGAGCGAGACAGGCTCCGTAATGAAAGCCAGGACTGTAGGCTACAGAAATGAATCCTCATTAAGTGCGGCTCGCAGGGGCGAGGGGCTGTCCCCCAGGTCCCCAGCCTTTGTTGCCCAGAAACCGGCCCGGATGGGGCGACGCTGGCAGCACTGCTGGGAAGGGAGAGGGAGAGAAAGAATAGCGACACCGAAATAGACCCAGGAACCTTGTGTTAACCATTTGAAGGATCACCCAAAGAGGAAAACCAGCCCAGCTCAGTAGTTTTGAACCCTCTCCAGCCGGGAACTGTGGGTTCTGGTTTTGGGAAGTGGCCCGGTCCGGCGTGACTGGATTGTCCCTGTTTGGGAAAGGTTCTTGGGGCTCCTTGCTTTGTGCCACCAGGGCAGAGAGAGATCACCTTCAAGGAGGCCCCTTTCCCAGCTCTCAGGGAATTTTATCCATGGCCGGCACCATGAGAAGTTCCCCGCTTCCCCGCGGCTCCACAAGAGCTCTACCGCCGGGCCGGGCCGGGCTTTGCCTCCGGAGCGCGACCCACAGCGATCGCAGCGACCCCAGGAGCGACCCCGTCCCCTGGGACGCGCCGCCGCACGGAAAAGCCGAGATTCCTGCGGTGCCAAGCTCCTGCCTCAGCCCCCGTGGCTTACGAGAGCTGCGGGCGAGCCTGGGGGTGCACTTGGCCGTGCCCTCTTCGTTTCGGCCCTTTCCCCCCATTTTCTTCTTTGTCCCTCCGTCCTCCCATATAACAGAAACACTGTTTGTGACATTAATAGCCGGCAATTATAACTACTTTTATTTAGGTGACAGCTTTGACCCTTGCTACAGGTAGCGTGATGAGTTAACCCTGCGGAGACAAACCCACTAGAGAACAAGAAATGTACATGAAAAAATATTTATCAAAAATATGACCAGACACCTGGAGCATCTTGGCGGCCTGCATGGACACGGGGGTTCTGGCCTCAGGATAGGACACATTCCCCTCTTCTCAGAACCTTGAAGCAAAAATACACTGAGCAACATATTTATACACCTTTGCATCAGCATTTGTCAGCTGTCCTGAGTCCCAGAATCTCAGTCACTGGGGATTATTTATCTAGACGGAGTTTCCAAACACAGCAGAGGTGCGAATACATTTTTAAAGCCCTTGATTGACGTTTAGTAGGGTATTAAGAAATACCCTCGGGAAGAAGAAGCCTCTCTTTAACGTCCCGGTAGGATTGTCAGAGATGTGGGAGTTCATTAAGGGATGCTGACCGGGAGAAGCGGAGCGCAGGCGGTCCCTGGGGCGGATTCCTGGGAAACCAGCCGGGATTTTCCTGCCCTGGATGGGTCTCGGGCTGGTGCCGTGGAGCGCTGCGGGCCGGGCGGGGCTGCAGAGAGCAGGAGGCTCCCTGTCCTCCCCCGGCTGGCTCGGAGCAGCCGGGGGATGCTCAGCCCGAGGACAGTGCCCGCTGCCGCGGACAGAAAAGGTTACTGGAAATGTCAGCCCCCCTCGGGGAGCGGGGACGGGGTTTTCGGGAGCGTTTCCCACCGAGCCATCCCGGAGCTTTGATGGAGGACTTTAAGCTCAGGATGCTGAAGTGGGGGATGCTTGATGAGGAAAACACTCATGTTTCCAGTGCTTCACATGCTTGCCCTACTATTTTTAAGGGTGACATCATTGTTAAAATAACAGCTATCAATCGTTTCATTTCCTCCTAAAATGAAGTTACATTTAAAGCTGTAAACTGCTTAATATTAGAGAGAGTGGGCAGGCTGGATACCCACTTAACTCCTGATACCTGTTGAAAGCATCCCTAAAATGCTGCTTGACAGAGAGATGTTCCCCCACTTTCTACTCTCACACCATATATTCATTAAATCTTTGTTCTTTGGTGTATTATTTAAGTTACTTGTCAAAAGAAGTATCAGGCCATGGCTGGTATATCTGAAGTTAAAATAAAGATGCACTGAAAACTCAAAATGTCTAAATTATTTTGAGATTGGTAAGGAAAGACATTCCTTTACAGGCCTCTGGTCAAGGCCATGGTTGCAGACAGAAAGGATCTAGTGCCCAAGATTAATCTTTAATTTTCTTTTGGGTGTATGAAAGGTTTTTCAGGTCTATGAACCTGGTTTTAAAGTTTCGAATCCTTTGGGATTTGTTTGGCTGCTGCCTTCACCTGCAGGTAAATACACACATTGCCAAATCTCCTTCTACAATGAGATACTCCTGTACAATCTTCAATCTGCTTCCATCAGGATTTCACTGAAAATTTCAACAAAAGCAACAAAATTACGAAGTTTTCAAATAAATAGGTTTTTTTGATTGATCGTGGTTTTGTCCCACATTAAGCCTCTCCTCTCCTCTCCTCTCCTCTCCTCTCCTCTCCTCTCCTCTCCCATTCAAGTCCTTTAAATATTACAATTTCTCCCAGGATGCGGATGAGGGTTGTCACTAAAACACTTATTTAGCAGAAAGCAGCAATGAGGACAAATTCGCAAGTTTGGGGGAGGTGAGGAAAGATACTCATGTACCCTGAGGTGTCGAAATGTTTCTGGGGCTGAGTCCTGTGTCCCGGCTGGCCTGGGCGCTGGCACTGCTCTGGATTCCAGCCCCTCCTGGAGGTGACTCGCCGTGGTTGAAGGCTGTTCAGGAACTGGGGTCGCTCTTTTCTTGGGAGGGAGCTCCTCTGCAGCTTTGGGTGCCATGTGGGATTCAGGCATCATCCCGGGCTTGGGGACAGGTTTGGGGTCACGGCTGCACAGGTTTGGGGCCATGCTGCCTGGGCTCCAGCGTCAAGGAGAAAATTTATCTCTGAGCAGCTTCATGAGGACAGGAATCTTCCATCTCTTATCCCTGTAAATCAGGCAGTGACAATTCCCTGCTTTCTTCTGAGGGTACTGGCCGGGTGCCTCCAGACACCTTCCCAAACTCGATCACAGGTACTGCCGGGGCACTGGGTGCCTGTGCTCTCTGCGGGGAAGGTCCTGGGTTTCCATCACCTGGAAGAGCCGGCAATCAGGACCGGGGAGAGCCGCCAGAACACAGGAGAGGGGCATGGAGCTCAACGAGAGGCAGCACCGGGGCTGTGCACTGACAGGATGGTGGGTTTGGGGGTCTGCCAGCAGTGGGGAGAAGGTTTGGGAGCCTTTTCTGAGCCCTGACTTGACTACGTTTCTTTTCAGAGTAATGCAAGCCATTCATCATTGATTAGATGGGATACTATGAAAGAGCCCTTCCTTCTCGCCATCGGTAATGAAAGTGGTTGTTTATGGCTTTGGGGTTAGCTGGGGACTTTTTAGAGGGATTCTGCTGGGAAACAAGAGAAAACAAACAAGCCAGAACCAGCGGCACACAAAATTCCTCTTTCTGCAGCTTCAGAAGGGTTTTGTTTTGGTGGGAACAGAGTGATAACCTCGGCTTGGGAGTCCTTATAATGAATGGAAGGGTAAAGGAGCTCCCGGTCCCTGCCAAGCGCCGGTGGGAACAGGCCTAGGGGGAATTAACCGGGAAGTCTCTGCCGGCTTTATCCAAAGCCTGTTGAACTGACTGACCACCTTCCGGGTGAGCTGGGGTCCTTGGATCTCTGGGAACCTCCGCCTCCCTTGGCACTACTTAAATCACCGGGACACGGCGAGGTGTTAATGTGCATCGTTGAAGTTACCTGCTACTCTGCTGTTAAGCTGCCATTCATTCGAGAAGTTTAGAGGGTCTTTAAGGAATTGCTTGAGGCAGCTTTGAAGACATTTCTCCTGGGGGAAACATCGAATGTTTTGGGAAGACGGAGTGGCAAATGCAGAGCTCCAGAGGCATCTAGGAACCGGAGTGTCCCTAGGGAGCAGGGCAAGGAGGCGGCTCGCACCCTGCAGGACAGGCAGGGACATAGGTGGGAGATATTCCTTGGAAGGACAGAGCCTCACCACGGAGCAGAGGCCGCAGACGTCTACCTTCCAAAAGAACACGCCACTTTCCATATCCCTCTCCTTTTTATTTCCCTTCCTCATGGCTGACCAGAAGCCAGGTAGCTCAGCTATTTCTCTTTGAAGCTGCATTTCTTGTTGGTTGAACCGACTGTTCCGAAAGCAGCATCGCATCTGACTGACACCTGGGCTGCAGGTGGCAGGGACAGTTTTCTGTGTCTCTCTCTTCAGTCCTGTTTCTGTTTCTCTATCCTTTCTTCTTTCTGAAGAATGATGAGTTTTTTTTCCCCCCTCCAATTTGTACCCTACCCCTCAATTTATTTTCCTCTGCTTGTTGATAATCTTAAATCCATCCTCTGCCTCAGTAATCTCAGTTGGGAGTAAAAAACAACCAAGTGTGGAGGGAAGCATCATGTTCTAGATTCTTGCACACCCGGGCTGTGCATTTTTGCCTTGTAATACTGCACTTCCACAAACAATCAAAAGCGACAATTTTTTGAGCACAACTTGTGTTGAGGCAAGCGGCGGCATTCCACAGCATCCTTAGTGTGAAGCACTGCTCCGGGATGAGAAGGGAGGTGCTTTAATGCCTTTTAAAACTATCTGAGTGAGGGCCGGGCCCGTGAGGGATTGAGGGAAGCAGGATTTAGGCTGATTTCCACCAGCTGGGTAAGCAACACTAGTGGGACCTGGAGGGCTGGATAAAACACATTACACTCTGCAGCTCCTTATTTTTGTGCCACATCCCAGAGCGTGTAAGTGTGTAAATAACCCTCAGCAGGCTTCCAGGCGCTGTCCCGTTCTAGCGGCTCTGCCTCTTCTCCCCGCCCGGCCACCGCCCACCTGCGCGCTGCCCCCGGTAGATGGAGCATCCTCATCGCTTTTCGCCCGAAGCCCTCAGAAATGTTGGTCTTTCCCTCATAAGTCCCACTGTTCAGGCAGAGGGGTGGTTTGGGGGGCACAGGCGCCCCACCGATGTGTCCCTGAGGGAGCGGAGCGATAAACCCGCCCGGCCGGCGCTGCGGTTGTTCCGCTGGGTGAAGGGGCACAGCCCCTGCTCCCGACGGCCGAAGCCGCTCCGGGCTTGCCCGACTACCCCGACTCTCACTGTCCCCGGCACGGAGCGCGGCGGGCAGGTGGCGCCTGCCGCCCTCTCGGCACCTTTCGGGGGGCTGAGGTGCCCCGGGAGGCGGGGGCTGCCCCGCGGGGCGCGGCCGGCGCTGAGGGGCAGCGGTTGGTGGTGAGGGGGGTTTTGGCCCCTTCGTCGTTGGGTGAGTCTCTGGAGGCTCCTCGCCCTTTCCCTTTTGGCAGCGCCCGAGACCATGCGGAGCCGTCGCGTTCTGGTCGCTTTCCCAGTGCTGGTGGCTCCCCAAAGGCAGAGGGTCCCCTGAGCGCCCCGGCCGCGCTCTCCGTCCGCCCTGAGGGACTCGAGCCCCGGTTCTCACGCCGCCATTTTGTGGCGCTCCTCTCCAGCCCCTGCGGTGTCCCACGGGATGGGGGTTTCCCCCAGGTTTTTCTCTTTTGACAAAAACAGTTTTAATTTTTAAATTCCAAGACTTTAGGGAATCATCTCCAGTAAAAGCTTTTTGTAAAGCTTTTTGTTTGGTGTGTCCTAAGTAAATGGTGTCAATCCAATGGGTTCTTGGTTCAGGTCTCCTCACGGGGTTCAGGTCTTCTTCAGGGTTTCCTAAAACTGGGGTAAAAGAAGAGCAGGGGAGCATAAAAACACCACGAGAGACACATTTTTATTTTATCAACAGAGATAAAAAGTCACAAAAGGTAAACTCTTCTAAATTTCAAGAAGATTCAAACAACCAGTCCCTTTACAGTCATAAACAGTAATGAATATCACGCGAGAAGCACGGGTTTATTCTCAAAAGAGCCTCCCTAAAATAAAAATTATTCATATAGAGCCAACTGGAGTTAATACTGTTTCACAGCCTACAGCTGGTAGAACCGAGATGTGGATTTTAAGGAAGATACTTACCTCACAGATTATGGGTATTTTCCACCTTTTAATGAAGTACCTGGCTGTTGCCAGATGAGTTATTGAGAAGTGGCATTATTAATGTTAGTGCTATAATGGCTTGAGACCACATCAGGCAAGTTTGCTTGTGTGTTCTGCACCCAATACAATCTTCTAACAGATGAAACTTAATTACATTAATGTGCAAAAATGCAAAATGCATAACAACACTTTTCTCCTGGCAGCATTCTGAATAGCCCCATTAGAAAGTACAAATGCAGTCTGAAGCTGGTTTACCCAGTCGCGTGTGTTACATATTTATCTTTAACAAAAATATCAGCCACATAGGAGAATTTCCTCTGAATTAGCCAACATCCTGAGTTGGCTGATGGTTTGATGCTGCTTTTCTGCAGTATGTCCAAGAATCAATCTTTGCTACAGTCATATCCTGCAAGACATCAGATGTCAAAAGTTTGTTGCAGGCTGGTGTTTTAAAAATCTGCAAACACCATGTTTATTATCTGTGCCATTGAATTTCTCAGCGTTTTCTACTAGTGACACCTGTATCCTCATAATTCACAGCACAGAATAGCATTTGACATTTGCAGTTACACCACTTCTTTTTAACAATACCGGAAAAATAAATATTTTACAGATGCATGCTTTCAGAAGCACTATTTTCTGCAACTTTACCCTTTTCATACATTTTATTGTAAGAGTACAGTAAAAGAAAATAAACACTTTAGTTCTCTCTACAAAAACATTAGTACTCTTCTACAAAAATATTCAAAAGGTTAAATTATTTGTATTTTTTTGGTGATAATACAGTAGTCTCTATCTTAACAATATACAGCTGTACAGTTTGCTGTATTGATGAACTTTGTGCTGCAGTTTATAAAGCAGTAAATAAAATTTCTTTACCCCAGTATCTTACAGTTTTTATGGGAAAATTCAGAAAACCAGCTAATAAACACTATTAAATTGTTTCTTGAAAACACCTTTTTAATACATGCTCCAAATAATTTTTTTATAGTAAGAAATTACTTTTTTTTCCACAAAAATATTCTGCCTTGATCTGTGGCTTTAGGTAGTATTTTCTAGTATTTTTTTTAGTATTTTCAGCTGATTTTTCAATTTGCTACCTTAAGTGTTTTCAGTCGCCAGGATTTCAATCCTTTAAATACATTTGGTAAAACTGTTATCTCTTTCTTGGAGTTTTTACCGCAGCCTGTGCTAATCCAGTCCCCTGGATTAGGTGTTCTGATCCTCCCTTAACTATGAGACAAATTAATTTCTGTCAAACACCCAGCATTTAAACTCTGCCTCCGCCCCACAGCCCCAGTGCTGCAGGATGTAGCCTTAATGCCACTTGAGTCAAATTCTGCATTGTTTTCTATTCCTTTTGATCCTGGATTAGGATCTCATCCTCAGCACCGGTTTGTCGTGGCTTTGCTCCTCTGGCGGTGTGATGAGGGACACTGTGGCACAGTTAAAGCCCGGCCAACCTCGCTCCCCGTTACTGCACCTGAGCTGACGAGCTGTGGCCGGAGCCTCCTGATGAGCGGTGTTTGCAGCCCTTTTAGAGATCGCCATCACCCCCCAGCTCTAAAAACCGGATTTCTGCACATAGCAGCACGGTACAAACAGAAGAAAGGATTTATAACAGCCCGTTTTCCATTTAGTGAGAATTCTGCCTTTAATCACACCTAGCATGCCCACACCTCTGGTTTAAATGGACTTGGGGGTTGTACAGGAGGAGTGTGCAGGATGCTGAAGGAGCTTTTCCATCAGCAGCACAGCAGTCCGTAGGCTTAGTAACCAGCGGGAGTACAGGCTACACATCTAGTACACAAACATCCCTCCTTGCATTCTTCAGTGCCTTCTGAGAGCATTAAACATCTCAAATAGAACTGCTGCAGGAGCAACGCTTTACCTGAATGATAAATGTCCTTTTCCCTAACTGTGCTTTAGACTCTTACAAGTCACTTACCACCATTAGTGAGAAAATTGGTTCCACTAGATAGTAATTAAAATGCGGTTAAAGCTACTTTACTCCCTTTTATGTGAAAATGTGTGGTATTGTCTTGCAATTTTGACTTGTTTATTGTATCAACAAGGTTTTTGACTGTGTAAATCCTTGAATTGCATTTTTCTTTTGAAGTTTAAGCAATGAGCGACAAGGTTTCGATCAACTTGGACAAAATTCTGGTCAAGCTAGGTAGGTCATTATATCATACATTTTTTATTAACAATTACTAATCCACTGCACTCAGTGATATTTTCCGCTTTAAACAATTATATTAACTTCAAATAAATGTATTATATTAAGCTTTTGTTCTTTGCCTACATAATGTTAGCTGGGAGGTTGTGGAGAGGAGTAAACTATTTGTAATAGTAAAATTTCTATTTAGATATTTTGCTGAAATAGTTGTTAATCAGAGTTTGTGCAATTAATGCTGCACAACATATGTTTGTTTCATAGCTCCACTCATACATATGTATATAATGAAGGGTTAATTTTCTTTTTAAGCTTCCCAGATAGAAAAAAATCGCAGCGCTAAGGAACATGTGGATCATCAGATAAATTGTGAGTAATGATCAATTATCATTTTACTGGATGCTGAACACTGATTTGGTTTTGTTAATCCTGGGACATGCTCTGTGTCTCGGGGGCGGAAGCAGGATAAACAATGGAAGCTGTCCCGTGTCCTGCTCTCACCCTGCCTCATCTTTAGCCATCAATTCTTGCTCATTCTCCCCAGCAGACTTTGCTTTTGCTCGCCACTTTTAGCTGAGGCTGCTCAGCTGCCTCATGGACAGCCAGTTTCATGCTGCGCCATTTCCTGCTCTGACTCTGCAGCTCCTCACAGTCACTGGCAGCCCTTTGATTCAGCTGTGCTTGCTCAATGCATCTGCCACTTGCCTCCCTTTCTTTCTTCATGTTTTTTGTTCTTTCCAGATTTGGACCTCTGCCTCACTGCATCTTCTCTCTTTCTGTTTTCTGGAAATAATGAAAGTTCTCTCAGTTGCTGCTACGTACTCAAGCCTTGTTCTTCTTTTTTTGCAATCAAGCAGCTGGTTGCTTTATTTGAAATTCAAAACAGTAAACCCAAAGTCTTGCTCTGCATCAAATTTGCTCTCTCCCAGGGTTTACAGACAACACAATACTATGGACTTACGTCTGGACTGATTTTTTTAACCATACTGCTATGTGGGATCACTTCATGAAGTCTGAAGAATAGTTTCTCTACCACATCTGTGCTCACCTCTGGTACTTCATAGGTAGATATTCAAGCACATAACCTCCATTAAAAAAAAAAAAAAGCAGAAGAGAAAATTCTGGTCTAATTGGTGTTCTTTTTGATTATAACATTTCTAATAATTTTCACTGATATGTCCAAGCAAGTAATTATTCATTAAGAAGATTATCACAATTCAACTGAAACACCTTAAACATGAAAACATCTGTACCACTAAATCTGGCACACCTCGGATTCTGGTTTAACTCTCCAGTCACACAACTGAACCTCAGAGATAAGGTTTTTATTAACATTTATGCAGGCTTAGGGTAAATGCTCTTAGGGAAAATCCAAGGGCTGTGTAGTAACATGGCATAGCTGCTTTTGTGTTCAGAGATACCTAAATATGTGTAAACACACAGCCAACACTCAGGCTTTTAGCAGTTTGGGTTAAGCCTTCCAAAAACTTAGCAAAAAATAGTACCACTGATGTAATTTTGTGTCTGTGTGAGTATTACTTGGCAGATGAACAGCTGTAGCATTCAGCCTTGGACTTTTGGTGTGAGATTCATCAGGCTATTTGGCTACAGTCTCTTTCTCACCAGTGGAGGGAAACTGGCACTTTTAGGATGTGATTTACCTCATCCTGAAGAAACAGTTTAAAGTGGGTTAGATAAAGTAAACTTTAAAAGTGTCAGCTTGTCTGGGCTGGGTGTAGCTGCAGCCATGGTGTGCTGTTCTGAAGAAGGTCCCTGCACTGTGGGGTGAGATGGATCTCACCCACCAGGTCCTTGTGGAAGCACAGGGGGAGTTGAACAGCTCACAGAAGTGCTTATCTGTAAAAAGTACTAAATGAGATGTGAAATGTATATTTTGTTGATTATGTTATGTTACATTTTGGTAAATCTCAAAAAGTTGTCTACACTGTTCTGCCATACTCAGCTGTTTATTTGCAGAAATGAAAACATGTCAATATTTATACTTTACTCTAAGTAAAGGCAAATTATTGACTTTAGATATTGAAAATATTAAGGGACTGAAGATAACCCAAGGATAACCCAAGATATTAAATTACATTGGGAAATTTTTACTTTTCACTGACTGGCATTTCTCTGTGAGAAGTGGTTTATTTTCTGCTAAAAATGCAGATGCTGTGGAAAATTAATATATAACAAGTAGTGCAAAACCAGAGCCAAAGTCCAGGATGAACTGAAGCTCCAGAGCAGTAATTCCAACAAGTCAAGACCCACGTTGCATCACTAAGATGCTTTCCCAGTGGAGGAGAGGAGAAAAGGGCAGGATGTGATTGACTTCTGTGTAGGGCCACCTGCTCTGGCATTTAGTGCTTCAGGGCAGCAGTGACAGCAAGGGGTGATTTAGGACTGATTAATCTGAAATCTTGCATAGAAAAAAAAAAGAATTAAAAAATGCAGAGAAAAAGCATTCACCAAGTTGTGCCTATTGCATTGCAAGGTGAGCATGCATGAGAGCTCTCACAGCTTTTACTTGTGAAGAGAACACTGGTCATGTGCAACAACATGGATTCTCTCTAGCCACTCATTCAGAAAGTGTTATCAGCTGTCTGCTGTCAGAAGAGGCTGACAATAAAGAGCTTGCCTTAAGAATCTCCACAAATATCCTAGTCCCTGAGAACCTGTTATTATAAAGCACTCTTTAATTAATTAACCTGTGTCCTATATTAGTTTATCAGAGATTGCATATTCCTACATTGAGTAAAATTCCTTTTTATTTTTTCTCTTTCTCTTTCTCTTTCTCTTTCTCTTTCTCTTTCTCTTTCTCTTTCTCTTTCTCTTTCTCTTTCTCTTTCTCTTTCTCTTTCTCTTTTCCACTAATTGCTTATATACCTTTCGTGATGTTTTTATTTTTCTTTTATTGTAGTCAGCTTCCCCACTCAGAATATTTAACATTCTGGGCTTCTGCAAAAGAATACAAATGTTTGAAAGAGGGTCCTGGCTCTAGAGAGTGAGTGAGCAGTGCATGGTTTGGAGTGTTTCAGTGGGAACACCGAACTGGGGCATACCACTAACAGTTACTTCTGTAACAGTTCTATACAGTCTGGGATTCAGAAACAGCACAAATCATGGCAGTCTCACAATATTAGATGATAATTAAGGTACTCACCACACAGCTGAAAATCCCTATGTTTTGTCTCACTTTGTTGTTACCTTCCTGCTTAACTGCAGGCTGTCCACTCACCTGGAATTATGGAGGTTAAGTTTTTTGGAAAGAATCAATATAAATGTAGACTCATTTTTTCATGGATTTGTTGAAAGTGCATTCATATACCTTTAAATTTATTTTTAATTTCAGTGTGCACAGAAAAAATCACAGAAAAGAAGAATCAGATTGCTTGGTTGGAGGAAAATATAAAAAAAGGCAATGAGGCACTTGCTGATTTGCAGAAGCAGAATGAAAGCAGCAAGAAGCACTGTGATGCGTGAGTATGAGAGAGCCTGAGCTCTGAGCAGTGCCTGCCACTAAGGAAATCAGTGAGGAAGGAAGGGAAAAATAAGTGTGGGTGTGTTCTGTACTAAAGAATACTTTAGTATTCTGGT
This sequence comes from Passer montanus, assembly GCF_014805655.1. Lineage (NCBI taxonomy): Eukaryota > Metazoa > Chordata > Aves > Passeriformes > Passeridae > Passer > Passer montanus. The sequence goes on from NW_024373479.1 coordinate 2,640,027, forward strand.
TTTTTAAACTGCAAATCTTTAGGTATAAAAATTACAGTGTTACCCATCGGCTGAAAAAGAATTATAGAAAAGCAGACTACATTTAATTTTGTGGTTTTTTTTAATTAAAATCTCCAGTTTCCAGAAGATCACAAGTACTATCTTTGCAGCACGCTAAAGTCTTAATGTAGTAAGGTAATAGAAGCAAATTTTTCTACACTTGGATGCATCTGACTTTTGTCAAATTTGACCAGTATTAAGAATGCTGTTAAAAAAAGTCTTCCTAAAATTGAAAATATTTCTATTCTTTCTTCACAACATGTTTTAAGTTACTTTTTGTCCTATACTTATTTTTACACAAGATGTGCCCTAACTGCCTCTCCATACACACATGTGTGTTTCTGCTGGCAGATTCCAGTATCAGTTTTGCTCCAGACTGCAAAATTTGTCTTCTGGGCATAATGTTTTGATGAATGCAATGGGCTGCTGTTCACAGTTTTCCTTACATAAATGTTTGTATCAGATAATTAGTTCAAGTTTTAAATGCTGATCACTTTTGGATCTTAGTAATTAGAAGCTTTTCAAGACACAATTTAGCTACAAGGAGTTTTATCTTCCTGACATGTAATTTTTAAAAATTAAAACCTCAGGTGTTTGCTAGGGTATCTGAAAAGGCAAATCTGTATTTGACAATACAGAGAGTTTGTCCCAGGTGATAAAATCCACCAGAGTTTTCCATTTCTCCACAATCTGACTAGCTCCTCAGAAGCTGGAGTGAGGATTTGTTGGCAAATTCTGTTTTGTTTTCTTACAATTCTCTATCTAAAGGCAAGTATTTCAATAAAAATATATATGACATACATTTGAATTTTTTTCTTTTTTTTTTTGCAATGTGAATGGGGAGTGTGGGTGTTTCTGAGAATAGAGAGAAGTGAAGATTGCATTGGGGTTCCTTTCTAGGATTATTTTGAATTCTCAGAGAGAAAAAGAAAGAATGAAATCATTAGTGAATAAAGTGGGTGTAGTGGCTGGCTTATTTGAATGAATTGCCATTCAATACTGATTTGTAGCTTTACCATTAAATGAGTTGGGAAAAGGTCTGACCTTGGTAAAAAATATCCAATCTTTCCATTACATTAAGTTTTTGCCTCCAATGTAGTATAAAATGAACACTTACACAAGTTTATGAAACTATCCACACTGCTTCCTTTGATATCTTTTTGAGGCTGCAAATCTGTTTGCAAATGACAAACTGTTAAGTGATGCAAATGAAGGAGTAAAAAATTAAGGGTAGAACTAAGGATCTGATCTAAATTTTAATCATTGAATTCAATGGGTTTTGGCTCAAGTCCTACAAAGAATAATTAATGGCATTAGTGTAAAGAGACTGAAAATGAGAAGTGACTCATTAATGAATACATGTATTCATAGAAGGACAATGCTTGCAGAAGAGTAGAGACTTTGTGTCTTAAATTATTGGAAATGTCATTTAACGACAGACTGAAAATTGCAATAAACAAGCCCTGGCTATAAGATCAGACAATTAGAGCACTTACACAGTAGAATCACCCCAAACTTCTAAAATTTATTCTAGTTGACACTCCATCTATACTGGACATGATTCTAATGTTGGTTTTGTAAATTCAGATTCTGTTTTGGAGTCACAATCACCCTCACAGCTGACTAATTGCCAGTGATAGAGCTCAATAGAGCTCTCAGAGAAATGATGTTTTGTCTGGGATACAAGAAGACTTGAACAAAATACAAGGTTCTTATATTCAGCAAATCTAGAAAAAATATGATTTATGGGATAGATGTATTGGGATAATACTGTGTTTTCTGAAGAAATCCATATTGGTCTCTGTAAAAAAGACCTGAAGGCAGAAAATGACCCAAATGAAACATATTTTTAGACAAGTGATGACATTTCGCTAATATTTAGTTTCTTGAAGGATTCAAACTAGAAATGTTGATCCCAGAGCAGTAAGAAGGGATGAAATGCTGCTGATGTGACCTATTCCAATTTTATTGTTTCTCTTACAATTTTTAAATTTGGATGAAAGGATGCTGGGATTTAATAGAAATAGAAGATAATTTTAAAAAAGCCACATGAATTCAAAATGTTGTTAGTTAGGAAAAGAAATTGTTGTCTTGTCCCCAGACAAACTGCAGGATAATTTTATTGCTTTCAGAGTAGAGTGGTTAAAGATCTTTTCTATTCCCTGGCTGATGAAAGGAGGGACAAATAAATGTGATGGCTACCAAGGACATCCATAATCCATAGTGATGCATTTTGCAAACAAGTAAATGAGCTGCTTGAATCCTGCATGCCTGGTTGTGTTAACAAACCACTGTTCTTGTACCATGTTTTTTCCATGTCCACACAATAGATGTGAACAAAAAATGTAACTCACAGCATGGCTTGTGCTCTTATTAATAAAATCTCTATGAATTTTACATCTCAGGTTTTTTTTCCTCCAAGGAAAGTAATGGAGTTTTTTGAGTAAAAGAACACAACAGTGTCTGGTGTGCAAGCACTTTTTTATATAAATATGTTGGTTTCTGCTTTTGAAAAAATCTGACCCTTTTGAAATTCAGCTTTCTGCTGAATTTGCAGGAGATATGGTGAAGTAACATTTTGTAGTTCCACTTTTAATCACCAGTGGTGTCCAACAATTTGTGCCAGGAGTGCTGGATGGTTCATGCTTTTTATACTTTTTTTTTCCAGACAGGATTCATTCTTTTCAAAAACTTTAATATCCCTCTCCTAAATATCCCATCTGAATTTCACTTGAATCACAAAGTCTCTCTGCCTTTTTTCTGGTATTGCCATATCCAAGGCAGAGGTATCTCTAATGCCTGGATGTTGAGAAAGTCCTGCTCTTTCATAAGTCATAAGAATTCTGTGAAGCTGCTCTGCTCTCAGTGCCATCTACAGCATCCTGCTGCAGGAAAGTCACTTTGATGCCGTCTGAGTAGGACTTGCTTAGCAAATGGAGGAAATTCTGAGTTTGTAACTGCTTCTTGCATTTAGGTGTGAGATAAATGCTGGTGATACTGGTGAGAATGAAGTTGTGGGTGTCTCCAAGAAGAAGATTCAACATATCTAAAGGATTTATTGATGGTGATGTGTTGAGGACATAAAGCGTGGATTTAGATGCCTCATAACTTAGCATTAGCTCCAAAAATTTGTGAAGCTCATTCTATTAATTTCTTAAATAGTGCTTTGTAATGTTTCTTAATCCTAAATAAAGATGTATTTTCTTTTTTTCTTGAATTTGCAGGTTTAAAATATTAACAGAATAGATGTATGCCTGCAAAAGATTTCTGTACTAAATCCATTTATGTTTAACTTTCAAAAAATTAATTAATCACTTGTAAGCTAGCTAAAGTAACTAGATGTCTTCTTTTCTAAATGCTTTTTACTAAGAAAGATCACTAATATGTTTTTTTTTTTTTTTGTTTACTTTGTCCACAGCTGGAAGCCCACCTATACAATTCTTAAAAAGCATGGAGAATATTTGAAAAATGAAATGAAAGCTTTAGAGGAAGCTACAGAATGTGAGAGGTATCTATGATCACAAGAGATGAGGTTTCCAGCAGTAGTACTGACTAAACTGATCAGGAAAACTAGTGCTGTCTGCAGGAAAAAATCATTGCAAACTTTTCAGTTTATAGTCACTTACGAGTGACTGAATAATGGAAAGAATTTTTGTTTACATTACTGTGAGATCATGCATTATTTTGTATGATAAAATATGAATTCTTGAAACAAAGTTGCTTCCCAAATGCCTATTACAATTTTTCAGAACATTGTATGGTTGCCTACTGTTTCAAGAAAGCCCAATAAATAAAAACAATTAATGTTTCAGGTAACAGAAACATTCAGACAATTTTATGCTTTTCCTTATTTTTAAATATGAATTGCATAGGATTATTAGAATATACAAATCAAGTTTTTGTATACTGCTGTGTATTCTTCAAAAAAATCACAAAGCATGCCAATTCAGTCTAAGGTGCTGGAAAATGAGTAAGTGGCTCAGAAGAACTTGGTCTAAAACCATTTTAAGACTAGTTGTGGGCAAGCTTCTAGTCAGCATTAATTACAAATTCAATTCTGTTCAGTGAGTGGCATCTCAGGTGTTTCATCTTCATTAATTAGACTCAGCATTTAAAAGAAATTATTAATTGTGCAATGTAGCTGCCTTCAGTCAACGAAATAAAGAGCAGACCTTGAAGATTCTCGCAGAAATGTTCCAAATGTGCTGTGCCAAGGTAATCCTCTAAAGTTCTACTGAACAAAGTAAAAGTGATCTCCAGTTTGGGGAGGCTGCTCACCTGCACTGCTCTGCCTGTGAGGGGTGCAGGCTGCTGGCCCCGTGGTGCACAAGTCATGGCAGAGCCCTCCAGATACCTAAATACCAGTTAAGAGCTGGAAATTTAGGTAATTTAAAACACTGCCTTTGAGTTTTTTGTAATCATTCTTTTTGCCAGTTGTCCAAGACAGCAGAAACAGCATGCCTGAGAGCCTTTAATTAACTCACTTAGTAGCTTATCTTTCTTCTTCCTGTTCAGAGCTCTAAATTTGGTGAAAAATAAGGCTAAATTGGCTTTCTATGAGTATATGATTAAGCCTTTTTGGCTTTCACTAATCTGAGCTGACAAGCCAAAGAAGCATTACTTTTAAATTGCTCCTTTAGATAACTAGTTTCAGTTCCAACATGAAAGTGTTTGATCTGTTTTCCTGAGCTTACTTGTAAGACATCATGAGTACAAATCACAAAATAAATTTAATTTTTTTTAATTTTTTATTTTTTTAATTTTTTTAATGCATTTTTCAAAACTGTGCCCCAAATATAGTCTCTCTGCACCAAAGCATTTGATGATATGTTCAAGTCAGCAGGCTGTGCATTCAGTAAATTCTAAATCTTTAAATTAGGAAGAAAAATAAGTGTCTTTAGAACTTCATGAGTTGAATGGTCTTTTTAGTCTGATATTTGGGGGCACTGAGGACATGCTGCTTTAGATGGAAAGATGTGTTTTAAAGATGGGCAGATCAGTTCATGTTTAATTAGGCACTTATAATGGAGGTTTATAAAATGTTCCACATTTTTTTGTTGTTATTGCTTTCAAAAACATATAAGAATGCATTTATGAACTGGAAGTTAATCCTGAAAATAAGTGATATAAAGAAGGAAAAAGTAATAAATTGCTATCCACATTGTGTTCAGGGGGTTGTGAGTGCTGCCCTTTTCCTCTTGTAATTAGATTAAAACTTTTTCTGATTAATGTGAACAGCAGTGAATTCTAAATAGTCTGTGTTATCTGCATGAACTGCAAGATGTAAATTACTTGGAGAAAATATTAAAAATAGTGATGATTTCTGAAGACTACTATACTATATATGGCCACAAATATTATATGTGAAAAATAGATTTTGGGAAAAGAATATAAAGTTTTAGGATTATATTCACAAACTTGAAATACACCTGTTACAACAAATTATTTTACTTACTTATATTATTTATATCTATTTGTAATGCATTTTAAGTTTATAGTAAATTTATTTTTTGATCAGTGATTGTTGCAACATCTATTTGATTAAATAAAAATGAATATTTTTCATCTTTCATACCTGAAAAATTTTGTGCAGTATACAGAAATATTAAGTAAACAAAAACCCTTAGATTCCTGAGACCACCTGTGTAGAAAAGCACATAGATTAATGTCATTTTCTATGTGAAGTCTGGGAAATATCAATTTCTAGGTTTGCTTCACAGTGTTGACCTACAGCTTCTCTCCCTAAATTTTAACAGTCAGTTTAAGAGACACTCTTGCCCGGTGTGTAGTTTGATTTGAAAATTAGAATCTGTGTTTTGCCTTGTGAATTTGTTCCTTTTGTAAGAGCAGAAGATTCTGGTATTGAATTAAGTTTTTCTTTCTCCCATTGCCTGGCACAGCCAGAATTCTCAAATGCAGCCTTTCAGTCATGCTGCAATTAAATGATAAATAGCAGTTTGAGATACAATGTGTTCCTTAAAGGGAAGTCCCCTGTGCTTTGCAAGTGGTGAGAGCTGTTCCTTAATGCAGGGGCAGGTTAAGAGGTGGATTTCTGACTTTAATTGCTTTTATGCACCATAGTTTTTCCCATAAAGGAAGTTCTTGCTAATCCTTAGGTGTACTAATAATTTAATATTTTAAAATTTGCCCCTGCATTGCTCACATGAGCTTTTCCTGCATTAATTGATTCCTACTTCAGTAATTCAAAGCTATGTGCTCACATGGTGTCAGTGAAGTTAGATTTAGTGTAACATTAATTTACAGGGCAGCCCCACAAGAAGCTGAGCATTCTGGCTCTCTGCCACTTAAACATTTAAGTGTTTGCTTAACCTTAAGTGTGAATAGTCCTGTTGTTTCAGTGTGACTGATGTATGTGTTTAGGGCTTCCCTGAGGCAGGCAGAGATTACTCAGCATCTCCTTGGAGGCAGCTCTGAGTCCAGTGGTGCACCAGGCTGCTCTAAATATGGGAGGTTTGGCCAAATTCTCTCCCTCTGTAACTTTGATCCAGCTCCACCAAAACTGATGGAATTGTGCCAACATGCACCAGCAGAGACTTTGGCCTGCAGTGAGTTTCATGATAATTTCACAGGCAAAATCACATTTGTCCTCTGCCAGGCTGCCTTTGAATATGGTGTGGTCTGTATTCCCTTCAGAACAGGGAGGCTTGGCTGGTTTTTATATGATGACTGTTCTTCCTTAAATATAGCTGGAAAATAAAAAAATAAAGCCAAATATTGCCATATTAAATATAATCTGACTTTTCTTCCTATGACAACAGCAAATTAACTGAGCTGATGCCAGAATTTATATGTTTTTTTCCTTATACACAATGGTTTCCTGTGAAAAATTTAAATTACATGTATTTTTATAGGAAAATATATGAGGATTCCATAACCCAGTGTAGAATGACTTTGGAGGAACACCGCAAAAAATACACAGAAAGTGCTCTTGCCCAGAAGTATTACCAAAAAAAGGAAGAAGTTGAAGAAATTCAAAAGAGAGTTTTGAAACGCCTTGAAAAATACAAATGGAAAGAAGATGCTTGCTTGGATATTATGGGTACTGCTATTGTCAATGCTTCTGCAATAAAGCCTTTAGGCAGTGCACTGCACATTAAAGGTGCCATACAGAAAACCTCCAATTTTCCAAAGTTTCCTTTAAGCTAACAAAATATATTCTATTTGTCACACTGTTTTTAGAAAAAAAATCTGTAGCAAATAAGAATTTAGATTATACATACTGATATTCCTTCCTCCAACCCATAAGTGTAATGGGGAGAGATTTGTCATTGAACTTCTTGGGGTAGAAATGTTCTAAGATTTCGTTAGATGGAGCCTCTCAAAATTATAAATTTAATTTTCACCACTTTTTAGTGCTGTTTTTAGTGCCATTACTGTTATACTGCAATTTTTGTTATCTATACTAAGCCAAGATGAATGCTCCTGATCTATTAATTTATCTTGTATTTGTTTAAGACAATTGATTTATTAGTTAAGATTGAAGGTAAATTTTATTTTTTGCAGAGGCTGTTCCTTTTACATCCATAAATGACTGGGCTGTACACATGTATCCTTGATTTCTACTCTTTGTTCCATTGTCAAGAAAGAAGTTTATTATTTACCTTTCACAACTTTGTTAGAAATATAGTAATTTTTATATACTTATATATTTACACATTTATACATTTATATATTTATATAGTTTTGTATTTATATAGTTTTATATTTATACATTTATATATTTATATATTTATGTTTAGAGTGGCAGCATTGGCATTTCTCTGTGAGAAAACTGGAGGTCAAATGCAGCTATTCAGTTTGAATTTATGGGAGCATTTTGGGTAAAGAATACAACATTTCATTTAATGAGATATCCATCAAAATGCTTCATTTAGGAGAAGCTTAATAGATGTTAGAGTTGAAGATTTGCCAAGGAAATGGAGATTTATCACAGCTTCCTGCAACTCTAGCATTTGTGTTATGGCCTAGAGAGGTCCAGGGTCTGATGGCATCCCTTGCTTGAAAAAATATATTGTTGTAAAATATATTCCATGACTTGGAAGTGCCTCTGTGAGGAAAAAAACACAGGAAACCTTGCAGCTTGCTGAAGCTGCTGCACAGGAAACCATCAAACTGGAAAAAGAAGCAGAAGAATTACAAACGAAAATTGACTGCTTAAAAAAGGTAACTGTATCTTAAATTTATTTTATATAAATATGTGTTATATATGTGGTTATACATAGCACTGTTACATTTTCTGAAACATCAAAAATTAGTGCATTTTCAAGCTGACAGACCAACAGGATGATCCCAGCCTTATAATTACATTTCTATAGCACCACATATGTTTTCTTGGAGAAGAGGGGGCCATGAATGTGAAGGGTCTTGCAGCTTCCTTTCTGCTGACCTCAGTTTGTGCCACACTTTCTGCTAAGGCACCTTGTCATGATGGTTTTGGGGTCAGCTCAGGAGGAGACACTTGAAAATAGATCAGGGCCACTCCTCAGTGAGCCCCAGGGCTTGAGTGTGCAGCTTTCACAGGTCCTACTGGGTTTTAAAGGAATTTTATTTAACTAAGTGTGCTTTACAATAAGAATAATGGAAATTCATTCTCTCCTTATTTTTTTCCCATAATACACGTGTGGGTATGTAACACCCAGCAGTAAAACTGGTTGATTGGCTAGGAGAAGTGTTGATTCCAAAGGGAGAATCTTCAAAATAATCAAAGGGATTTTATCAGTATAGATTTTGGACCTACTCCTCTGTAAAAGGTCTCTTCTAAGCCTGAGTAGCCCAATCTCATAAAGGTTTAATAACTTTTTATGGCATTGCATCTGGGTGCTTTACCCGTCTGTCTGGATCAGAAGATCAAGGACTCCATTTACTGCCTTGTGCTGATAGCAGCAGGTTTTGCACAGGTGGTTTTTCTGTTTATGTTCTGTCATCCTCTTTGACACTCCTGGTTCCAGACTGAAGTTCCCAATGTGGTTTGTGATGTGCAAACAGAGAGGAAGAAGAGATGTGGTGAATTTGTTTATAGCTGTGAAGGAGATCATGTGAAGAGCTCCAGGTTCTGACATTTAGACCCATTGTCCAAAACTTCTCTGTTTATTCCAGTTGTTACAGCTGACCTAACAAAAAAATATCGCCTCTTTTTAACCTTGTTTTCCTCATTTCTTCAGAACCTCTTGGCTACAGAAACTACTACTGAGCACTGATTCATTAGGTTTAGAAAACTTTTGCAGCAGGTAGCTAAAACAGTTCAAGTTTTGTCAATTTTTATGCCATTTGTTCTTTATATTTTAAGAGGTTCAAGGAGGCTAAAGAAGATCAAAATAATTCCAAAAAGATTAAAGGAAAAAATCAGAAAAATCTTGAGAAGCCAGAAGAATTTAAGGAAAGGTACACCTCAAAATTATTTTTCCCCTTTTATCCCCTTTTATTTGCACAAAGACTGCTACAAAACACATATTGTTGCTCAATAAGGACTGACAAGCTTCTCTAATCCTGGTCATGCGATTTAATAATTTAAAAAGTTTTATGTTTCTGGGGGTTAAGATAGTGACAAGTTTTGATTCTTGGAAGCTCAATGTATCTGGACACATGCTATAAAAATATTTTGTAGAAGCATTTTCTCCTCAGCTGCTGCTGAGAGATCTGTGTGAGCAGTTTTGAATGCAACTACAGTGACTGTGCAGTCAGAGATAAAATAACATTAACTCTACTAAATATATATATTTGGAAAAGGAGTCAGGGTTCCACATGTCAGTTGGCTTCACCTCTGAACTACTTAAGAAATTTAACTCTTAATTTAGTTCTTAAAAACAAGCATGAGTGAAAGTTTCATAGACAGGATTAATGGCTTAGTAAATTAGTCAGTGATCATTTACAGCTGGGACTCACTTTAATTTGAGCTCAATTACAATGACTGAAAATCACCATGAGGACTATCTTGCACTTATCTGGAGTCCTTGGGAATGTTGAAACATCTCCTGTTGAGCTGGCACTTATAGACCAGAATCCATTTTAAAGCACAAATATGTCTGAAAGACTTTGTCTAAGTGACTTTATATTATGGTGTGCTTGAAAAATAATCCTTTTAGGGCTTTAAATAGGCATTTAGTGGAACTTACCTATAAAAAAGTGTCATTTTAGTAATTCCTAAGATTTTTTTCACAGGGACCTTTTAAGTCTTTAATATCTTCTTACAGACCTAAAAATCATTTAAATGATCATTTCTTTGTGGTGTAGCCTTTGCACCCATTTTGTCTTCTCACGTAAGATTTTTGTAATTAGCAAGAACAGAAACGTGGGGAAGCAAGAAATCCCCCTAGTTTTAAGGCATGTTAAAAAAAAAAAAAGATGGAAAGCACTCTCTTTGAATTTTCAAAGAAACCCATGAGTGTTCAGTCTGCAGAACACAAAACACCAGTTAAAGACCTGCTGTAAGAAGCAGAGAGCCATGCTCTGGGTATGGAGGGGTAAGAATCCCTCAGTGAGGCTCCTTGTGGTAAGGAATCCACAGGGTGCCCAGCCAGACCTGCCATTTGCACATTTCTTGTCCTGTCATGGAGTCTGCTTGTGCCTTCACCTGAAGTTGTGTATGTTCCACAACATAAAGGATTGTAGAAAATGGCATAAAATTTGTTTCTTAATATCTTTATCTGATACCATTGTATTAAGAAAAGTCTTCACTAGAAAACGTGGAAGTGACTGCTTCAGTAATTATTGTTGTTAAAAATGGGTGTAATATGAAGCTGTAAAAAAAAAAAAAAACCAAACAAAAAAAAAGAAATCTGGAAAAAAACCACCTCAAACAGAAGCTGTGTATTGAGAAAATGAGCCATAGAAAATAAAACCTTTGCAGACTCAAAGAAATGTACAAAAATACAACAGCAGAATGTGGGTACCAAAGGCAGGAATTTCTTCCAAGCTGCCCTGCAGCCACTACAAAGTTACTACTGAACAAAAAGGTTTTTCTGAAGAAAGGAGATATCTTCATCTTCTGCCACAAAAAAAAGAAGAAATAAAAAGGAATTGTACTGTGAATCTCCATGAAGTGGTCCAGACCAGCATGAAAGCAGCAGCAGCAAGGGAAAGAGCTGAAGAGAGCAATGAAAGCACTGGGCAGAACACTGTACAGATGAACACCCGTGAAAAGCTTGGAAGGCTTCAAGACCAGAAGCCAACTTGCAAGCCCATTAATAGGTGCTGATATACATGTTCTGCCCTGGGCAGCAGGATGGCAGTGGGAACTGCTCCTTCAAAAACCTGGAACACTGTTTTTTCAATCACTAAGGTCTGGCCAGGTGCTGGTTAGGAGTGTAAAACACAGATTCCTCTGCTCCTACCAGCTCTTGTGACTGATTTACAGCTCAGCAGTTACAGTGACAAGCACCACAGCTTAATTTCTAAAGCAAGAGTTCTCATCAATCATCAAACAGGACTCAGCTCTTTTTGAAGCTCTGGTCTTGATTTCTCAATTAAATATTCAATTTATTACATAGAAAGGCTGGTAGTTGAACTGTGCTATGGCATATATAGTGTTCACTCTCTCTACTTTTGTAAAATGGTTGGGAGAGATTTAATTCTATGACTCCATAATTCTTTATTGCTTTTTTCTTTCCAATTTGGTCATGTATTAATTCCACCTCTTACTTTCCAAGTGAGAGCTTTTTGCAACATCTCAGAGAAAGGAGATTCCATGGTGGATTGTTGCAGTTCTTGCAGCATCTTTGCATCAGAAGTGATTAACTGAGCAATGAAAAAACCTGCTAATATAAATCTTAGAAAAGTACTTATGAAGTTGTTTCTGGATTTCTAATGTAAACATATATAAAGAGCCAACTCAAAAGAATGCTCCTGATGAGAATACTGAACATGGGTTCAGTAACTGTAAATACCACAGAAGGTGTCATTCTTCATCTGTATAATGAGATACACTTGATTCCTGTTGTGGAAATTAATATTAATCCTTGGATTCCTTTATGCTACAAAAAAGAAAATACTACCAAGAAGATGGTAATTTATTTTGGCTGAAGAATATCTGTTTTTGTCTTTGCACTTTAAAAAACCCCTGCAGTATGGATCAAGATAAAGAATTTTTATCTACTCAGGTGTCTACTAACAGTGAAGTAGAAAAAGAAGAAAAATTATTATTCTTGTTGCTGCAATTTGGATTGTTTTGAGCTTCATGATGCAGTTTTAGTTTTCTTCCAGTGGTATTAATTAATGTCAGAGAAGATGTGCATGGTTTATATTTCATTAGTGCTTCTGTGGAGGGAAGAGAGCAGGTGTACTGCATATGCACAGAGTTTAACTGCAGGCTCTTTTGGAAGGCTTTGTTACTTAAAGAATGAACATCTCAAGAACTTCTGAGTTTGGTTTGTAACTCTACCTTTGAAGTGTTATTCTGTATAGATATGCATTGTAAGAGGATTTTTTTATTTAATGGAGAGTAAGTCTTTAGAACTATAGTGTTGTCTGCTAGGCTTTGCAGAAGCACAAGGCAACTGACTCCAGGAACTTTTAAAAACAGAGTTTGACACCCTGAGTTCTGGGAAAAAACCCAAACCAACCAAACAAAAAAGACCCCCAACCACAACCCCCCCCTATTTATTGCAGTCTAACTGATGACCTCAGCCACAGCAGCCTTTTTTAACTGATATTTGAATGATGATTTTGGTAAAATGAGCCATTTGGAACCAAGTGGAACAGTTTCAGCCAGAGTTCTGTGCTTAGCTCTGTTTTGATTTCTCCTTGCTTTTGATTCCCTGTATCTGAATTTACAGATACACCAGGCACACACATCTTGTTTTCTGTAGTATTCATTCTTGACACACGTTTATCTAGAACTGATGCAACTGAAATATTTACTTTGGATTTTAGGTTTTTAGGTGGTAGATGTTTTGTACAGTTTGTTCAGTCTCAGTCCAGCACAGCACCAGGTATAAATGTAACTGCAAGAGAAAATAGACCTTTTCATCAGAGACACTTGGCTGAGGTGCTTTCGGGGGTTTACAAGAGCACAGTTTACACAGCTCACATCCATGTATATGAGTTTAATGTGTTAGGTCCTTATATTTAGCCAGGCTTATCACTGGTATTTTTTAATTAGTGTTGCTAATTTTACTCCACAATATCTTATAAAGTGTATCCTACATTTGATTTATTTTTGTGTATGTAGAATCTCAAGAAGAACAAAAAGACTGACTCAGTTCTTCATTTGTTCTGAACAGCATTGTTCAGTCAACTACAAACCAGATGTTGTAGCTAGAAGCACAGAGGCACTAAGCAGAAATGCCAGAGAGAAAATAAAATAGAACTCATTATTCTAAAAAATAGTAAATGTTCCTGTGCCAAACGGCCACTTTACTCTTCATTGTTCTGCTAACCTTTGTCTTTCTGCACTGTAAAGGGCTATTTACCCTACACCGATAATTACCCCACAAGTGAAAACACTTGCTGCAGTTTTCTCTTTTGTGTATGCGTAGTGTGAGTATTCCAGACAATCTCAGAGAGAGAAAAAGTGGTTTTAAATGTGCAAATGTGATTTCAGAACTACAATAATGAGGCACTTTGATTAAAGTGCAAAACTCCACAACCCTAATACTTTTCTTTGATACTGACAAAATTTAAGCCAACAATGTTCTTATGATTGGCTTATTACTCCTTTATGGCTTCTTTTTCAAAGATATTCTCTCTCTGATATTATTTAAAGAAAACCTCATTTTTGTCAACTACTGGTGCTGAAAGTGGTAGAACTTCCCTGACAGCACCCAATGCCCTTGAGAATCCCACTTATTTGAAGCAGCTATATTTTATGATTGCTTTTCTTTTGCAATGAGTAAGTTTTCTTTTTAATTTAAATTTGTTTAGGGTGTTTGAAGAGCGTGAACAGCCATCTTTGCCAAAGTGGAGACATCAGCTGTATAAAACATTGCATGTCCCTTGCATTCCTCAGAAATTTGTCCAGTCTGTACAGAGTTTTAGATTCTCAAAGCAAAGACCAGAAACAGGTGCAGTGTGTTTAATGACTTCAGTAAGCATTTTGGGTAATTTTTGTGCAAAAGAATGGTTAAGTGATGATAAGAAATCTAGTGAACTGCTCACCTATTTATAGTTGAAGCCAGGCTTTCAATGGAAGTTGGGTGCTTACCTTTTTTATGTTCTGGAAATCTAGTGTATCTGATTTCTCCCTTATCTGTACAATGAGTAAAGTAACCTGACAGATACACCCAATGTGTGGTGTCAGAAACATCTGAAAATAATTTAATCTCAAATCTGAAATACCTTTAACACTGTTTGCATTAGTACAGTAAATATTAAACAACTGTTATTTGTTTGGTACTTTCATACTTTGTGATAAGTTATTTTTTCTCTCTATTAAAAGAAAAATGTATAGGGTTTGTTCCCAAGTTCTGTTTAACAATGCCATACTTTAGATACTTAATCTTATTGACAATATTGTGTAATATTTGTAAATTTAGGGAAAGGAGAAAAAGAGAAATCAGTGGAACTTTCAGTGGTTACCAGCAGTTCCTCCAACCTTGCAGAAAATTTATCACAGGTGTGTTGCTCTCCCTCTGGTAAAAATATGAAGTTATATAATCTGTTTTATGTGGTTGTTTAAATTTAAAACACTTCAAATATACCTCATGGTATGATATCTAACATAAAACCTGTTAGCACTGCAAATTGCTAATCATGGTAATCTGCAATCTTTTGATAATGACAACAAAAATCTTTGATGCCTTTTCATTCTGAAAATATCTGTGTTCTTACAAAGCTCATTCTAATGCCGAAATCGAGGTGGACCATGTTACCAAGTCATTTTGTAGAACAGTTTTTAGCATTTAAAATCACCTTTGTAGATTCTGTATGTAGCAAATATTTGGAACTCTAAAGGAGGATCAGAACCTTCTGTTACTGATGAATCATGAACCATCCACTCCATAATGAAGGGTTTCATTAAAGGACTGAGTGTACAGGACAGCCCACAGTTAACAGCTCCATTCTGACCAGAAAAGGAAATCTGGGCTGAGAGGAATAAAACCATTAACAATTCCTTGGTGCACTGCAGGAGCCCACAGCTCCATTTTCTATCTCTCTCCCATAAGAATATAGTTACTATGACATTTTTTAAATGGTGGAGTGAATTGCAGCTTTATTCAGATACAATATTTTTTATTTAAGTACAATAAAGTAATCCAGAAGAAAGCTGGAGGTGTAACTTGCAAAGTTGTGAAAATCACCTGTAGTCTCATGGAGTGCAAGACCATTCATAGGAGCATTAGATTGTTAAAGTATTAAATGGAGAAATCAGAGGAGGTAAGGCCATAAGGTGTAGAAGAGTTTGTAACTGTGTTTCCTGTGCAAGAGCTTGGGGAAGTTTTTATCTCTAAACCATCTTTCTAAGGGATATCTCACTGGATCTATTTAAAATCAAAATTTCATGAATGAAAAAAATCGGGTAAAAAAAAGTTAGCATAACCAGATGTGATTTCTTAAGAATTTCAAGGGAACTGAAGAATGAGGTGAGCGAATCACTAAATGGTTTAGAGTGAAGTCTGTGTAGAAGACAAAGCCTTCATAACACAAAACAAGATGAAGGACAGTAACAGGACTGAGTGGGACGAGACCAGAAGAAATTGCAAGCAATTCTGATTTGTGACTGGCTTAGGGAGTTGGATGTGATGAGGATGATGGAAGGGCTGTTGCCAGGGTAATCTGGAGATGAAGCTGGCAGTCTGGGACCTAGAATTGCACTTAGACAATTGTAGGAAGCAGTAAGTCAAGGTTAAGAGAACTTTAAGAAAGGGTGATGGGAACAAGGAAAAGAAGATGGAGTCTGAGGAAAAATAAAAAGATTGGAAGAAAGAAGGTTGCTATGTTTCAGTAAAGGTGTGCTGTACACTACAGGAGTTGAATGGAGGCAGATTCTGCAGAACCAGCTCTTTTGTCCCCTACCCTGGATAGAACTCAGTTTGATACATTTTGTTAATTAAAAACAAACAAGAACTAGACACTCCCTGCAAAATAACGTGTTATTTGATGCCAAGACATGGATTCCTCACCCTGCCCTTAAGACACAAATATCTGCTGCATAGAAGAGTGATGGCCTCTGATCTGATGAAAATCTGTGAGGTTGGGAGTATTTCCATGTTTTCTGCAGTTTTTCAATCCCCACATGAGACCTGTGCGGACTGAGACTGATGTGGATGCTCAGTTGGCCTCCAGAGGCAGAGCCAGGCCTGGCCTCAGCCCCTTCTGTGTTCTCAAGCACGAGCAACCAGGCTGCAGCAGCAGCAAACCTGCATGAAGTTTGTAAATGGCACAGCACTATTGTGTTACAGAAAAGTTAATTAAACACGTCTAGTTAGCAGTGCTGTGACTAAATATTAAAAAATTACAGAATACACGGTATCATGCTGTCAAAATGTAGGTAAAATAAAGAAAAAGTTTTTACATTGTCTGATCCTTAATTTCTGGTTAAAAGAAGGGATTTCCACAGTCTAAGGAGAAATCAGAATGATATTGTTGAGGTGACAATTTCACTTGCTGCCTCACGTGAGTTTTTTCTGTCTTTTAGATGGTTATTGACACTGCAGGGACTAATCACCCACAAATTGCCCAAGTTCCATCAAGAGTGAGCATAAAAAACCAAGTGAAATTCAGGTAACTTTTCTTTAATAAAATAGCTTTCATTCTTGAGGCTGGGGTTTATTGAAATTATTCACATTTAGACAAATATTAAACTTTGTCTTTTAGACTGTCAGATCTTCCAAAGCAGTTGACTTCCAATCAACAGTTTGAGAGTGAAAATGCAGTAATGGGTAAAGTACTACAGTAATATTTTTTATAAGCTTGGATCATATAGTTACAAACTAGGAAATTCTAAGGACCAGATTTTCATTCTGACATAGAGAGGGCCACTATTTGCATTTCTTTTCCACATTGATTGTTTAGCTCAAAATTTGAGTATAGCAGACAGGCAGAGTACTAATTTAAATAGAAACTTAACTGCTCAGTAATGTGGGATTTAGTCTGCACTGACCATTGTGAATGAATAGAGCTGTCCAACACCTCTTGTAAATTCACACCTGAGTCTCAAATTGCTTAGGTAAAATGAAATCCAGTCTTAATATCTAGCCAGAAGGCACGAGAAAATGCAAAGAAATGAAATATAATAAATTTAGTAATTTAGCCATCTTGAAGAATCAGATCAAGATTATGAAAGATGAAAATTAACTGGAGAAAACATGCAGAATGCTTTCAGAAAAAAGCCAGGGTAGCTACAAATCCACCTGTAGATTTTGAAATCACAAGGAACTGAACTTCAGTTTAAATATTTCTTTTTCTAATTAAACTTCTAATTTAGATGCATGTAAAAGATTATAGCCTAGATTTTTTTACAAAGAGAACGCTGAAACACAGGACCTTAACCCACAGTGCCTGAGACATAGCACAGTCTGAAGCTTAGAGCAGAAACTCTGACAGCAGAAAGTCTGATAATGTTTCTTCTCATTTCTCATCCTGACTCTTGCCCAATTCTTTAAACTACACTTCATCACTGTCACACGGATGTGCTCTTTATTTTGTTCCCACCTGGTTTCTATTGACTATTAGCACTCTCAGAGGGTCATAGCTGGAGTAGGCACCCACAGCACTCTCAGGGAACAATGGGCAGGTTTGAAGAACACACCAAACCACAAGCAGCAGCCTGAGTAATGCTTTGACAGCAACGAGTGGCAGAACAAGAGGGAATTGTTATGGACAGAGCCACAAAGTGGGTTATTAAGAAAACCACAGTCAGAACACTTCTTTACCAATAGCAATGCCAAGCTAGTGAACTTTTCTCAAGGATTCTTTCCCACAATGTCATTTTTATGTGTCTGCTTAAAATGCTGTTATAATACAGGCAGTGCTGTCTTTTTTGTGCAGCAAGCCAGGAGGCCAAACATGTTGATGAAGAAGCAGATGAGCACATGGACTGTTCGTATGTATCTCAAGTAAGAAAAGAATTTCTTATGTCATAAGAAAGAAGTTTATTTAGAATAGTCAAAGTATTCTAACATATTCTGACATACTTGATTCAGTTGGCAAGAGGCAAGTCTCAGAAATTGGTAAAGTGTCAATTGTTGCATAACATTTTCATTAATGTGAGCTGATGAAATGTTTTGGAAAAAGTCTGCATTTAAAATTCACTTCTTGCACAGAACTATAAATAAATGGGCTCAGTGCTGACTCCACTGAGAACATATTTACAATTAAAAGGAATAATTATATTTTGGGAAATGTTGCATGTTACAAACCTCATTGTTTATTTCTTTCTAATAGGATGTGCACACAGGTTTTAAGCCAAATGAAGATAATCCTGACACAGAAGAAGAAAGTGCAGAACCTTTCTTAAGAGCACCTAAAACACCTGATTTAAAGGGGAAAACCCCATACTTCTCAAAAACACCTCTATTTGACTCGTATGATTTCAACTTTTATTTTGATTATGAGCAAAAAGTTGTACTCACACTTATTGTATAAGCATTTCTGCTCTTTTTGGATACTAGAAAAAGAATTTTCTAGAAAGCTCTTCTGAAAATACTCAGATTTTTTCCTTAGTTATGATTGATATTAATTTTCTTCCTACAGTATAATTTCCAGTTGAAGCAGTTTTGAAAGACCAGTACTTTGCTTAGAAATATATGAGACACATTGTCTTTTCCTGCAGTAATATTTGTCACTCTGATTTCTATCTTTAAACAGGCTTTTTTGTTTTTATTTGTTAAGAGGGCAGGGAGTTGGTAAGAACACCACCTCCCTTTACTTTAAAGAATTGTGTTATCTGTTCTGTGATGTAAAAAGCAATTATTGATGGAAGCTATGGATGCAAAATAGTGAAAAAAGAGGAAAAGGAAAAATAGAAGAAAAAAAGCCATCTACATACTTAGAAAACTATTAATCTGATTTGCACCTTTCTGTATTTACAGCATTCAAAATTTAGGTTGTGAAGAAGGAACATCAAAATCTCCTGCTTTCTTTTCTCACATGAACTTCTCCCAGAAGTCACCTGGCTTTAATTTATTTGATTCTTCTCTGTTTGGAGCACAAAATTCATCTGATGAGGTAAAAATGATTAATTGTGAACCTTACATTTTCACAAAGCAAAATATGTGAACAAAACTGCATTAACACTGAATGAGATTTTTCAGACTGGTTATCTTTGCAGCAAATGTTTTTTTTTTATGTCTTGGTTACTTTTAGCCTCGATTTTCTTTGAAAATATTTAATCCCTTTCCCAGCAATCCCCCCATGATGACTTTTACCCAAGTATGAATCTCTCTCATATGGATCATGTACAAAAATACAGTGACTCAATTCTCCAAAAGGCTTCTGCTTCACTGGTACAGTGCAAAATCCAAGTCCTCTAGCAGACTTCACAACTCACATGCTTCTCCTGTGTGGTTTTGTCTTGATGAAGTGAAGAGCAGTGAGAAGGGAAGAAAGGACAGTCTGTTAGGGTTACTGAACAGCAAATATGGATTAGCTACACTCAAATGGAGGAACTTGGCAGGCAGCTAAAAGGAACAGGGAATGGAATCCAGGTCTTCCATTTTCTTTGCAGGTTCCCTAGCTCCAGAGCTGTAGGGTAATTTCTCCTCTCCTGGGCTATTAGGTAGATAACTGGGGATCCAGGGTGGATGTGTGCATAGGACAGGGCTTAGGCATCCCTGGGGAGTGTAGATCCAAAACCCAGTGTGCAAATGAGGGATTTGAGCCCAGGTAGCTCCTGTTGCAGGGGGTGTGCTCAGTCTTGTGGTTACTGGCTGGGAGCTGCAGCAGGCATGAGGGAAAGCACCATTCCATTCTGGGTTTGGCAAGATACCTGTGGCTGGTGTCTCATAGCATGAGCTGTGTGTAGGAGACAGCACACAGGTTTGTGGTTTGTGAATTGTTTAGGAATGAGGTAGGTTTTCAGTCACCCAGTGCTGTCAGAACCCACATTATGTTGTGCCTGCTCAGCAGCAGAAACCAAGAATTTACCAGGCTGTAGCAGATCTGGGACTCTTTAAAGTTAGATGGGAGTTTTGAAGAACTTCAGTATCTATTTTAAATCTAAGAACTCATTTTAATGAGAGACAAGTGGTTATCCTGCTACTCTTTCTGGCAATATGAGGCCCTATTCAGTAAGAAGTATTTGCATTGTTGCTTGGAGATTTTGTAAAATGTCACAGATTTGAATAATTTTGGTTTAAAAAATCAGCCTTAAGTCAGGTCAGCTTTTGGACTGTTATCAGTCTGGGGTTTTTTTTCCCTAGAAGAATGGAGGAAGGGTGTTTGCAGCTGCATGCAAATTCATAAAACCCATTTGATCAAAGAACTTACCTTGCAACTTTAGAGACTGCTAAATACCTTTAAATCCAGATTTTGTAAAGGAAGCTAACATTCACTGTGTCAGTGTTTTTCTCACTAAAAGCAAATACATATCAGCATTAATGTTTACTTTTGCCTTTTTAATTTGTTAAATAAAAAATCTGTTTACATTTCAGATGGAGGAAAATTATTCCATGGGAAACCTGAACCCTCTGTCCCCACATGAAGATATTGGTAAGGCTGAAACTCAGATGTACTTGTGTATATCAGCTCTCTTCTGCTTGTGTTCCTGTGACTGACAGGCTCGTGATCCAGCTTAACAGAGCTCCTTTGCTTGTCTGAAAGGATGTTCAGCTGTGATAATGTAGCTCCGTGGTTTGTTGTGCTCATTTGTGTTTTTACTAAACCTTTAGTTTAAATCTTCAGCTCAAATCTTCCCTTGCATTTTGGGCTCTAAACATCTGATGTATCATGGAAAAGAGGAGGTATGAGAAAGAAAGAAAGAAAGAAAGAAGGGATAGTGTTAGGTGTGTTTGAAGCAAAATGAGAGGACTTGCAAGGGAGAGGACAAAGTCGAAGTGATCACATTTTTCTCCAAATAAGCACTTTTGCAGATTCTATTTACAAATACCTCTGTTGCAAAATGTATCATGCAGAAGTGTTTTGTTGTTCTAAACCCTCAAGTGCTCCACAGTTTATTCCATGTCAATTGTAATAACAACTCCCTGCAAATATAATCTCTGGTGCAGCAATAAACATACAACTGTAGGGTGATTCTCAGTGGGATATTTGGCACAGGATGTTAATAAAGAAGCATATGCTGAATGCAGTATTCACTCAGATTTAATCTAATAACAAATATTATATGTATTCCATACAGGAAGCTTCTTTGGGAAACCAGAAAATGAGGATGCATTTACCTTTCCCTTCCCCTCGGAATCAACTTCCCATGCATTTGGAGATGGAAAAGATGATGTTGGTTTTTCATTTCCCTTTGGACAGGATCAGAGATCATCACCGTCTCCTTCTATGAAAGGTTTTCATTCTTCCACACAAAATACAAAGCCATTTACATTCTTTTGAATACCTTTGACTTCCTTTAAATTATTTTCCTACTTAGCCTTGACAAATGTTTCCAGTTTCTTGAGTTAAAGTACAAAGCATTTCTTCTCCTTCCATTTCTTGTAAGAATACATTATTGCAATTGCTGCACTGTATGTTCATCAACCACACATTTTCAGATTTTCTTACTTATCTTTGAAATGTGTTTGTTCATAAACTGTTATTATATGCTTTTGCTAAATTGGCACTCACAAACAGAAATATCATTTTAGAGTAGAGTGTTATGTCAATGTCTGTGAGAGCATTCAGCTTCTGACATAAACTAAATTGCTTGTGTTAGTTAGAATGACTGTTGTAGCAGTTAAAGCTGAATTTGAATTAAAGACAATGTTCTTGAGAATTCTGTGTATAACAGCTGATTCATAAAATATTTTAAATAAACATTTTTGTTAATGTTATGTTAAAGTTTTGTAGGTATTTCTTAATATCTGAAGTGGAACAATGACGCAATTGTAATACTTAATATTTCTTTCCTTTTCCTTTTCCTTTTCCTTTTCCTTTTCCTTTTCCTTTTCCTTCCCTTCTGACAAAATCCCAAGGGGAGTAGAGTCACTTCCCCTCTGCTGCCCTGCAAAACCCTTAATGACCAAAATCTTGATTATCTATGCCATGTTTCTTTTCTGCCAATTTCCTAAATGCTTCAGGACTAATTTTATGCCTAGAGATTTGTAAAAATTTGATTTTTTTAAATTGGAAGTGAATCAGGAAGTTTTAGTGAAATCCTGCTGAGGTCCAGCTACTAAGAAGTGAGACACAGCTTTTCTAATCTACTGCATACCTGTCAATCTGAAAAACCTAAGGTAGAGGCAAGTTTGAGTCTCTACCTTTTATTTTACGCTGCTGATAGACATTCTGAGATAATTTAGAAACCCAAAAGTTTAATTTTGTTTGCTCAGTTATTCCATAACCAAAAATCTTTCCTGATGAATTCTGTTATCCATGCCTAAGATGCTACAGTGTAGAAGTCAAGGGTGCAGGCTGAAGTGTGAGAAGCCACAGGCCTGATTCTTGCTGGATGTTTACTGCCAAAATTGGATAGGCTGATTAATAACAAAGCAGAGAAAGCTGCTTCAGAAGAGGCAACTTCTCAGCATTTGGGATACTTTTCTGAGGCCTAATATCATGAGCTGCTTATAAACACACACTGGGATTTTTTTCATTGGTACCTGTCAAATTCCACCTAGAAATGTTCCCTGGTTATGCCAATAAAATCAATAGCAGTGGTGTTGATGGGTTGCTGGCACTGGTACATCTCTCACTGCCCAATGGCATTTTGGTTTGCCCTTTACACCCTCAGCCATGACATATTGCACCCATTTCCAGCCTGAAAGCTGAGTGAAGAGAGATTCTCTTGTCAGTGCAGCAAGGGCTGCTTGAGAGCAAACACCAGGTACTGCAGGTATCCCACAGGTGACCAGCTGAGCTGGAGCCCAGGAACCTCCAGAAGCAGCAGCAGCTGGGAGCTGTAATCCCTTAAAAGCTGTGCAGCTGTCAGCAAAGTGACAATATGGTGACACAGTGCACTTGTGCTGTGAGTCCTGGCAGGTGGGGGTGCCTTTTTGTTCTCCCCTGGGATTGCACAGAGTAAAACAGCTCAGGCTCACAGCCAAGCCCAAAGGTACTGACTGCAAAAACTCCTCTTGAATAAGCAGGGCAGGGATTGGACTTTGAATCTCATAAGACTATCCTAAGCAGAAGGTAAATGTTTATTTAGAGCCCTGATATCTTTACTGTTCCACTTAGGTTTTTAATTAAGTTTTAGACAGAAAACCACTTCACTTGAAATATTGCTTGTAAAAGCTAATGTGCCACACTCCATTAGGTTATATAAATATTATAATAAATATTTTGTGTCACTGACCTTGTAGGAAATATAGTGATACCTGAATAAATAAATTCTTTAATTTGTTGAGTAAAAAACTTTAAAGAAGCTTACTGACAAAATTTACACTCTTATCTGCTGCTGTGGTGAGGAAGACATGGATGCCTTGGTTTCCTCTCTCCCACAGAAATAACAGCTATATGGAAATGTCATTTTTCTGATCAGAAATAACATAGAGAGCATTTCTACACATTTGCCTTGTTCTGCAAAGTGGTCTTCCAGTAAAAAAAAAAATTCATTTCTAAAATAACATCTGGAGTATCATCTACTATTTTACTGATAATTTTACTGATATGTAAATGTAAAGAACATTTATAAACAGTTAGGGATATTTGGCTGATAAAGAAGCAACTGCTGTGTAAGTTTGACACTAAAAAAATAATTTAGAAACTATGAGGTAAAGACTATTGTAATGACTTCCAGGGGTTGTGGAATATAAGATTTATTTTAATGTACTGCTGTTTTATGCCTTCACCACTTTTAATAGGAAATAAGGCATTCAGGCAAACTGTTCTCACTCAAAAATCAAGTTTCATGTTCAGACCAATTTATGACTTTTCTGTAACTTCAGTCCAAGAATATCAATCTAAAGTGCATATGCCCAGCATAACACTCTGCAGGATGAATTTTGTTGTGCTGTTGTGTATAATACTTAGGGCATAAACCCACAAGAGTTATTTATATTTTATATCAGAAAAACTGTATGACTGGGGCAACTGAGAGTGTTAAAATTGCCTCTCAACCACACTGAATTGTCAATGGCAACGTGTGAATACTTTGAGGAAAACAAAAAGTTTATGTCATGACATTGTAGGCTCATCTAATTGCTCACTGATTAACAAGAGCAACCAGAATT
The DNA here is from genome assembly GCF_014805655.1 of Passer montanus. Classification (NCBI taxonomy): domain Eukaryota; kingdom Metazoa; phylum Chordata; class Aves; order Passeriformes; family Passeridae; genus Passer; species Passer montanus. The sequence goes on from NW_024373479.1 coordinate 2,664,296, forward strand.
CTGAGTTGGAAAAACTGCAGTGGTACAAATCTGGAGTTATGACCCACAGAGTAGATCAGAGAACATTGTGTATGAGTAGTGGCTTTATTTCTAGCTACATCTTTAACAACAGCACTGAACCCCACAGAAATCCTACACATCATTTCATCCCCAGTCTGGGCTGTAGGAAAAGAAAAAAAATGGTTTGAATTTTTCATTTCAAGACCATGAACATAATTAAAACTTCATGTTGGGAGTAACAGGACATCTCTGCCTGTTTGTGGGTAAGTGCAGGCTTTGGGGGCAGGGGCAGGTGAATCACTGCATCCTAAGAAAACAATCTTACACTACAGCATTAATACGTTTAAGTATTTCAAGGAAATAAGCTTTAAGTGCTACATATTGTAACAGATTGGAATGTGTAGACTTACAGTATTAGATGGTCATAATCCCCCCCGTGCAAGGCTGATTGCAGGGGTAGCAAGAGTTGGCTAATCCTTTTGGGCCAATGGCATAAAACAAGGATTAGTTTTTCATTTACTGCAACTGAGTGGGTCATTAGGATCCAAAGACACTAATGAGCCTGAACAGGCAATTGGATTCTGGTTTCAAAGTTATGGGCTAGTTTGAAAGGAGATTGATTGTGTCTTTTAATGATTTAAAACATGATGTTTTGGTGACCTTTTGCCTGAGAAAAATGAATGAAGGATGTAACGGTGCAACACAAACCTGGAATGCTGACTTTTTTCCTCCTGAGACTTGAGTTGTTGCCAGATTCGTTGCCTTAGAGGCTGAATGGCTCATTTAGAAATATCTCTGTTGCCTTGCTTTTATGTTCTGCTCTTGATGTCTCCAGAGTTGACACAAGTCACATGCAATCAAGTCTGTATTCCTGGTGGACAGGCACTGTCCTAATATTCTCTGACTCACACCCAGGTTGTTTGCAGCTCAGCAGTTCTGCTTCCAGACACATCACTTTGTGTTCTGATGCTAACATCTTGCTGAGAAATTGCCTCTTGGCACGTTGTTTCTTGGATCCTGTACCTTGCTTGATTTGATGTGAAGATGATGCTCTTTTTAGCACTTGCAACACGTTACCTTTGGAAAGGTAAATCTTTGCCCCCACCTTGCTACATCACAGATGTTTTTCTTTTCAGGAATCACTTGAATTCAGCAGTGATAGGTAGCTTCTTTTTGGTTCCATTCAAATTAAGCAAGGGTATGAAAGAAATATCACAAGATGCTGATACCATGCTAATAGAATGTTTAGACACACAAAAAAGGAAATACTTTGACTGTTATGACTCCATAGGAGAATTAGTGACAAAAATTTTAATAACATTAACTTAATTTTCTGTATCATATCACAATCTACAAAGCATCCATAAAGTTATTTCATACAGCACAGGACTTGATCCATCATCCTTTGAGGCTTGGCTTGGGGAAGGGAAAGAAGTAGAGGATCAAGTTACAAAAAGTCCTTGCTAGTGGGGAACCAGCTGTTGTGACTGGTGGGAAGCTTGGAAGCTGACAGTCCAGACTGAAACTCAGTTTTGAGCCTGCAGTTCTCATCTGCTCCCTTCTGCCAGAGCAGGACTGCCTTGAGCTAACTGTGGTCTCTTGCTGCTCTCTTCTTTTTCTTGAGGCACATGTGTGCCAAATTTAACTGTTTCCACAAAATTCCTGATGCTGTGGTCAGTGATGCTGCTCACTGCCACAGCTGCAATGGCTCCTGACCAGAAGTTATGGGTAAAAAGTGGTTAAAAATGTTTCTTAATGATTACAAAACCACTGGAAGTGCTGTTTCCATTGCATTCCAGGGAGGTGCCAAGCCTCTGAAGCACTCCAGCCATCACCCAAGCAGTAAAATACAATTTCAAATCGTGCCACATGGACTTAAAAAATCCCTGGGCACAATACATTCTTCAAAGTTTTTTTTTTCCCTTGGTAATGAGCACCACTGCTCATGTATCTCACTCTACATACATTGAAGGAGTTATCATAGGCAGTTGGTTATTTCTTTTTCTCCCTTACAGATGGAAAAGGCTCTTGGAAAACATGCAGGTTGTTCTCAGTATCATCTTTAGTGAGGAGGTGTTAAACCAAGGCCTGAACACCTCTGCTCAGTGCACACCCAGTGTTGCCACTGCTGCTGTTTTGTTGAAGGAGAGTGATGCAGATCCATGGTTCTTAGACTTTTTAAAATTTTTCTTCTTGACCAAATACTTGTGACTCCTCATCAGAAACTAAAGAGCAGTAGGATTCTGATAAATAAAAGTATATAAATCACAGAATTACCTGGAAATTAAACCACGGAATTAAATTACATGGAAATCACCACTGAACTTCAGGGGTGCTTTTGAACCCAGGTTGGCCATCCAGCCAGAGCACTTAAAAAAAGCTGGCTCTGTGAAGCAGGTCATGACTTCTTGTAAACCTCACTTCATCTGAGATTGTACTCTTCCCAGCTTTCTAAAAAAGAGATCTTTAATAAATTTCTAACATAGGAGAAAAATTCTGATCACTTAAACAGGGGGATTAATGCTTGAGTAGATTTTTCTGTTCTCTCACTTAGAGATATCAGAATTACCAATTGTAGTGACAAGTTTTGGAAGAATTGTTAAAAGATCCAATACTTGGATGGACAGAAGAGATGAATTCTCCAGATCTTTCTTTTAAATAGTGCTGAGATATTCTTGTTGCTTGTTAATATAACACTTTGAATATTTGTCTTGTGTTGCATTGCAATTATATATGGTCCTTAGGTGAGTTTTGCCACATTATCACAGTCATTGAGCATCCATAATCCTCATTAACATAACAATGAGCAGAGTTTGGGGTCAGATTGTTCTAAAGCAGAAAAATTCCTGTGTTGCCAGAATTTCCTTGGAATTACCTTGGGAGTGTGTGTGATGCAGAGCAGAAGCAGAGGGTCAGAGTGTCAGGCACAAGCCTTTTTTTGGTGTGTGAATGCCTTGTTTCCATTTCCAGCAGTGTTGGGCTGGCAGCAGCATACTCTGCCCTGAATGTTTATCACAGCTAGCTCACATATTGCAGTGTCAATATTTTATCAGAGAACACTTTACAACACAAAAAGGAAGGAAAAAAAAAAGAAGGATGCTCCAGTGGATGCTGTATATGTTTCAGATTCCTCTGTTGAGTTTTATCTCAGCTGACGTTACTGGAATAAAGTAGATTGTCAAAGGCTGGGCAGAGTGCTTTTATCATTTGCAAGTATTGGCATAGAGTAAAATAATGATTCAAATTTCTGTTTTCTGTCTTTTGTGGATTACTCTGTCAGTTACAGTGATGCTTTTGACAAGGGAGTGCTGCTGGGTTAGTGATTTCTTCCAGAGCTTCAGAAACAGTGAAGTTATCTGTTATCATCATCAGATCAAGCCTGACAGTTGACAGTCAGTGCTTACATATTGCCTTTGTGAATTACAAAATGAAGTTAGGAGCAGCAAGTGCTTGTCTCCACTTTTACAAGACTAATTCCATGGGATTATTTGCCATCTACTTATATCCAAATTTTTGGTAGCAGTTAAGTTGTGCAGAACAACTTCAGATAAGATATTGTTTGGGTTTGATGGGTGGTTTTTAGTTTGTTTTGCTTTTTATTGTTTTGCTTTTTTAGGCAGGGAAAGTTCTACACTGAGAAAATCTCTTGAAAGCTTGTGGTGTTATGGAAATATTTAGATCTCTGCAAGTTCCTGAGTGGAAGCTGTTTTTAAAACAGCTGTGGGCTGCTATGACCTGTTTTTGCCACGTGTCACAGTGCAGTGACTCTGTCACCAGTGTAGCTTTATAACCTAATGATCCACAGAGGCAACATTGAACTGTACATGAAATATCCCCAGCTGAAGCACTGCTCCTTCTATAGACAGTTCTGCTACTGAGGTTGTAATATGAATCCAGTTTAATCAATGTACCAGCACAAAGTACCAGTTTAATCAATGTACGTAGTGATGGGACAAGGAGGAGGGGCCTTAAGTTGAAGGAGGGTGGATTTTGATTAAATATTAGGAAGAAATTCTTTACCCTGAGGCTAGAGAGGCACTGGAACAGTTTGAAACAACCATGGAGCATCATCCCTGGAGTTGTTCAAGGCCAGGTTGGATGGGATTTACCTGGTCCAGTGGAAGGTGTCCCTGCCCATGGCAGGGGGTTGGAATTAGATGGTCTTCAAGATTCCTTCCAAGCCAAACCATTCCATTATTCTGTGATTCTATATTGAAAAAAAAATAGGGAGAGATAACAGTAATTTAATTATTACAGTTGAAAATAGCTAATAATAAAATAATCATAATAGCTAATAATAAAATACCTAAAATTCACTCACATGACAAAATGATAAATAAGTATCAAGGGACACAACTAACTGCCTTGTGCTTATTTGGAATGTAGACCTGTGGAGCTGTAAAGTATAATCAATGTGGCTGAGGTCTGGGCAAGAGAAAACTATAGTCACTGCTGGATCATATTCATAAATGTGGATGAGATTTCAGGAATCATGTAATAAATAAACTAAAAAAACTGAGTAAAACTTAGTTTTATGCAATCAGCTGTTCCCAAATAAAATAATCAGCTGATTTTTTTAATCACTGTACGTGATAACTGTGTTAATTTTGTGTACATACTCCTAGTTGGAAAAACATCACTGCTGTTATGATTGACATTGTTTTGTGATCAATCCTTCCCATTCCCCATCAGTGGAAGTAGGGATGTGTCTGAATTACTGTGCAGTTATAGCTGGGAGAGCCATGCAGCAATTATCATTTATATTAGAGTGCCCACAGGGCAGAGCTTCGTTTAGGGCCTCATTGTGTTACACACAATGAAAGAGTCCAGGCCTTAAACATTTTACAGTTTAAAAAGACTGGCAGGCAGTGAAGGGCTGGATGATAAAATGCTGACTGCTTCCCAAAAGTTCTAATCAACTTGACTGCAAATCAAGTGTGATCAGTGCCTTGCAATACCAGTCAGTCTGAGCTGTGTAGAATCCATCAAAAAGAAAATATCAACTAAAGTAATAAAGAATAAACAATCCCCACTAGTTTCATAGCATTTGCAGAAGGGAGAAAGCCTTAAACTAATTTCTAAGCCTTTGGAAATTGTGCTAGTTGGAAATAAAATGGAATTCCTCTCGTTGGCCAGATTTTGTTAGGAGATTTCAGGAAGGCACTGTGCAGCAAATTCAAAGCAGGCCATTTCCACTAGATCAATGTTCCTGACGAGCAGTGCAATGAGCAGAGTTGTCATCAGCAACTTAAGCTGGGAGAAATTTATAAAATCTGAAAAACAGCAGCTTTCAAAGTGTTGAATGTCCTTTCAAGTGCTTGTCAGTCTAGGAAAATGACGAAAGAAAAAATCGGATGAGGGAGAGAGAGGCAAACGGCAAGAAGGAAAAAGTTGTAGGGGAAAAAAAAAGAGACAGACTGACAATTAGTGCCTGAGATGTAACACATTCCCTCCTGCTTGCCCCAAGACTGTAGTAAGACCTTAGGCAGGATTGATCAATGTCTGCATCTTTCAGTGCTTTCAGAGGTGGATTCAAGCAGGGGAAGGTGGATCTGTGGCTCAGGTGCACGTCCCCAGCCCTTGGCATATTTCCTTTTCTCAGGGGCTGCAGCAACAGCTCCTGCGCAGGACGGTGTCAGTCAGCATGAAGGACTCCAACAGCCCCAAGATGCCAGCTCAGTGGGCTGGGAAACCAGCCTTGTTTTTCCTACCATAAATACTGGCTCTGTTGGGGCCATTTGAATTGTCATAGGAAGGTGGATGTGTGGCTCAGGTGCACGTCCCCAGCCCTTTCCTTTTCTCAGGGGCTGCAGCAACAACTCCTGTGCAGGATGGTGTCAGTCAGCATGAAGGACTCCAGCAGCCCCAAGATGCCAGCTCAGCGGCCTGGGAAACCAGCCTTGTTTTTCCTACCATAAATACTGGCTCTGTTGGGGCCATTTGAATTGTCATTACCCCAGCCAGCACTGCAGCTTCTGGCAGCTGCTGAGGGAGGTGGAAAGGAGGCCGCCCATATGGCGAGCGCATCGTACCCAAGGTGCCTCAGCGTTTGGGAGGATCCCTGCAAATGTCACTGGTGGGTCGCTTAAGGCCTGACTTTATTTCAGCAAAGTCAATAGGGATTTTGGCATTTATTAGTAGGAGCAGAAACAAAACCTTAATCCCTGGTAATTCTGTTTGTATTACATTATATGCAGTGTCACAGATGTGCACAGGATACTGTGAAAAACACGGGGTCGTATGCTGCTGTCACTTGCTCTCCCAAAACAAGGGGACTCAAGCCAGAGTGGACCTGCAGGAAGGCAGCCTTGGGCCACTCCTTTAGGCCACAAATTTAATTTTTTTCCCATCCTTTGGGAGAAAAACTACATTTTGGGGAAGTAGGTGTGTGTCACTAAGCTTACTGATGCCACCTCTAGCCTCACTGCTCTCAAGATGCTGAGAGTATCACTTGGATACAACCACTTGGATCCAATCACTTGGACCCAGCCTTAGTTCCTGCATGTGTTGTAAGATCTGGAGCAGAATGACAGACACGAAGTGAAGGCAGGGGCATTGAGACAGAGCTTCAAGCAGGGAAGGACAAGCAGGAAAACACAAAATAAGCAAGAAAGCAGGATATGAGAAAAAGAACAGGATCATGAAGCGTGAAGGAGGAACACAGTGTGGGAAAATAGATCCCCAAATGGGTCCTGTTAATTCCAGCTGAGTCCCTGTTCTTTGACCCAAATGCTTTATCTCCTCAGTGTCTCCTCCCTGCTGTGTGCTGGGCACCACTCTGAGGACATGGCCAAATCCTGCCAGGCAGGGACCTCTGCTTTCCTACTGCTTTTGCAGCTTATTGTGAGGACCTCAATGGCTGATTACATCAACTTTGATGGGCAGTGATCTGAGGAGATGCTGAAGTAAAGACACAGCAAGTAAAACTATTGCTGAGACAGTCAGGAGCAAAGAAATGAGGAAACCCTGGTGCAGAAATGCCCGAGTGTCTGTGTGCTCCCACTTATGTAACTCCTCTGCTGTGCAAAGTGCCAGCCCTGGCACTCAGCACTGCCACTGGCCTGGCCTGACCAAGGCATAAAGTATCTTTTCATTTGTGCTTGCTGACAACGTGCCCTGTTGTTCTGCAGAGCTGACCTGGGCTGGCCAAAGCGGCCGCTCTTGGTTTGTGAAGTGGGCTGCACTTAATCCAGGCACTGCTCCAGCCCCGCAGGCTCCACGGAAATGAATGGCTGCTGAGCTGCTGACATGCTGCAGAACAGGACCTGTGGCTGGCCAGCTTCTTGGACATCCTCTTGGGAATGCAAGGACACCCGGAGCATTACAAATGGAGGATGCCCCTGTCACTGGGGTGGGATTCTTGCAAAGGATGGAGCCAAACCCCAGAACTCGGAGCTCACTTCTTTCTCCATCTCTTTGTGACAGCCAGAGTTACCTGCTGAACTCCAACAAATCATTTTGTTGAGACAGTTGTCCATAGTGGCAATATTTATCATGTGATAAATTTGTTTTGTATGAAGGGTTTGTTTAATAAGAAGTCAGGTGTTAACTGAGTATGGTTGCACTCCAGAGCCGGGGAAAGCAGGGCAAGGACAAAGCACGAGTTGCTTTTCAGCTTTGTTCCCCTTGCTGGTCCTTACAGCCTGGTACAAGCACCACTCACACGCTCCTGTGTCTGGCAGATCTGGTCATTTGTGTCCTTATGAGCACAAGAACTTTTTTTTCATAAATTGAATGTGGGCAAGCAGAGGTGTGTGCACATGGAATCCCTGTTCCACACCCACTTCAGCTGTCAGCCTCCTGTTTCCCAAAGCACATGAGGGTATAGAAAGTGTGGAATCAGTGCAGAGTCCAAATAAACTGCTGACGGATTTAACAGAACCCCAGAATGGCTTGGGTTGGAGGGGACCTTAAAGGTGATCTAAAGACAATTCTAACAGCCCTGCCATGGGCAGGGACAACTTTCACTAGAGCAGGTTGTTGGAAGCCCCATCCAGCTTGGCCTGGAACACTTCAAGGGATGGGGCATTGACATCCTGGTGTGCTAGTGCCATTAAATAAACTTGTAATTGGAACAGCTATAAACACCATGCCACCGTTTCTGGGGTCAGTCTTATTTCATTTAGGTCAATGGCAAATCTCTAAATTTATTTGTTTTATGTAGCCTCTGGAGAGCTGGGCCTGTCTCTGGACAGCCTTCCAATATCTCTTGTTTTCAAAGGGCATAAAAATTAACATGTTAATAATGGCTTTGTCACCATCATTGCTATTTTTATGTGCTACAAGGTCCACAATTTTTTTGAACACTTCCAGGGATGGTGATTCCACAGCTTCCCTGGGCAGGCTGTTCCAATACTTTTATTAGACTGAACAAGTGGGAGAAAAAGCTATGCTGGTTAATTTGATGTAATTTCAGTTGTGATGGTGCATATTTTGGTTGTTTGAGCTGCATATTGAACAGAGTACAATAAATCTTTTCCTGGAAGCAAGCTGAGTGTCTCTTACATAAAGGCTTATCCTCTGAGCATGAAGTAATAATTCTGATAAAGCTGAATTATGATCTTAATGATACACAAACATGATTCACCCCGGGATTCCACTGAAAAGGACCCATATGTCACTGAAATGCCACAATCATAGAACATTTATGGGGAAGAAATACTGTGAATCTGTGCTGAGCTTTTAGCTCCAGGAGTTTCAGGTGAAAACCTGATGCAATCAATTCTAAGTTTTAGTTGAGAAAAATATTTTGGGTTTTATTTTTATTCACCAGGAGCACAGTCCTTCCTTCCAGGGAAAACATGGTCATTCTAAAGCTGCTGGCAGGAAGAGCCAACACTGTTCACTCGGATGTTTAAGGTGTGCATTCATGCTGGGGCTCTTCCCTTTCTGAGCACTTGGAGTGCTCTGGGTGCTGTGGGCACGAGTCTGGTCACATCAGCTTTTTGTTACAGCCCCAGACTCTCAGAAAGGACCCCCCTCTCCCCAGAAAATAAATTCTGATAATAGAACACACTAAAGATGATAATCTCTGTTAGACCATCCCTCTGGGTCTTCATTTCCTTTCTTTGATCAGGGAAGATATTTTGCTAATGCTGGGGGTGTATTTGAGCCACTCACCTTCCCATGCTGTAATGGAAAGACTGGGTCACCCAGCATCCAAACCTCAGCTGGGGAGGCAGAAAAAACCCCAATTCCCAGCATCTTCAGCAATTAAGAGACAAGATTTATTGACTATTTTCTCTTCTATCTCAACATTCATCCCCTGTGCCAGAACATCTCGGAGCTGGTCTCTTCTTAGCCCCACAGATGCTGTTTCCAAGAGCAGCTCACCCCATGCATGTGCAAAACAAACCAGATTCAGCTCTGCTTTCATTGTGCTTTGTGTGTGTGCTTGTGACATCATTTAAATAAGCTTATCCTGCTCAGAAAGGAAAAAAAAAAGCATTCCTACCACAGTTTAGGTAAACCAAGCAATTATTCTGTTACTAAGTGTAATTAATGCCTAATGATTTGCTTTGATTAATAGGACAATCAGCATCTGCTCCTAGAAATAGGGATTAGTAACCCAAGCCATCTCTAGCATTAGAAGGTAGGGGGTCCTTTTGTACTAAACCCTATTTTTCCACATTCATCTGCAAGCAGCAAAGCCCTGTGCTGTATTCTAAAAGCAGAATAAAGGGAAGGTAGTATATTTTTGAAAAAAAAAAAAAATTTGAAAAAACTTTATAATGTTCTGACGACATCAGTGCATCTCCATCCTTTAAGAAAGAAATTACTCTGATCTAATTCCCTGATAATTTTACAAGCAAAGTTACAGCCACAACATTTAAGGTTTTTCATCTGCTGGGCTGGAGCAGCAATCTGAACTAAATAGCAACCTATGTTTGATATTTCTGTGAGGCTGATTACTGCTGAATATTCCCAGCACAGGAAGTAATAAAATGCTATTTTATAGACACAATGTTAATTTTTCTGAATCTCCTGATCAGTTTATCTCTTTTTCTCCTCTCTGTGACTGAAGAACCACAAGACACAACGCAGCTGCAAGGCTAATCATTCTTTAGCATCTTTATTGATCCTGGAGACAGAGCTGGAGTGGGGTTAGGTCCAAGCACTAATCCAATCGTATAACAGACATCCCCATATGGTTAGTCCCCAGCTTTGCCTTAAGCCAATCAATAATCACTTTGACAAAGGAAAATATATTTGGGGTTTTTTTTTTCCCCTTGTGGAAAGGTTGGGCTCTGAATGCTCCATCTACCAAGTGTTCTGAACTTCTCAGTCACTTCTGAAACAGCTTGCAATGACTGGCAGATAACCAAGGAAATGGTTTCATTTCTGGGATTAGTACAGAGCCAAGGACAGAATTAACTTGAAACATACTTCTTGCTTATAAAAGCTTTAAAAAGAGACTGAAAACCTTGTAAATGAGTTGGGCTTTCTTTTTTATAGAAATGCCCTTGAAGAAACAATGTCAGTGGGAGCTGTTGAACTTGGGAGGTGTGTGAGGCTCACCTGGAGGCTTTTCCTCACTACTCAGGACAATAGAAGAACACAGACAGAGTCTGTAGTGGGCACCTGGTAAGACCTTGGTTTATTCCATTTATTGAAGTTTTCACAGGAATGTTCACCTGCTGTGAGGTGTGCAGTGCTGGATGCAGTGAAGAGACACCATAAATGCCAACTTTTCCTGCGCCTCCGCTTCAGCTCCCCTCTGAGTCTGGCTGCTTGGGGGCTGCCTCCTGTGCTTGGGCTTAGGCCACAGAAACACCAGCTCCTCTGTGTCCAGAAAGTGGATTCCCAATCCTCTTGCACAGGAATTCATGCTGCAGTTGCAGAAGGACTCTGCCAGGTCAGAACTGGTGGTGAAGGGTGGTGGCTGAAGATCAAACACTCCCTGAAGGTTCAGGTTAATCCAGGGATTAATTCTTTGCTGCCAAAACTTCAATATTCAGAATGAACTGCCTTTGGCCAGATGGGAGCTGAACCAAAAGGACAACACATGGACAGTTATAGGTACTTTTTCCCAGCAGGTCTTTAAATTAGGGAATCTAAACACCAGCAATCTAAACACCAAGAACTTAGAGACGTCAGAAAGTTCTTTGTAAGCCAGAATACTGCAAAGTAGGAACCCAGCAAAAATAACCTGCCTAAGAGATGACAAAATCCAGCTTCTGGCAAAGTCTTTCCTGAGCTTTCTCCAGCTGGAGGATGAGACTGTTCAGGTGTATGTTCTCCAGTGGGTCCCCGCATTCCTTATTGCACTGCGGTGCATTTTTTAACTTTTGCTTATAATTAGAGCTGATTTGGGATTGATCTTGACAGAAATTTGAAGTGGGTTTTTGTTCAGAAATGGCACAGGAAGTAAATTAATGGAAAGATGCCCAAGGTATTAAAATATATGAAATCCCACATTACAATGGAGAGAAATTCTCGTGTATATTCCAGTGCAATGTTTGAAATATAAAAGCAGAGACAAAACATCCCTGGTGCTTCTTTCCTCCCTTGATTTCCATCTTTCACCACCCTATTCTCTTTGCAGGTTGGTGAGTGGCTGTTGCTAAATATATGCATAATAGTGAAAACCACTACATAACACAATGCATTGAAGAAAGGTCATGCCAGGCTTCTAGGTCAAGGGAAGGAATATATCTTTCTTCCCTGGTTAGCTTATCTGCCCATTTGTCTCCTTCTGCTTTATGAAAGAGCTGATGGGGAAGGTCTCCAGTTGATGGAGCTATTCAGAAAAAGAACTGGCATTTTGAATCAAAATTCAGGCTGCCTTCAAACATCATGTCCCTGGTGCTATTAAACAATAAAAAAATATAATGAAATTCATATTTACTCTGAAAACAGAAGGTACACAGGTATTTGATTTCAGAAAACCCAGGTAATTTACTTAGAAATGAAATCTGTGACAGATGGCTGTGGAATGGATGATTTAGGTAGAACATGAAAAAGAATAATGCTCAAACCTTTGGGAAGAAGGGACAAGAGCCAGCAGCAGGCAGAAGCACTGCTGTTTGCACTCTTATTCTATAGAGAAGTGCATAGAAATGTGGGAGAAAGGCATGGAAAAGGATCCCCACTTCACCACAGCCACCACTGGGGTCACAAACAGTGTGGTGACAGACTCAGGCTCAGAGGGGGTCCCAGCACAGCACACAGCCAGTCCCCACATGCCAGTGGCTGTCCCTGCCTGCCTCTCTGACATGGACAGTGGTTTTAACACCCCCAGGGTGTTAAATTTGCACCTTCATCTTGTTTAATACCTTTTTTGTGTGGCAGTGAGGACTTGGGTAACATTGAGAGGATATTTTATCCCACTCTGTGGGTAAAATTTGAAAGTTAGAGAGAAAAGTTGGAGGGAAAAAAAAGTTAGAGAGAAAGTTAGTAGACCTAAACCAATGGCACAGGTTTGCCTGATTTATGCCCAGATTCCTTCTTTACCTCAAGCCTGTCATCAGTTTAAGCCTGACTTTGAGATACATCCCCCACTGCTTGAGAGCCTTCTGGAGATCAGCAGAGGCAACAACTCAAGTCACATGAAAAGCCAAACATGGATGTTTCAAAAGAAGCTGGGGATAAGCATCCCCAAAACCCAGAGCTGTCAATAATGGTGGAAAAAAGTCCTCTCAGAGTCTTGGAAAAGGTCTTTCAAACCTGCAGGTTAAGTGGTTTTGTCTTACTTGCTGATCTCACCACCTTCACCAGATCCCAGGTAGTCCTGACATAGATTCTGCTGCCGTGGAAATTGTCACAGACCAAGCTCTGTCCCACTGCCCTGACCCTGTGGATGGAGCTCCTGAGTCATGTCTCTGTCAGGGCGACTCCTCCATCCCTGGTGCTCAGAGCTGCTGTTTGTAAGATGATTCCTGAGCTGGGAACTGATCCTGTTGCACAGCCAGGTAGGAGTTACTGGTGTGTGCTCAAATTCCCAGGTGACTGTGCCAGGATGTGGCATTGCTTCTCCTGTCCAGTCATGGGTGTGTGATCAGGGGGTGACACAGGAGCACAAAGCCAGGCAGGTGAAGAAGGGCTTTGTGTGCACTTTGTCACCCTTTAAAGTGTCAGTGACAAGGTGGCCACGCTGCTGCTACCAGGAGCTGGGATGAGCTGGAACACCACGAGGGCTGGGAGAGAAGAATTTAGGTGAAGATCCACAGTCTGCAAAAGCCTGTGCATGTCCCACAGAATTTCACACAGTTTGCCACAGTGCTTGTACAGTGCATCTCCAGGCAGGGTAATTCCACAGTGATGACCACAACCAGGAGTAGTGCAATTTGGAGATGCTTCCTGGCCTCCCACTTCACAGCATCCCTGAGCCCTGCAGCAGGATGAGAAGGATTAGGGAATTGCTGCCATGCCCATGAGGTCTCTGGTGCTGAGCAGGAGAGCACCAGAGCAGCAGCAGCTTGTGCAAGCAGAGTGGATGCTGCAGGCTGCTGCTCCTGAGTGAGAATCTGTTGGATTTCTCCTGTTGAAATCCCCCTGCAAAAGCTTTGCTGACTCTGTGCTCTCAGGGATGTGCACTCCCAGGTCCCACCAACACCCACTCAGCTGAACTCATCTGCCTGTTGCCTGGCAGGACATCCCAAGGCAGCAGAGCACTGCAGGAAGCTCCAGAGGCTGGATAAGAAATGTCATTGAGCAAAAGAGAACTTCAGCATTGCTACAGCCACCCTCTGTGCTTCACAAGTGAGGGGACTCCATCAGTTCCTGCCCTGCCTGCCAGCTGCAGGTTTAAAAATCCTCCACCAATACATGTCTTCAAATCTTCCAGGGGCAAAACTTTCCTCTGCAGTCCTCACTGCACCTCTCAGGCTCATATTCACAAGTACAGGATTCAATGTAGAATCAACACCCACTCAGCACAAAGATCATTCTTGACACTGGAGGAAAAGTTAATGTATGAAGGAATAGAAGAATATGTAATTGGTACTTCCCCAGAGCAGAAAGGAGTGGAGGAATCTGCCACTGCACATCATGCATCTCACTAACACATCCATATTCATTGTGCTTAAATATATTCTGGTAGTTCTCATGTATTCCTTGTAGCTCCTAACAATTATACGTGATCTCTTTGTTAGGAACAGAAAATGTAGGCTTAATAGGATGTCAACAGACAAGGAGTAGAAAGTAATTGCCCATTACACTATAAATGTGCTATAATCATTTGCCAGAGGGAGAAAAAGTCTAATTGAATGAAAACTCTTGATGGTTTCATTATGCTTCTATTAAAAGGCAGTGAGGCCTCCTGATCCAAATACAAGGCTTAACTCTTCTTTCATTTACATCTGCAAAAAAAATGGGGGCAACCACAATATTACTGATGGATTTGCAGCAACAGAGAGCTGGAGTAAGAGAGCTCAGAGTAAGTCCTGAGCATTTCTGAGACAAGATGAAATGAAGATATTTACCACACATGTGGCAGGGAAGAAAAGTTCAATACAAATTCAGCAAAGCTGAATAAAATACCAGTGCTGTTCCCAGAAATGGCAGGAATCAAAATTTGTGTGTGTGGAAGAACCAAAGGAAGGGGCTAAATTCTGCCTTTCAAACTGCACTCATAAAAATCCACGCTGATGATTTGCTTATTAGTTATTAAATAAAACTTCCTTTTCTCCATCCTCCCTGACACCCAGTCAGAACAGAGCTGTTGAAATCCTTTTCTGTCTTTGCCAAGATCAGCCCAGCTTTTTACAACCACTCACTAACTCCCCCTTTCTCTGCTGCATCTCGCTCGAGCTCCTTGTCCTTGCCTCTGTGCCCTGCATCATTCCAGCTCTCCCCGCATTTTCCATGCCCTGTGCACCAACTCCTCTGCACTCTCCCCTCCTGCCACCACTCACAGCCCTCCCCTGGTGCTTCACAAAGTCATCCCCTCACTGACTTCCAATAGTTTTTGAAGACCCCTTTCTTCCATGACCTTAAATAAACAAAACCCTTGGTACCTTCATCCACTCAGCACACGACAGCAGGGGCTGCTCTCCTCCTCTGCATCAGCCTGTCCAAATGGGGGTCTTCAGTGCTGCTGATTTGTCCCTGCTTCCCAGCCCATCCACCTCAGTGCCTGCTCTGGAGTCATTTTTGGGCTCTGTGGGATGGAAATGGTGACTTGCAGAGGGGTCTCACCTGCCCTGTGAGGAAAAATGGAGATTTGGGTGTCTGTGAATCCAGCTGTGGCTCCTGCAGCAGGGCATGGTGGGTGGGAGGGGATCAGGCTAGGAAAGGGTGAGGGGTAGCCAAGATTTAGGACTCAGAAAGAAGTTCTTCCTTGTGAGGGTGGGAGGCACTGGCACAGCTTGCCCAGAGAAGCTGTGGCTGCCCCATCCTTGGGAATGTTCAAATCCAGGTCCAATGAGGTTCTGAGCAGCCTGGTCTGCTGGAAAGTGTCCCTGCCCATGGAGAGGGGGTGGAATTGGATGGTCATTGAGGTCTCTTCCAACCCACACCACTCTGATTCCATGATTCTTGGGTCAGCCTGGGATAGTTGCTGGTCCCCTGCCCACAGCAGAAAGCCCTTGATGTCTCAGCTGCCCACAGACCTCCATGGGACAGGCTTTATGCCTGGGGACTCCTGGACACAGGAGAATTTTGGGATGTGGCTCATAAGGTCAGGGGCACCCCTAAGCTAAGCTGTTTCAGCAAAACCACTTTCAGTTTGTTTTGACTGATAAATGTCTCTTTTTCCAGCAGGAGCAAGCACTGATATTTCATGCCTTTTAAAGGCTGACTTCTCTTAATTGCCCTTGGTGGGTCTCTGAAGCATCACACACGAGTCCCTGAGGGTCTGCAGGCCTCTGAAGGGAGAGTGTTCAGCACTCACTCCCTGAGTGCTAAACTCGCTTCCTCTGAGCAGGAAAATTATTGAAGCTACCTGAGCAGGGGTCTTTGTGTGAGCTGAGGGTGTGCTCTGGAGGTAGCAAGGAGCAGAGATCTCCCCTGCATGGGGATTTAAAAGTGGTTTTAAAGCCAGACAGCTGCTCCTCATGCTCCCTTGCACACATGCAAGATACTTGTGTAAGTTATAAGACAACAAAAAAAGCTCCACTGGCCATTATATTGGTTTCAGAGATGATGCTCTGTCTAGAATCATCACCTAAAACAGAGAAAAAGCAAATATCTATATACTCTTAGCAGCAAAACTTTCTGGCCCTCAGCCCTCAGGCTCCCCTGGCATTCTATCAGAGTGCCTGCCTACCCAGACATTTTGTTACATACCAAGTCTTTTGCACACTGATAATGCAGCAAAGTTTTGGTTCCTCCTCCCCTCTCTGGATCTGGCACTCTTTTGGATCTGGTCTGAACTTGTGTCATTCATTACCAGCACCTTTTCAAAGCTCACCTTCAGGGCTCAGCACAATAAACACCTGAGCTGGTTTTGTAAAAAGCTCAGCACTGAAGCTGGTGTTTGAGCATGTCTGACCCCTCACTCTAATTTTTGGAAGGAAAAACTCACCTTTCCATTGGGTTTGTTTTGGGGGGAACCACACTGTGCTTGGCCCAGCCTCTGGACCTCACTGGCCAGAGGTTTATTGACGTTTTCAATCACTTCTGAAATGTCGATTTCTTTGCAGCTCTCCTGAGAAGGAGCAGAAGAGAGGCAGGTCAGTCCCTGGCTGAGGAAGGACAGGCAGGGTATAGCTGTTCCCCATGTCCAGATGTCAACATCTGGCCAAGCAGCACCTCAGTTCAGCAGAGGTGAGGTGGGGGAGGCAGAGGGGCAGAAATTTGGGGAACAAAGGACATATCCCCCACTGCAGCTGAGACATCACTGCCTCATGTCACAGCATTGCTTCATTATCCTGTGCTGCATTTTTAGCTGCATTTAACTGGCTCATGCATTTGCCTGAACAAACCATTGCATAATTCTTGGATTGTGAATCACAGAATCCTTTAGCTTGAAAAGCCCTGCAAGACCATGAAACCCAGCTGTCACCACAGCACGGCCAAGGCCACCACTGACCCATGTCCCCAAGTGCCACATCCACACATCTTTTCACACCTCCAGGGAGGTGACTCCATCACTTTCCTGGCAGCCTGTGCCAGTGCTTGACAACCCCTTCATGGAGAAATTTCCCCAACTATCCAAACTAAACCTCCCCTGGCACAAATTGAGGCCATTTCCTCTTGTCTTGTCCCTGGTTACTTGGAAGGAGAGGTTCTGGGAGCTGTAGAGAGCAATTGGCTGCACATTCCAGTTGCAGATCCCTGTGCACAGCAGTGGGATTATTGTCTCTGTCTCTGCTGGTTTATATAAATATAGATTCTCTCTGCTCAGGAAACCCCAGCAGAAGAAATGTGGCTAAATCCTGTACTATGAGCAGCCCTGTGTGCTGGCTGCTTTATTTCACACTATTGGGAGTAAAAAATAAATGGAATGACATGATAAACAAAACCTGGATGTAAAAGATAAACAAGGATCACTAAACCCATGTGGTTTAAAGATTAAATATCACTGTTGCTTTTAACATTACAAAACCATGTTCATTCTAAAATATCAGGAAGATTTTATCACTTTTGGCTTTGGTATCTAAAACTCAATAATTTAAATATTTTCTTTTGGTTTAATACAGCCAAACAAAGGATATAAAAGTGTTAGCAGAAATTAGAAATAACTCTTCTAAAATCTTCAGACAAAATTTTCACCTTGAACATGTTAGAACAGATTTATATATATTGCTTTAGAAAATCTGACTTTTAGTGAGAATTGAACCAATATCTTTCCTGGTCTTGCAAATCCTCTTCAAACATAGTTACATTGTGACTTTAAAAACATCAGTATTTTAAATGTTTCACCTGATGTCTTGGAACTTCAGTCCTGAGAGGGAAAAATACAACTCTGTTTTGGACAGTTATCAAAGCATAGATTTAGGAGACTAATTTTAGGCACCCAGCCTTGAAGTTTTGAAGTTTTCTACAACGGTCAAAAAAACAGCAAAGCCCCAAATCTGTGGAAAATAACAAGGCAGAAAGATCTTCTGAAGGAAGGGCAATCCACCTCCTACAAAAGCTGCCAAGGATTACTGTAAAGCAATAATTAATGACCATTGCTGCTGGGTTTCTAACTGATGCAGGGGGAATATTGATATAATCCTATTGGTGTGTTGCTCTCATTAATGTACTTATGTCAATTAGCTGAGCATTTTAGCAGAAAGGTGAATTTATGATTTTTTCCCTCCATCCAACATAGATTTCCATTGCAAAAATCAATTTTGAACAACCACCAAAGATCAAGGTCCATTAATGAATCTTATCTGACACTAATGTTGTCTAATTACATTAAAATGTCACAACTAATTTAATGGCAGCAGAGCTCCCTACTCCATAAACAAACATAAGTTTGGTTACATTTCTGAAGAATTTAATGTTTGATCAGGAAAATAATGAATGGAAATTCCAGTTTTGATAATTTTCTGCATTTCTGTCATTCTTGAGTGTTTTGAAATAAAGAGCAAGAAAAACTTGGGCTTAACAGAACATTCCAGGCCCTGAGGAGACCTTAGAACTCATTCCAGTACCTTGAAAGGTTCCAGGAGAGCTGGAGAGGGACTTCTGACAAGGGTGTGCAGTGATAGGCCAAGGGAAAATGGCTTTAACCTGGCAAATGGCAGGTTTAGATTAAATATTAGGAATTTTTTTTCACTGTAGGGTGGTGAGGCACAGAGTGCCCAGAGAAGCTGTGGCTGCTCCTTTCCTGGAAGTGTCCAAGCCCCATCTGGATGGGGTTTGAACAAGCTGGTAGCTCAAAAAGAGGGACCAGAGACTGCAGGGGAGACACAGTGAGAGTTTTCATCACCCCCACAGACCTGAGCCTTGAAAATGAGTTAAAATGAGACCAACAACTCTTCACATGACTGAGAACTGGGGCAAGGAGGGGAGATCTTAACCTAATTCCCACTGGGTTTTTTCCCTCAACAAAACAAAACAGCAGACTCTTTCACAGTTGCCAGAGCTGGAGCCTCAGTGAGAGATTATGAGGGATGCAGCCAGTCACTAAATTTGGGTACAAAAGCATTTCTGATTGGTTTCCCACAAGATGAAATTCTGTTATAAAACCTGCTGCTCATTTTCCATTGAAAGAGTAATTTGGGAAACTGTCTGTCTTTGTGCTCTAACTAGGCAGCAGATGGCTCCAGATATGTTTTACTTGGTCCTATTGATTTCACTGCACGATTTAATTTTATTTCTCAGCAGAGCAGATTAAAATATGTGAAATGCTTTATAGGCCCCTGAAATGACAGAAAACTGCCCTGAAAAAGCTCCAGCATCAGTCCCTCAACAAGAGCACCTCTTTTCCTTGAATCAGCTCAGAGACATCCCCTTCCTCCCCACAGTCTCCAGGAGCATTTTTTGGGTCCAGGGAATGGTGTTGGCAAACCCAGTGCAAAATACAGACAACAAACAGCCAAAGGAGAAATGAGAGACCCTGAGGAAAAGAGGTGCAATGTGGTTGTTTTATTTTTTTAAAAAGTCCATCCCCAACGTGTGCTTAATAAATAATTAATTGCTGTTATTTCCAAGCTCAGATCCATTTTCACACAAATGCACTTGTAACTCCAGTGATAAAAAAAAAAAGATGCTTTTTTGTTGATTCTTCTTCAATGAAGCCTTGAAGCAACAAACCAAATTGACTGCTAAATTTAGACAAGAATACAGTCTGGCCAAGTCATCTCAGACTCCATGAATTTATTAATAAGTGAGATCAAGACGAGTCAGGAAGCAATCCCTGAGATGAAGACCTGCTCCTCCTTTTACTGGGTCAAGGATAGTTTGCAGTATGAAACACATATTGTACTCTCCAATTTACATGTCTAAATCTGGATTTATGCTCTTAACTATGGAAAAAAACCTTCATGGAGGAAAAAGAACTTCCCCTGCTGAAGGGCTCCTTGTTCCAGACCTGTGACTCCACACTTCTCCTGCTAGCCTTAGGATTCCTGCTTTTTCCAGCAGAGACAGGGTGCAAGTAGTACTTCTATACTTTTATCTCTATATTTTATCTTTTATAAGTAGCATTTCCTTTGTGTTCCCTGGCAAAGGAATCCCTGGGAATGTATTTGAATCCTACACTGGCACCTGCATTTTTGTGCAGAGCAGGTGTGGCGGCTGATGCTCAGTCACATTCCTCACACAATTCCTAACTTTTTGTCTCAGGCATGGTATGAAGGGACCTCACACATTTTTCCAGGTTGGAAAACAAACCCACAGCAAGGACAAGTGATCTGCCTCCAGTGCTGCACAAAGAAGGGTACAGCAAATTAAAGAGCCATTTTGTGGCAAAGTGGGAAAAGAAAGAGGTGGGACATGGATGGGGGAATCCACTTCCCTCACTGGAGAAAGGAGCTGAATCTCATCTTCCTGGGGAGGAGAACAGACAGGCAGGTGTCACCTCAGAGTAGCTAATGCCATCATGCTCTTCAGCAATTCCTTGTACTTCACAGGCAAGGCACGACAAGAACCTTCCTGGAGAAGCCTGGAAGTTTCTCCAGGCACTGCACAAGACCTGGCCTTGAGGGACATCTCCCATTTCTCTCAGGATCTTCCTGCAATGGCAACACAGCTACAGCCAGCAGGGTTGTAGATGTTATCAGAGTTTTATGTGCAACACCTAGGAAAAAAGCTTTGGGCAGACTTTGTCAGTGCTGTGAGAGGGACCAGGCATTTCCTGGAGCTATCCCTCTCTGTCATCTTTCTCCCTCACCATCTCCTTTCACCTTCTCAACTCTTCTCCCATTCATGCCTGGGGACTGGTGCCTGAAAAGGGCTCTGCTTTGCAGAGACAGATTGTGGCAACAGCTGCATCCAACAAGGGCTGCATTAAAACCTGGAAAAGCTCAGAGGGAGCTGGAAGCTGAGGATGTGAGGAGGAAAGGCACCAGGTGGGGGTGGTTTGTACCTTGTCCTGCTGGAGAGCCTGTTTTCCTGCAGTAATGGCATTCTTCAGGAGCTGCTGAAGGCAAACATGCATGGAGGCTGCAGGGGCTTTCTCTGGGGTTAGAGGAGGCACTCAGGAAAATTACAGCCTTTTAGATACTCAGCAGGAACTTCCCTCTACTTTGCCAGAACATGTGTGTCCATCACCCTCAGAGTCAGGGAGAGAAAGGCAAGAACTCATTCTGTGGTCAGAGCATGAGCCCGAGGCTGGGGTGGTGCTCTGAGCTTGACCCTGTCACTAACAGAATGGAATTTAATCAGCAGGTTTTCAACACTGCTCTGTGATTGTGAATATTTCAAGTAAGACTCTGCCACAATTATGGGTGAAAGTTGCTCTACTCAAACTTGAGGTCCGAGCTCATGGAATCACAGAACTGTAGAATGGTTTGGTTGGAAGGGGCCTGAGAGACCATCCAGTTCCAACAAAAGGGTCTGAAATAGACGATCTGGAGGGATCATTTGGGTGCATGGTTGGATCTAGAAGATCCCTACCAGATGATCTCTGCAACCTTCCACTATCCCAGGTTGTTCCAAGTCTCATCCAACCTGGCCTTGGACATGCCCAGGGCTGGGGCAGCCACAACTTCTCTGGGCAACCTGTGCCAGGGCCTTCCCACCCTCACAGTCAAGAATTACTTCCTAAATTCTAATCTAACCATGTCCTCTGTCAGTTTAAAGACATTTTCCCTTGTCTTATCACTCCATGTCCTTGTGAAAACATCTTCCTCATGGACATTAATCAGGTGGTGCTCATTAATCCACCTGCTCCTGTGACCAAGGCTGCCCCCAGAGGACCCTTTTCAGAGAAGCTGATAGAGACTGACACAATTCACAGTTCCTGCTGTCAGTAAAACATTTTGCACTGGTGAGGAAAGAGCTCCTGCTTAGAAGCAGCTACTTAACAGCCTTTGGGATTTTTTTCCCTTCTTTTTCCTTTAAATTGCTCAGGTCGAGCACTCCACTGAGCAAAGAGGGGACAGTCCCCCAGAAGCAACAACTGCCACCTAATTTCACCAGCAGCACTTCTCCCATCTGCCTGGCCATTCTTCTGAAATTGCTGTCTAATTTTCAGTATAAAGAGTGTCTAAGGTACACACTTCCCATGATCGCAGCTTTATTACAAACCTGTGAGAAGAAAAAAGAGCTTTTGTTGGTTTAATTCCTTGGAACTTCTGAATTGAGCTTCCCCAAAACACATGCACAGAAAATGAAGAAAAAAGGTGCTGTTTGAAAGAGTGCAAGGAATAGGCAGTGGAACACATTTTCTTGTCATTACTTTTTAAATAAAAACCCCAAGTAAATAATCACATGTCTGCAATCAGAACATTCATCAAACACCCTGTATTTTGAATTAGCTGTTGGAATAAAACCTAAAATTAAAATAAATGTATTTCTAGAGTGACTGATGGGCGCAAACTGAGGGTGTAATTCTCAAACACAGATCCATCCTCAGAACAACACGGACCTTCACAAATACAGCTAATGGCTGATCAGCGGGTGAAAAATAAGAGCAAAAATAAGAGTGAAAAGAAGCAGGGTAAACACTTGCTGTTTGGTTGACTTCTGCCACTACAAATCTAGGCCAGATGCAGCCCTGGGTTTCCAGTCATTGAAGAAAGAGCCTCGTATAAAGAAAATCTATTTTGCAAAATACACAAGTGAAAGAGCTTGGAAGGTCACCAAACCTAAACAGTTAAAAGCAATCACGTTTCAATTAAGATGAATTGAAACAAACAGGCTTTAGAGAGGACGGTAAACACAGCGATGTTTCACTGGGCATTAGGATGAACAAAGAGCATACATCTCCTGAAATGCCTTTTAAGAGCCATCTCATCCCAGCCCTGCCACGAGACGTTGCGCCGCCCAAACAGCCCAACTTCTCCCCGCCAAGCAAAGCACAAAAATTAAACAGTTTTTATCCTCCCCATTATTTGAGATTAAATAACATCGAGAGAACCACGTGAAGCAAAAGGGAGAGAAATGGCTGTGTGGTATTAAGAGAGTTAATTATAGATGCAGATTAAAAGGCAAGACTGAGTGGTGGAAGAAAAGGGAAGAGTAACCTCCGGCACAGAGATAGTGACATGCAGCAGTTGTCAGTCACCTAGCAACAAGTTTCCTATCCCTGCTGTGCTCTTTAATTCAGCAAATCTGCTCAGGATGTTGGGCTGTTCTCCTGACAAAACGCATTATGTAGTAGACTAAAGGATACAAAAATCCACTGTACACAACACTCTGCTCCCTATTGACCACTGATCCTTTCTCTCAACCCACAAAAGAGCCTTGCATAATGCTCTGAAAAGAGAAAAGTCTCAACAGAGAAAACATTTGCTTGTAATTGAGATTGACTACATAACGAAAATGATGTTCTTTTTTAAATTCAGCTTGTTGAGGCCATGCTTTTTGTCTCCTGGCTCTCAAAACCCATCCCTGCTGGGAAAAGGGGCAAACATTGTACAAACTCAAACCTGTGGGTTTTTTTCCCTTCTTTTCACTGGAAGCACACACGCGCACGCATGCACGCACACGCATTTTGTGGCTAAATGGGCAAGATGGGCTCCTGAAGACTTAAACAAGTTAAAAAAAAAAAAGAGGAGACAAATAAGAAAATTGTGGAGTATTTCTGTGTTGAAGGGAAGGTGTCTTACTTCTGAATGGAAGCTGAGGGCAGAATGTATTTTATAGTTGTTCTGGCTGACTAAGGAGCTGCACTGTCTGAGGAAATGAGTAGTTTTATTCCCAAATCCATGCAGTAAGTTATCAGCAAACTCAAGTATCACAGAATCACAGAAAGGTCTGGGTTTGAAGAGATCTTAAGGATTGCTTCATTGCAAGCCCCTGCTAAAGTCAGGGATATCACTCACTAGTTCTGGTTGCTCCAAGCCCCATCCAGGCTGGCCTGGTACTATCCCAGGGATGGGGCAGCCACAGCTTCTCTGGGCAGCTTTTGCCAGTGCCTCACCACCCTCACAGTCAAGAACTTCTTCCTCATGTCCATGCTTAACCTGCTTTGGCTCCCAGACTGCATTCCCAGACACACACATCCCTACCTCTGCATCCAAATCAGGACCATGCTCTGAGATACCAAATACCAAGAATAAAAAAGGGAATGAGTTTAAAATATCTGAATTTTGACACAATGAACTCTACTGGGGCCCTTGGCAGAAGTTTGGGTGAGTGCTCCTCACAGAGTGGCTGCTCCTGCAGGAGAGCTGAGGGAGCTGAACCAGCAGTGTCCTCCTAAGACTAATTGCTGGGTCTCATCTCAAGTCCAGAAGGAAGCAGAATGAGAGAAGGTAAAGGCAGAGAAGCTAAAGCCCCAAGCAGCTCACACAGGAGACCACAGCAAACTCAGCAGAAGAACACAACCCCCTGAAGAGGGTCTGAGTCCCATTGGAACATTCAGCTCTTTGGGGTGGGGGTGGGTGCAGCTTGTCCAGTTTGTAGAGCACCTTACCACAGCCCAGGATCAGCATCCTGGGAGCTCCAAAAGTGCAGAAAATGGCAATAAACCATGTCAAGCTCTTCTGCTGACATCAACCAGCTGAGTCTGCAACTGTGCAACTCCAGATGAACCAGTGGTAATGCCCAAAATCATCTGGAGTTCTTCCACCTTCCACCAGACCAGGTGGCTCTGAGTCACATGCAAGCTGGCCTTGAACACTCCCAGGGATGGGGCATCCACAGATTCTCTGAACAGCCTGTGCCAACATTTTTCCTTCCTCATTGTAAAAACTTCTTCCTTACATTCAATCTCACCCGACCCTCTTTCAGTTTAAAACCACCACTGCTAAAAATTTTGTCACCAGCCTCTGGTTCACAGTATCAAACAAAGAGAGGTGGCTGTGCACCAGGAGATGCAGCAGTGCAATTTCTCCTCCAAAAAGTGACACAAAAGACTGAAAAAACACCTTGGTGCTCCAGCTGAGAGAAAATGGAAAGGTGATTGTATGATTTATGACATGAAGCTCACAGAGCAGCATCACTTGGAGATTGTAGCTGGCCAGGGTAAGGCTGAGGGTACAAAATTTCATCCCAGGAAAAGTAATCCACTTGGAATTTGCTCAAGCTCAGCAGTTTTCACCCTCAGCTCTCCTAGAAAGGGAAGGGGTGAAGGGCAAAGACCATCATTATCCAGTACATATTTCCAGGGACAGTAAAACATATTCCCCACTTGTGCCTACAGCCCCCCAATATAACACAGAATATAACAAAGCCTGTTCAAGTTAAAGGATTGGGAAGGGCTGACATGAATGTGTTATTCAGACATAACCAAGAAAAAATAGACTTTTATTTTTTAACTTATCTCTCTTAAAAGAGAAATTTTGTTCCTTTGGAAACAATCAAATTGTTTTCAATAATTTTTCTCCCCTTTTAAACAAGACAAAAAATTATTTTCAATCAGAAAATATAAATTATACAAGAATTACTTTCAACTGATAAATATGAACTTAAGGGACATCTTCAGGAGTGGGGAATGTTCAGAAGGTAATGTGCAGCAGTAGGAAAGGAGTTTTTGTGAACCCCCTCAAGAGAGGCTAAAAATACAAATCAGAAATAGCAGAAGGTTTAGGGGAATGCAACAGGGAAAAAAAGATGTGAATAACTGTGGTGCAGGGGCAATACATCTTGTTTTCTTCATAAACAATATAGTGTTGGTTACTATAGAATTTAAGACTCTGTCATTCAGAATGTGCTTCAGACAGATTTCATAGACATGACAAAGAAAATTCCCTGTGAGGGAGCTGGATCAATCATAGAATATGCAAGAGTTCCAACTACTGAAAAAAGAAAAAAGAAGGAAAAAAAAAACCCTAAGCAGTAACTCCTAGAAATAAATAATTAAAAGAACACACAAAAAAGTATTTCCACCAGTTTCTGGAGATTTTTAAATACAGTCTGCAGGGATATTTGTTGAAATCCACCTCAAGTAACAACCAGTGTAAATCTTGCCCTGGCTTAGCCCTGGGTAGCCCAAGCATACAAGCTGCAAAGGGAATCTTGTCTCCTAAAAGCAGAATTTCTGCTAAGTATGATATGAGTTTTCAGGTATAGTTTTTAAAGAAGTTTTCTCTCAGAAAAGCTAAAATTAAAGTGGACACCAGGTCAACCCGGAATAGTTGGATCACGTCCTACCAAAAATAGGAATTGCGAAGGATTCTCCTGTTGATATTTTAAACTTTTGTTCATGCAAGTTTTAATCAATTAAAATGCATTATCTACCCTCTTAACTTTCTCAGAGAGGATTATCTGACATTTACTATTCACCAGTTTTGCTGAAAAGGTTAATAGTTCACGGGCTGGAGTTGGGGGTAAACAGAATTGATCATTCCTAATGCCTTGGCTGGAACGGAGGGGCTTTGTGTTGACAGGCTGGGAGATGTAATGAGCCTCTAGTACATTCTTAAGGCTTGTTTCATTTGCTCTGTGAATGGGGAAAGTAAAATTATAGTCTATAGGTGTTTTCCATGGTCCTTTCATAAGCAGGCCTCCTGACACCAATTAAAGAGATTATGTCATCAACTGAAAAGAAAGCTATAACCTTGTATGTTAATGCCGTGATTACTTAAGACAGGGTCACTGGACCCAATAGAACAGGGAATGACCTTGGTGAAATTAACTTCGGAGCTCAATTCCTAATTAACTGTTTTCAATGAAAGAATGTGTGATTTCAGGCTATTGGTTAAAACAGTCACTTTTTTCTGTACAAGGACTTTGCCACCAGAAGTTAGTCTCCAGCAGCATTAAAAAAAAAAAAAAAGAAAGAAAAGAAAAATCAGGAATAAGATTAGGAGATGGCAAACAGCATGTTCAGACCTTTATGAAAGCAGATATTGTCCCCTGGATATTTTGCCTGAAAAACCTTATTCTTTTGAGGCTTCTTTGCCCACAGTGCAAAATTTACAATCCTTGGGAGGAAATGACACATTTGAACACACATCCAGGGCAGGAGAAGTTGGGGAAAAAAAAGGTATTGAAAACAAAACATTGCTAAAAAGTAGCTATGTATAAAATACAAGCCTCTATTTTAAAGCATTTTAAATTTACCATTTTTTAATGGAATTGCAACATACATAAAAATTGGGCTAGGGAAGCTGTATTTTGTAGCATTGGAGGAATATAAAAAGAAGGCAGGGAAGGGTTTTAAGGTTTTAAGCAGCTGTCTCTCAGGTAAGGGTGGTAGTGAGGTTCAGAGAAGGATGGCAGATTGCCAGGACACCCCTGGACTTTGAGCCCTATTGGATGGACTCAGAGATGCACTCTCAGTCATGGTGAAGGCACTGGCAGGGGCTGCCTCTTGAAACCTTTTTTTGGCTCTGAACCTGCCTTGGATCTCTGGCCAGCTATGCTAAAATCACACCTGTACCTGCTTAACTTTCCCAGAAAGAAATAAACACCTGAAAACATTTTCAAAACTAATATCCAGCTGATCTGGTGGTAAAAAATTAACCTGTCAGCCTTTTTCTACTTTCTTAAATAACTTTTTTAGGTGTGTCCAAATCATAGTCAGACTAGGACCACAAGTCCTGAAGGTGTTGCTAATCCAACACTCCAGCAAACAGCAAATTCCTTTTCAAAATGGTTGCAATGTTAATGGCAATTGCCTCATGTGTAGAAAGACTTCAGACTTGAGCTACCCTTCTGAACAGGTTCCACTCCCAAAAGGTTGGGTTTCACAGAATCATTGAATTGTTTGGGTTGGAAGGGACCTGAAAAGGCCCAATCCCCATCCTCAGCTGTGGTTTACAGGGCTTAATGTTATGTCTGAACAGGGCAGAGGTTCCTTCCTGTGAAGGCTGTGAGCAAGACAGGCAGAGAGGACATCCAGGGTGTCACACTGCCCAGGGTGTTGCACTGTCCAGGATGTGACACTGCCCAGGGTGTCACACTGTCCCCAACCCAGGACAAGCCGTGGGGCTCTCATCTGCTTCTGCTGCAGAGCTGGGAGATGGAGCTCATTTCCCTCTGCCATCTGTGATGGGATGAACATTGAAGGGGAAGGAGGAGCCTCTCCCATCTGCCCACATCTTCTTCTGAAGTGATTACACAAAATGTCCCAGAGAAGGTTGGAGTACCTGATGCTCAGACACAGCAGAGGTACCTCTGTGCCACGGGCAAGACCCCAAAGAGAAGCTGCAGCAATGCCAGGGATGAACCAGCTTCCTGAAACTCCACCTCTGTTCCCAATCCACATCTGTGCCAGCCACAGAGCATTGATGGTTGCCCACTGGGCCAGCTGCTCCTCTCCTCACATGGAGCCAAAATCCTCCTGGGCTTGGGCACAGACCTTCACTGTTCAGTGAAAAGTCTTTTCCCACAGTGCCCAGGTCATCCAGCAGCCTGTTCCAGTGGGGACCCAGCTCTAGGGGACAGCTAAAGGGACTGGCACTGGGAATAACTCTGCTGTGATCCCGATTACCTGCCTGGAGATGTGGCCTGTGGATGGGATGGGAAGGTGTCAATTAAACATAAAGGTCTGTGAATGTGTGACCTTGTATTGCAGGCACAAAACACTCAATTCCCTTCAAACCCAACCAAATGTGGGCAGCTGCTCTCTCTAAGAACCAAGAAAACAAAACCTCATAGGGCTTCCTGGCTTTATTTTCATTCCAGGGCTAAAACATCCCTCTTAGACAGAGCACTCATGTAATCAAGCAAACCCCAGGGTTGGGTATCCCCACCCTCTCAGAGCACACTTTGGATAACCACCCTTCACACCCCAGCCCCTGGCAAATAAATGGCAAAGGAGCAATTGGTAAATTTGCTGAAAGGTGCAATTAAAAGCAAATAGAGACATTCTGCCTGCTGAAGGCAGTGTATTCTTTACTGCTTGTTTGTGGAGGAGGGAAAAGAAAAAGAAAGGAAAAGATTCCTCCCTTCCCTGTGGACCACCCATGGAACTGTTTTGTCCCCTAATTCTGACACCAGAAGAAAAAGAGGTACTTGTTGCTCCCAGCTCCCTTGCACACTCATCCCCATACAGTAAAGCTTTGGGAAGTTAATTGCATTAATGTGTTCCCAGAGTAAAAACAGGTGTTGTAACACCTGCATTTTCTAAAGCTGGATTTCGCTAAGAATGTGGACTTTTCAGAGGGTTGGAGCATGTGGTTTATACAGAGGTGATTTTTAAGGGACTTGGGACTGCTCAGAACCACTAAATTGGGAAGGTTCATAGCCTGTGCTATGAAATCCCCCAAATTATTGATGACCAGAGCTAAGCATGGACAATGCCCAGCTGTCTGCAGGAATTCAACATGGGCATGATTTTCAGGGAGTGGCACTAGAGTCCCTGTGTGTGATTCCCCTTTTGGCCCATGTGGGAGTCCCAGGTGTTGGTTTCTCTGGGTCTGGGTTGAAGGCACTCGAGATGGTAGTTTCATGTTTGGACCCGTGCTTAGCCCTGCCAGGACCCGACAAAGATGTTCAGCACTTCACAGGATGCAGCTCCTTGCACAAAGCCCCTGAGCCCACGGGACTGAAGCCTGCAGGCTCTGTGCCACATCTCCATTGAAGAGCCAGGCCAGAGTGGATGGGATGAGGCATCTTTTAGGGAATAAATATTACAGCTGTAAAGAACATGACAGCAACAACACTGTGGCTGGAAAGCCGAGGATTTTCTATGAACAGGGAGCAGCTTACAGGCTACAAGGGCTGAAGTGGAAGATCTGCTTGCTCACGTGAGTAAGGGCTACCAGCAGTAGGAAGGATTGCAAGATTAAGCTCTTAAGGAATGAAGTGCTAATGGGTCTGACGGTGAAGTGGCTCTGCAGCTGCTTGCACAGCTGAGGAGATGGCCTGTGACACAACACGCTCAGCCATGCAAGCTCCATGTGTACATGTCCATGTCATGATACCAGCAACCTGCTAAGTGCACATCACCCCTCCCACCAGAGACACGGGGCTTGCCTCCTTGTAAAAAGCATGTTAAAGTCCTGACAATATCCACTGCCTCGTGCCGACACTCATCTCTACATTGAATCATGTCAGGGGGATGCAACTGGGGCGAGAGGCCCTTCCCTCAGCCCTCCCCCCCCACTTCTCTGGGTTTTTCTGTGAACTAAAGGTTCGGAGTCACAGGAAAGGGTTTGGGAAGCTCTG
Source organism: Passer montanus (assembly GCF_014805655.1). Lineage (NCBI taxonomy): Eukaryota > Metazoa > Chordata > Aves > Passeriformes > Passeridae > Passer > Passer montanus. The sequence continues at coordinate 2,694,338 of NW_024373479.1, forward strand.
TTAAGGGCAGGAAGATGATTTCTGCAGTGGAGACAGCAGGAGGTAGCAGAGATTTCTCCTTCCAGGGACAAGTTCTGGTGCTGAGGGTGTGCAGAATACAGACCATAAAGAGGCAAAGCACTGAACAAAGCTGAGTGATAATTAAGAAAACTTAGAGAGCTCATTCAAATACAAGTGGAACTGGGGCTTTTCTCATGGTTGAGAATATTCAGAAAGCATTTAAAATCTGTGTTGCCTCAAATGCAACAGTGAGCATGAGTCCAGCTCTGTGTTCTTCTAAGTACTATGGTCATGTGTAATGCAGTGCTTCAAATTAATAATTAATACATAATTATCTTCTTTATCTTCTTCTTCATCTTCATCATCATCTTCATCTTCTTCTTCTTATTATTATTATTATTATTATCCCTGCTCATTCCATTCCAACTCACTACAGTTTTTAGCCCAATCAAACCTTTTGCAGACAACTCCCTCAGCTGCCAGCAAACACAGAGGGAAATGCTCCTTTTTTCCCCCACTGGGTGCACTGAGTTTCTTGCCTGGAATGCAGCACTTCCATGGGATGTTTTTTGTCCCAGACACACAGGCTAGAAACAAACCACAAGCGGAATAGTTTAAATGCTGGTATCAGTTAAAACATTTAGTTGAAATACTTTAGAGCACAGAAAAGCAGTGGAAGGCTCTAAATATCTCCTCCAGAAAGCAGATTTACCTTGTAATGAATGTGGAATAAAATTTTCCAGGGGGAAATGAGAGATGAGCAGCAGAAATGACTGACATCCGTTTCCTTCCTTCTGTTGTGGGCTATTTTCAGACATGGATGACAATGTCTTTCCTTGCTTCCTCTAAGTCCACTCTAGTAAATTCAGAATCACAGAACTGCAGAATTGTTTTATTTGGTAAAGACCTCTAAGGCTACTGAGCTGAGCCATTAACCTGGCATTGCTAAGGCCACCACTAACCCATGTCCCCAGGTGCCACATCCACATAAATTTTAAATCCCTCCAGGGATGGTGACTCCACCACTGCACTGGTCAGCCTGTGCCGGTGCTTGACAAACCCTTCAGTGAAAAAATTACTCCTAATATACAAAGTAAAACCATCCTGGTATAACTTGAGGCTGTTTTCTCTTGTGCTGTTGTTTGTTCCCCGGGAGCAGAGCCTGATCCCCCTGGCTGTCCTCTCCTGTCAGGAGTTGTGCAGAGTGAGGAGGCTCCCCCTGAGCCTCTCTCGAGGCTGAGCCCCTTCCCAGCTCCCTCAGCCTCTCCTCGTGCTCCAGACCCTTCCCCAGCTCCATTCCCTTCTCTGGACACCTCAATGTCCTCAATGTACCGAGGAGCCCAGAGCTGTCCCCAGGGTTTGAGGAGCAGCACAGGGACAGGGCCTGCTGCCACAGCCCCGGTGCCAGCGGCTTTGTCACACGCCTGGGCTCACCCTCAGCCACTGCTGAGCAGCACCCCATTTCCACAGAGGGATTCCGCGTCTCCCTGAGCCGGGGAGCCGGTCCCAGGGAGGCCAAAGGCCGCTGCTGTGGGGCCGTGGGGCAGGGCCCTGGCAGCGCCCTCATGGCTGGGGCAGCGCTGAGGGGAGGGCACGGAGTGGGGCAGCCAGGGCGAGCCTCTCCTGACCTGTGCCGTTCTAGAGAACAAACCCCAGGCTCTCACACTCTACACACTTTCATTCCGTGTCCCAGAGGCTCTCATGCTTTGGTTTTTCCAGGTGTTCCCTGGAAAACACCCGGGCACACACACGGCATGTCCTGCCAGCTTTGCCACCGCGCTCGGCGCTGCTCGCTGCTCCTCTCAGCCTCGCTGCGCTCTTCTCACAGATTTCCTTTTTTTTTTTTTTTTTTTTTTTCCCCCTGACTCAAGGAGCTGGAGCCCTCTTGTGTTGAGTTCTGCGGCTTGCAAGGATCCCTTCGGAAATCCCTTCGGATGAAGCCACCCCAGCTTCACCGGGACGCTGCAGGCGAGCTGCTATTAATAGGAGCCCATCTGCACTGCTTGTCTGTGCCTCTGCAGCAATGCTGCACATAATAATGGCAGGAAACGGATTGCAGCTTCCAAAGCCGTGTGTTTAATTATGAAAAGATGAATAAAAATCCTATGATTTAAAGCCCTCCTACGCTAATCTCATCTTTTGAAAAATGTGGCTTTTTCATGGACTCAGAGAATCACGGAATGTTTTGGGTTGGAAGAAACATTAAACATCATCCAGTTCCACCCTGAAGGTGTCCAGGAACACCTTCCACTATCCCAGGTTGCTCCAAGTCCCATCCAACGTGGCCCTGAACACTGCCAGGGATGGAGATTCCACAGCTTCTCTGGGCAACCTGTGCCACAGCCTCACCACCCTCACAGAGAGGAATTTCTTCCTAAAATCTAATCTAACCCTGTCCTCTATCAGTGTGAATCCATTCCCCCTTGTCCTGCCACTCCACGCCCTTGTCCAAAGTCCCTCCAGCTCTCCTGGATCCCCTTTAGGCCCTGGAAGGGTCTTTAAGGTCTTCCCAGAGCCTTTTCTTCCCCAGGTGAACACCCTCAGCTCTCAGCCTGTCTGCAGAGGAGTTCCAGCCCTCTGCGCATCCTCGGGGCCTCTGGATTTGCTCCAACAGGTCAATTTTTTAATCCCTGCTGTTTAATTAATAGGGTACAGCATGTACCAAATAGGTAGGAAGCGTGTGCTAGAAAGATGACTGTGGGATTTGCAATTTCCCTCGAATTTCAGAGGTGCGTGAGATAATTAAATCTGCTCACACCTGCTACAGAGCTGTGCAATATGACTGATTTCCACTGATTTCCACTCAGTTTGCCTAAACCTGATCTTCCAGTTGGTGGCTACGGTGGAACAGCACAAACATTTGGGAAGGGGCAGCACCCTAATGGCTGAGAATTTCTGAGATTATTGGAAACTGATGCAAATTTGATGTGACTTTTCATTATTTTAATGCATAAATAATGCTTTTCTGCCTTATTTAGTAATATCAGCTTAACAGTGAAATCTGATATTGAAACCACTTCAAATAGAAGAATCAGGATTTTGTTTTGAGAGCTATTACTTAAGCAACCACAATCATTAATTTGTTCAAAGTTGGGAAAAACCTAGGATGTTTTTTCTTTAGGTTTGTATTTTTGGAAATACTTATATTTGTTATAATACCCTTCTGATAAAAGGTTCTCTGCAGCAGTTGGAGCTTTCTGAGCTGACAGGACAACACAGGGATGTGGCTTTCTGTGACCACCCCTCCCAAAATTCAGGACTTTTAATATGCTTCCAGTTGTTTATTTGCAAAAAAAATTATAAAAATGCCCCTAAACATTAATCACTAAAACAAAATCTGTCTGCATTTGGCTGGAAACAGATAAATTCAGTACAGGTGAAGGTTGTATTTGATCTTTCTCCATTTTGCCTCCTGGTTCTCACCCCATGTCAAAGCCCTTGATTATAATCTGCCACAAAAGCATCTTTGGCAGGTGATGCATTTCCTCTGCTCGTGCTTAAACACAACACCTACAGGCAAAATGGTCTTTTATGGCTCAGGACTGCTGTGGCAACACCTGGAGGAGGTGGCTGGTTTGTATTTCAGCTTTCATGGTCTGGGTTTCAGAGCCATCAGGGCCTGAACTGCAGTGAGCAGGGCTCGAGTCCCACCCCAGCACCGCTGAGATGGAAATAATTGGTGCTGATGGTACCTTTAAGTGAGAGAGAATCCTTAATACCTCCTGCCAGCAGCAGCTGAGTGTCTGAGCCAAAGCAAGGAGGGGAAGGCTCTGACAGAAGACATTATGGTAATGTGCTCTAATGGGACTTGCTGATTTGAATAAAGTAGCATGTTAAACACTCCACAGCCTCCTTGCTGGGTGCCATGACCCTATTTACAACTCTATATTTAAGATATTTGCACTCAATACTATTTGAGACAAGCCAACACACCCACATTTCAGTATTTTTCCATTTGTTTTATTTTAAAAAATTTAAAAAGGGTGCATAGAAACTTTGTCCCTTGGTGGAAACCTGACAGCTCAGAACAAGCTTTGCAGCAGCATTCCCATTGTTTACCTCTTGGATGCATCTTTGGCAGTGAAATGCTTGTCCCAAGCCCAAGGTCAGCCCAAAGTCACCTGTCACTTGTAGGCAGCACTACTGATCTCAGGAAAGAGCTAACACTTGGGTTTGTAGTTGGTAGAGCAATAAACATGCTTTATTACCACTCATAATTGAAAATAAGAGCTGATATTAATAACTGTACATGCTAATGGCTGCAGAGCACCACAACCTGTGTTCACACAGGCCCTGGAGAGCGCTCTGCTCCAGCTGAGTCAGACCAGCCTGAGATGGGTGTGATGCTAATAATGATTAAATCATTCAAGATTACACTCTGCTGCTCCGCTGACCTGTGCAGAGCTTTGTTCTCCAAACACCCTTTGCAATCCAGCCTCTCCTTTCACATCCAGATGAGAGCATCCATTCTTCCTTCTGCTGCTGCACACCCCTGTCCCAAACACCTCCCTCCAGCACCTTCACCTTCTTAAATCATGCTTGGCTTCATCACCAGTGGGCCAGGGGCTGCAGGTGTCTGTCCTGTGGGAAGCTGATGGAGCTACTCCTGCTCAGCCCCTGGTCTTGGGCCAGAGGAGAATTAGGGCCTGATCCTCTTCCCAGAGGAAAATTAGGGCCTGATCCTCTTCCCATCCCTTCCATCCGCTCAGATTGCAGCCTGCATTTATTAAAAAAACAGGGTTTCATTAAGCTGCAAATGTAATTTATAGTTTTAATTTAATCTTGTGTTTAACTTGAAGTGGGAAGCCTTTGTTTTCCTCGAAGTTCATTGATGCAATTTTCCTTAAAGTTAAGGAATCTTAAAATGAAAAATTCTCATAGAAATAAAAATGTTTAATATTACTACTGGCAAAATGGCTTTTATGAACAGCTTAATTGCATCAATATGATTTACAACTCTCTGAAATATTTCAAGCAGTGATTATTTGTTTACTCATTAGATACTCATCTTGGCCAAGACATTTTGAAGTTAAATCTTTCTCCCTCTTTTACTTGGGGAGGCTGCTGAGCTCTCGTGCTCAGAGCTGTGTGTCACACAATGGTAGAATGCTTTGGGTTGGAAGGAACCTCAAAGATCCTCTCATTCCAGCCCCTGTCAAGGGCAGGGACACTTTCCACCAGGCTGACCTCAGAAGTTGTGGCTGCTCCATTCCTGGGAGCCTTCAAGGTCGAGTTGGATGGGACCTGGCACCACCTTTACCTTTTAAATTTCAAGCACCCTCAGTTCACATCCTGTCACAGGACCTGCTGCACGGGAAGTGGCAGAGTAATGGATTTGAACTGTCTAGAACATTTCTCCTCCCTCACAAAAACATCTCCTCTGCAAACAAAGAATGCCCTGACAGGTTCAGGCAAGTGCCTGAAGGGAGAGTGGAGGGTGTCCCTGCCCAAGGCAGGGGGGTTGGAACAAGGTGATGTTTAAAGTCCTTTCCAACCCAAACCCTTTGAGTCTGTGATTCTAATTTAATGGCTGAGGGTTGTCTCTGGTGGCTGCAAATGGATAACTTTAGTCTTGAGGAGATCAGTGCTGATGAGCAGGTTGCTGGGACCTGCTGGCCATGGCAAACTAAGGAGCTGTGTGCAATTTCTCTGCCCCTTCTGAGAGGTGCAGATGGTTGTGAGCTGACACCATCCACCACAGGATGCCATGGGATGTGAAGCTGAGCAGGACAAACACCCCCAGAGCCCGTGGTGGGGCAGTGCCCAGCTTCTCCCAGCCTCCAGGAGCCTTCTGCAGTGGCAGTGGTGGGGTGGGAAGGCAGGGGCTGGCGTGGGGGCAGGGGCAGTGGTGACACTGCACTGCAATGCCACAGCCTGCTGCTGCTGCTCCTGGGGCCCTGGAGAATTCATGAGAATTGACAGTGAGGTCAGGGAGATAATCTGAAGGAGCTAAAGCAGCTGGAAACCTGGAGAGAAAAATGACAAGTTCTTTTGCACTTTTTGAAGCTGAACCTTATTTACTTCTGGGGACAGATGATCAGAAGGACTGATGCACACCAGTGGATAAGGTGGAAATTCCAGGAGAGTAAGAGAGCATCCCTTCAGGAACATGTGGGTAATGAGCAGCAGAGGAAAAAAAGGCAAGGATAATTTTGGATCTGAGATCAATGCTACTGCAATTTTTCGTTTGATTTAAGAAAATTTGCAGAAGATATCTCACTGTTCAAAACCCCAACCACACACCCAGATGCATTCGAGCATGGCAAGATCTGAAGTGTAATTCTCTCAGTGACACAACCATCACCATGGGTTTATTTAGCAAATATGGGGCAGGAAGGACACATCAGTGAGGAAGAGGCTTCCCTGAAAAGGCAAATATTTAATTTTGCATAAACCCAAGGTAATTCCTTTCTTACCACTCAATTCCTGGTTCATAGCCCTCTGTGAGCAGGTGTTTTAGGGCATGGGTTTGTTCAACACAGGGAGGACTTGCTGAGTGTCCCAAATTTAAGTGCATCATGTTTTGGGTTCTGTAAATACAGGAATACAAACTGGCCAACAAACTTTTGTGAATTGGACCATGAGTCATGATTAATTTATCAAGATGTTCTAAATGCATCAACTGAAATAACAGAAATATAAACAGAAGTTATGTAATTCCTCCTTGCCTGTGCTTGGGCCTTGCTTGTGATGGTGGAAATATAAACTGAACTAGAGGGTATAAAAAGATTTCCAAGAAAAAGCCTTTGTTTAATGTTTCCTCTGCATCAGATATCCCACTTGCCTCCCAGACAGATATGTTCCAAATCATGCTTTTGCTGTCCACAGAAAATTCCTCCATCTATTTATACTTTCAAATCTATGATCTTATACATTAATAAATAGTAATGAAGTCCTGAAGTAAATACCAGCGTGACGGTTTCACTGGAGATCTTGCTGACATTTATAAATATCTGCAGCTTTCATGGTTCAGGACACTGGCAGAGCTCACAGATTCTGTTAAACTTTATCATATAATTGTACATATGGTCCCTCTTTTGAAAGTATAATGCACAGGGTTGATGGAATATTTCTGTTAGGCAGCACTGCCTGTGCTTGCCTGCTTTATGAAAAGCCATGTTCCTGTGCAGATGTATTTTAGCTAAACCCACCATTTTTCATCTCAGCTGACACCAAACAGCACACACAAAGTCTGGACTTCCCCAAGCTATGGAAATGCTGCTATCTTCTGCTTACTCACTGCTCTGACTGAGTCATCCATTTATATGTCTGTGCATTTACACTCCAGGAGATAATCCAACCAGACTAAAAGCCACTGCACTCCTGTGTGTGCCTTTGTCTGTCAAAGGGATTACAGGACTTGGGTCCCCACGGTGGAAAGTTCAGCTCAGCGACCCAAGAAATACTTTCCAATTGAATTCTGTCATTGCCCTGCTCCAGAAGGTAAGACAGAGGAATTTCACAGGACAGCCCAGAACTGAACCTTGCACGGGACAGTCCTGGGCCAGGGATTTTGTTGCTGGGATAAGCCAAGGTGAAGAGCTGTAAAGTAGAAATGAGTTTGAGTCCAGATTTTCCAGATGTTTAAGTGACCAAGAGCAAAGGACTTGAGATGAAAATTAAATTCAGCCTCACATTCAGGGATGGCACAGGGATTTTGAGCCAGTTTCTTGCTGGAAACATTCAGTACTGCCTAACTGTGCAAAACGCAAAATTTCTCAGCAGGCAGAGCCCTGCATACTCAGTGTCTCCCAATTATACCATGAGATGGGGAAGTGGGAGGGAATTCTCCACTCAGGAGAACTCTGACAAAGTAGGACTTTGCTCCTCATGCAACAGGGAAGGTCCTCACTGGCTTCAGTCTCCCAAAGCTCCTGTCATCTGAGCAGGAATCAAATCATTGCCATCCCTGATGTCAGATACAACTGGCAGAAAATTGATAATTTCCAGACAAAATATTGGCTAAAACTCCATTTTTGCACAAATTTTCACACTCTGAGGGAGTTCCATGCTCAGCCATGCCCCACCTGACCTTGGGAGACCTTGGGACAGCCAGAACAGGGGAACTGCTCAGAAAAAACTCTCTCAGTTTGTGTGCAGATGAGACAAAGACAGAGCTGCTCCCAGTAACTCTGGGATGGTAAAATTCCATCTCCTGCTAGATGGATTCTGCCAGCACTTCTGAAGCCCCAGCACTGCTCACATTTAAAGTCAGTTTAAAGTGTTGTGTGCTACCTCTCTGGGAAACTCCTTGAAAATGAACTTCTGCTTTAATCCTCTGTCTGGTCACTAGGGACATGAGACCTGTGTTTCCTCTGCTGCTGCTGAGGATGAGCCTGGAAGGGAGCAGCCAAGGCAAATGGGGTGGGCTGCTGTTGAAGTAAACACTAAACCCAGATCAGGTGGGATTTCTGCTTGCAGGCTGTAGGATGGAGGCTCTGAGCACTCCACACAAACCCAGCTTTTTCAAACAATGCACAAAGCACCTTTAGACTCTCCCCAGACTTCCAGAGATGTATTTATACTGGCCAAAAACAAATGTAACAAATGTAAAGGAGAAGGGCTTGTGCATATGCCACAATACAGATCAAGTCAAGTGAAAAAGCCAGTGTTGGTGGCACATGAAAAATTAGCTCCCTGGAGCAAAGTAGGCAACAACTTATTTATGCTGGCTGGAAAAACTGCTTGTTCTACACATTTGTTTTCCTCTTACCTACAGCTCTCCCCAGGTAAGGATAACCAGCCTGGTAATTTTGCATGTCACATCTTTTTGCTGGTAATGTTTGTAGGTGCTGGATGTGTGATTCACTGCCAAGTGATTTAAGACATGTAACCCATCCCCATTTATCATTCTGATAAAGGGAGGAAAAGCAGTGAGGAAAGTGTGTGCCTAAAGAAAGGTTGTGAAGTCTTGTCCTGATCCATATCTCACAGAATGACAGGATCAGAGTATCCTGAACTGGAAGAGATCCACAAGGATCACCAAAGTCCAACTCCTGGCCTTGCCTCTGCTTTTCCACCTCTGTGGCTGAGGACTTTGTCCAACTTGCAGACTTGTGTGTGACCCCAACAAATTCTTCATGTTACCACTGGAGACCCAGGGGCTGTGCAGGGCAGCTGGTTGGTTCAAAACCTGCAGAACTGAAGTGTAGGGCAACCTGGGGCAGGAGGGAAGGGTGAGGGCAGCTGGATGTTCCATTGCTGTATCCTACTAAAGGGAAAGGTCACCAGGGGCAGGAGGGATGGAAGGGGCCTCAGCTTGCACCAGGGGAGGTTTGAAATACAGGTTAGGAAAAAATTTATGACTGAAAAGGAAGTTGGGCATTGGAACAGTGTTCTTGAGACTGTGGTAGAATCACCATCCCTGGAAGGGCTCAAAAAATGTGTGGATGTGGCACTTGGGGACGTGGTTTTGTGGTGAACACGGTGGTGCTGTGTTAATGGTTGGACTCAACAATTTTAAAGGTCTTTTCCAACCTTAATTACTCCATGATTCTATGAATGTTGCTAAAAATGACCACTGGAAAAATGAAGTTTAAACATCCTTAGGTGAACTCACCACATTAGTGCCCTGGTTGCCTCATTGGATGGATCGTGCAATTTCTCAAGCTGTTCTCTTGCTAGCGTGGATAATTACTCCCAGCTCAGATAAGCCCAAAGGTACCAAAATAACATCCTTCCCACAATTTTTTTTTTTTTAAATTTTGATTCTCCGAAGACGAGGTCTTTTAAAGGTCATATCTTGACAGAATTCCCCTTCCCACCCCCTTGTTGTGCTAAACCAGATCAGTATTATTGACCTTGACAACAATGCCTGAAAGGTTTAGCGACAATCCCTTCTGTATCAGCGAGCACACAAAATGCTGTTTATGGGCTGGGGCGTTCTCCCCGCGCAGAGATCGGCTTCTCCTGACAAGGCGGGGAGTAAAAAGATTTAATGTCTCCATCTGAATGTGAATTGGATCGTACCCTCCTGACATGAGATCCCCAGCCCCGGGGAGAGCCCTGCCCGGGCTGTGGTGCCGCATTAGAGGCTCGTAATGGCCACGAGAATAAACAGAGCATGACAAGAGCTAAATAACATCGCAGCAGGGAAATGGCCAGGGTTCCCCCAGCCCCTCTGCTCCCCCAGACTTTTTAACACGTGGAAAGCAATGAAATGCATTTAAATGGGATTTATTTTGCCTTTGAAATAGTTCTATTTTTTTTGAAATAAGCATTGTGGAGGTGGATGTGTCACAAAAAGCATCCACGGATGGTTCATGTTTAGCTGCTCTCTCACATTTAACTCCTCAGCCTGTGTGTGCTCCTACACCTGCTCTGGGGCAAGAGGTCCCTGTTAATCGAATTCTTCTTTTCCTCTTTTCTTCTCCGATGGCCTCTCCAAAATGATCAACAAAAACAAGAGTTGAAACTCTGGCCTCAACAAGGGCAAAGTGAATGTGCCCCTGGTGTCAGTGGGGGCAGGATTTCACTTGCTCAGTCAGAAACAGGTTTTGCCAGAATCCTGACTCTTTCCCCTCGAGTTATGGTGATTACTGGGGGAGAGGGGAAGGGGGAAGGGAGAGGGAAGAGCTATAATAGATAAAGAAGTGGATAAAACAAAAAAAGTCACACACAGTGGTAAAATGTACACTGACTGTTGTTGTTCAGGTGCTTTACAATAAAATTTGGAAAATTAAGTACATGAAGAAAAGAAGACAAGATAAAAAATTAAGAGGTTTATTTCAGAGTTTACCTTTCTCTGGTTTAAAGAGTTATAAATAATCCCTCCTAAAGGGCTGGGTTACCTCCCATCATCAGTCTTATCTCCACAATACCTGTTCCATCATGCTCATTTCAGGGTCAAAAAATCCACCTTGAAAAGCCAGCAGCACCAGCAGATTTCCCCAAGATCCATGCAGGGAGACTTGTTTGCCAGCCCTTACAATATTCCAGCACTGGGAAACGAACCCAGCTTTTTGTGTTTGGCCTCAGGATGCCTTTCCCTGGATCATTGTGGCTGGAAGCAGCATGGAAGTAAACCAACAGCTCTTTGTAGTCTCTTCTGGAGATGCAGGATTATTGCCCAAGGATTCTTCTCTTAATGCATGTATTATTGAATTGGTATGACTGAAAACAACATTTGGGAAGAAGAGGGGTTGCTCACTGCAGCACAAGTCCCAGGACTGGAGAGCAGTGAGTACAGGGACATCATTGTCCAGGGAGGCCACAAAGGGGAGCCAAGGGCTGGATCTGCAGACGGGCTGAGGGAGCTGGGGCTGGTCAGCCTGGAGAAGAAAATGTTCCAGGGACACCTTAAATGCCTTCCAGTGCCTAAACTGGCTCCAGGAGAGCTGCAGAGGGACTATTTTAAAAGGCATGGAGGGGTAGGACAGCAGTGAATGGCTTCACACTGATAGAAGACAGTGTTAGATGGGATGCTGGGAAAAAATTCTTCCCTGTGAGGGTGGTGAGGCCCTGGCACAGGTTGCCCAGAGAAGCTGTGGATGATTCCATCATCTTGTTCCAACTCCTCTGCCATGGACAGGGACACCTTCCACCAAACCAGGCACCACCCAGCCTGGCCTGGAACTCTCCCAGGAATGGGGCAGCCACAGCTTCCCTGGCAACCCCTGCCAGGGCATCTTTAAGGTCCCTTCCAACCCAAACCATTCCCCAGTTCTCTGATTCTTCCCACCTGTGTGGGGATGAGAGACTAAACTTGGATGAACATTTCCAAGCCCCAGTGTTTATGCAGAGCCCCCTAGAAATCCCACCCTCCTTTCCTTCTCAAAAGGAAGAGCACAGTGTTACTCTCCCAGTTCAAGATGTTTCTCTAGTTCATATTTCACCCATGCGAGCTCGTTTGATTTTTGCAGTGGCAGAAAGTACAAAGAATTGCTAAAAGAGAGCTTTGACCATGGTGAGCTCAGCAGCACTGCACATCTCTGGCAGGCAGAGGATCACCACCATCACTTACAGCATTCATTTAGTGCCACACAGCTGCTGCAGGTCCAAGAAATCCAGCTTGGGTGGCCGGTGAAGCAAATTCCTGCTTCAGTCATTCAGCCAGTTTGCAGATCAAAGGGGTCTGGGTGGAAACTAAGGCACAGGTTGTTTGAAATTCAGTCTCAGCTGGAATAAGCCACTGTGGGGTTTCCTACCTCCAGCTGTTGCTCTAGGAATGCAAACAAAAGAGGGAGGTAGCAGAGGATGAACAAAACCCCCCAAAAGTCAAGGAAAGAAGGAGGAGGAAAAGAGAAAAGATGAATCATTCCATCACCAGCAGACTCCTGAGCGGTCCATTTGTTCTTCCAGCGGGAAAAGTCCTTCCTTTGCCATCACAGCAACCACCTGGCCTCTGGCGCGCCTTCAGCCCTTCCCCGCATCTCAAGCCCGTAATTACCGGCTCCAGGTGCATCGCTCCAGCCCATCCCGGCCCGTGGCCATTCACCACGGAGGGATTGCGATTTGCCAGCCTCCCCCAAGGCTTTGTCCCTAGAGCTGCATGGACCTGGGGCTCGGCACAAAGGGGAGGGAAATGGAATTTAGCGGGGGAACAAAGGGAATTAGCGCTCCCCGCCTCCTGCCAGGTGACCCGCAGAGCTGCCTGCAGGATCTCTGGGGACAGGGAAAAGCCCGAGTGTGACAGCAGGGCTGGCAGGCAGCCACACCTGCAGCAGCCACAGCTGCCTGCCACCTCACTGACCACTGCCCCCCCTGCCATCACTGCGGGCAAACACTGCCAGTCCTGCTCAAAATTGTATTACTGGAGTATTTCAGCTGGTAGCGAGAGTGTGATATATGTTATAAAATAATTTGTGCTAAATGAAATGAAAAGCCACAGCGTTTTGTGTACTAAAACCGGTGGTGGCAACAAGCAGTAACCAACCAAGTGATAAAGATTCAAACCCCAGGAAGACACTGTCTCCAGAGATGTATATTCCAAGGGGTTTCTCCCGGCTGACAAGACCCCAGCAGGAGGCATTTTGATAGGCTTCATCAGGAGTTTATCCCGGAAAGTTTATCCCGGAATCCCTGACAGGATTCCAGCAATTATCCGGCTCCGGGAAACGAAATAATATATTAAAGAAGAACCCCTTCCAGAGCCCAAAAAACTGTATAAAAAAGCCTGTGTAAAACAGACCCCTTAGAAATTACCTCTGGAGACCCACGGGGACTTTGGTGCAATAGAGGCCAAATCCTGAGTCTCCCCGACTCTGATAGCCTGGCTCAGAGTGGAAATGCTTGTGGCTTATTCCAAATTTATATTTTGATAATTTAATACATTTCCTTAATTATTAAATTGGGGTATTCATTTATAACAAGAGGAAAGACAGATTTGTCTCTACAAACAAGCTGTGAGTCTGCTGGTAGATAAAACTAGCACTGGGAGATAAAAGAAACAATGGGAAGGATTGCACTGATTGATGAATGGAAAAAGATATTTGCTTTTACAAATAAACTTTAGGTTTTCTGATAAATGAAATTAGACATTGAAAGATGAAAGAAACAATGGGGAAAACCCCTAAATTCCATAAGAATTAAAAATTAAAAGGTTAATAAAATTAAAAGGTTATATATTAGAGGGAAATCTCTAGTATGAGGCATATTGGGAAGTCTGTACCTCTCAAGTACCTCAGCGAATGGGGAAAGAGAGAAAGGAAATGCAGCTGGGAAATTGGGATAAAAAAGGAGGCTGCGTCCTCCAAAATTTAAGAGACCCCCACGGGAATGCCCCATGGCCTCTCCCTTTATTGGAATAAAGTAAAAGGGCTCCTCTGTCTCCTTTTTGGACATAACTCTCTGATGTTTGTGGCTGGTAGGGTGCTGCTGATGGAGGGTGTTCAGCCCAGGCAGCGTTCACCTCCCTGATCTGACACAAATCGTGCCCCTTAAAGGAGGAGATTTGTTTCTCAACCCTTCTTAACTGTTCAGATGTCAGTGTTGGAAGACCCAGATTAAGAAAATTGTGCCACTAAAATGAAATGAAAGAACCTCTCCCTCCTCGCTGTCATCTTGCCTTTACTATTAAATCACAGAATTCACAGATTTCACAGAATTCACAGAATTCATAGAATGACTAGGTTGGAATAGACCTGAAAGATGATCGAGCCCAACCCATGCCAATCATTTTACCTTTACTATTTCCCACACCTCCCCAGCCCCTGCCAGCAGGGTTTCCCATCTCTGGGTGCTCCCTGGATGCCTCCTGCTCCCTCTTTGTTTCACAGAAGCTTCTGGAATTCGCCTGTTGCACCCACACGGGGCAGGAGCCATCCCTTTGTTCTGTGGCAGGAGCTCTCCTCAGCCAGGGCTGATCCATGACTGGCGCCCCCGGGCTCTGCTGTAAAACAAATTAACAGTGACAATGATAATCACAGGAAAGTGAGAACTGAGACGATTTAGGCTTGCAGCTTGATGCAGCAAGTCCAGGCATGGATGAACCAGGGGTGAAGGGATGAGGTGCTCCCCTGTTTGCCCTGGCTTTGTGGCACACAGAATCACAAGTGGTTTATGTTGAAGGGACCTCAAAGATCATCTCCAACCCCTGCCATGGGCAGGGACATCTTCCACTAGACCAGGTTGCTCAGGGCCCACCCAGCCTGGCCATTCCACTGCATGTGAGATTTCTTTGCACCTACCTGAATCAAAGGTGTGTCCTGTCTTTCCCTCCGAGCAAAATCCCAACAAAAATCCCAATGGCCTTAAGCTGAAAGTCAGTAGGTTTACATGGGATATTAGGAAGGAATTCTTCCCTGTGAGCGTGGAGAGGCCCTGGCACAGATTGCCCAGAGAAGCTGTGGCTGCCCCATCCCTGGGAATGCTCAAGGGGGGCTTGGAGCAGCCTGGGATAGTGGAAGGTGTCCCTGACCATGACAGGAGGGGTGGAACTGGATGATCTTTAAGGTCCCTTCCAAGCCAAACCATCTGGTAATTCCATGGTGCTGTGATCCAGGGGAGGGCAGCAGTGCTGAAGCTGCTTTCTCGGAATGTCCCTGAGGCAGCAGCTCACAGCAGAGGAGGAGAGCAGCTCTGGGCTCTGCAGATCCCAGCACAGCCTCCTCCTACAGCCCCTGAGTTACCCCTGCCAGAGCTCTGCTCCCCCTGACAGGAGCGTGCCTGCTGCTGGCTCTGGAAAACTCAGCTCAGGCACCTTCCTGCTCCTCCTGCAGATGCTTCTGACTCATGCTGATCTCCCAAAGATTAGGGAATCCAGCTTTTGAAGTGCTCTGAAACATGTGTTATAAAAGAAAATAAATTAATTGAAGCAACATTGGTCTGAGCCCTATCAAGGCCAGAATCAGACAGAGGCAGGAGGAATGTCCTCTTTTCCATGGCTCCCTCTGACCCATGGGCTGGAGGAGGAAGTGGGCAGATATTTTTAAAGGAGACATTACATCACCACTTTTTTATATTCCCCATCTGTATGAACTGTAGGACAAAGTGGAGCCAAGTGTAATTACTCCTAAAGAAATTAAGGCATGAGCACATGCACAGTGGAGACCCCAATATGGGAATCTTCCCAGTTTGGTTTCTCTCTGGGCCAAATAAAGATCTGTCCCTCCTTCCTCCACCTCCACCTCCTCCCTCCAAAGCTGCAGGAAGCCCCCACCAGGTTTTTGCCCATTTCTCCATGGATTGCCCAGCTCAGCCCACAATGACCCTTGGAGGTTTTCCTAAGCACAGAAATGGGTAAGAGGCTGCACTGCAGCATTCCTGGAGTTTGCAGGTTCACCTGGATCCCAGACATGAAAACAGCCTGTCTGCTTGTCCCACCCCACTGCCTTGCTCTGCCTGGCTCTCCCAGAAGAGGATTTTTCCAGCCCAGGAGCAGAATTGGAGACATGGTTCCCATGGAAAGGCTTTGACATCTCTGAGTGAAGGAATTTGCTCAGTAAGAAGCACTGCAGACCACAGGTGTGTCTTTACCATATTGCAACATGCTGATTTTCTGAGAACACTGAAAATGCAAGGTGGTTTTTTTTTTTTTATCAGAGCCTACAGGTTTAGCCTGCATAAAAATAGGAGACCACCAGCTTTGGATTGTCTATTAATTTTTTATTTATTACATTTGATTTTCTATTAATTTTTATTAATTCTATCTGTTTTTCTATAATTTTTCTGTTAGTTTTTCTATTTCAATTTTCTGTTTCATTTCCTCTGCTACTTTTCTGCTTTATAATCAGCTGAGATGAACAGACAGTTCTGGCCTCTTCCCATTGATTACACAGGACTGTTTTGGTTTTCATTGCCTTTTCTCTCTTTTTTTTTTCTGGAAATCATATCCTGTCTGCAAAGAGAAAGAGAAGGCAAGAACAGCATCCTGACCCTCGGATTTCTCTGCAGTTTTCTACTGCTGAGATGTCTGGACCTTGACTTCACATCAGCTGCTTTTTCTACTGCTCAGTTCTGCAGCAGCCAGACTTTGTGGCAGCATCCCAGATCCAGCATTCCCCACTAACCAGGAGAACGAGGCCATCCTCTTCTAGGACACCTCCCTGAGAGCACACAGAGGGAAAGGGGTGAGAAAACTTCAGCAGTGAGAGAGAGGCTGCTCCACAAGCATTTACAAGTTTATACACAGGAGATTACTGCAGGGAAGTTCAGCGTTCACAGCTGGCTGGAAAAACCCCTCAAATATAGTTTCCTTTGACTCTCCCTTCTGCAACAGTTGGGACTCACTCTGAAATTCAAATTAACTTTCATACCCGGCCTACAATTCCATTTTGTGCCCCAAAGCAAAATCTCCTGCATAATTGTGTGTATTTAGGTCACTTCTCCATTGTTTGCTTCTGCAAAGAAAATCGCTGATTTGCCAGTGGAGAAAATTCCTAATACAGTTTTCAAAAGCACTTCTGCAATTAGAGATTGTGCTCCTAAATGAGGCTGGAACGTAGGCATGGATTTGCTTGGGTAATGTCTTGAGACTTTTTATGTCTGTTTTTGACAGCAGTGACTTCATTTAAACACAGACTGTATTTGACATTTATACAGGGCTGAGCTTGTTTGCCAAACTTTATTAAAAGCAGTATTTATCCTACTTTCATGCTTTAATAAAATATTAGCCATAAGTATGCAATATGTGCAAATATTAATCTAACGAATTAACATTTAATCTAGAGAAATAACATCATGTTTTGCTGCTCTAAGGTGCTTTTCACCACAAATTTTTCCCTAGACTTAATGTTGAGTGAAGTTCTTTTGTTTCTAAATTTCTGCTGGGGTTGGTATCTCCTGTTTATGCCTGACTGTACAGCACCAGCCACATGTATGGGCAGATCCATATAAAGATTTTAACTGCTCCAGGTATCAAATTAAAATATTCTGACCTGACTGCAATGACAAAGAAAGCTCTCCTGGAGGCTCAGTTAATTGGCTGAGACCAAGGATCTACACAAAACAAAGATGTATCTCTGGGTCTTGCAATGAACTTAGCAGCATGACTCGAAATTTATATGTTTTTTAAATCTTAGAAACCCATGGCTTGTGGCTTCATAAATATTTGTTGTCAATGTGCTCCAGAGCAGGCCCAGACATTGAGCAAAAGGCTCCACCAGGGCTGCACTTCAGGGCAATGACACCAAAGGCTGGGCGGTGGAAAGTCAAAAGCTGATGCTGCATGCACATTTCTAGGCATTAATTAAAAAATCAAATCAAATCACTGCCACCCCACCCCCTCCAGACGCGTGCTAGGGACAACAAAGCAAGGCAGATCTACCTCAGGATGCTGGGAGAGAGGGGAAAAAGAATCAGGTCAAAGCACACAATGTACAAATCCTTGCGACGCCGTAGGGCACAGTGCGCAACGACCTCAGACTGTTTTGAAAATCGATTACAGAAGGCCTTCAGCTGAATGGAGTCAATGACCCTCTCCCTGCACGGCAACAGAAAACAGCCACGTCTCCCCTGAGCTCCTACAGAGCAGGGGTCCCAGCCCAAGATCCTCGTGGTGGCAAGGAAAAGGGGACAACGATGGGAACAGCCCCTCCCAGCCACTCTTCCTCAGACAGGAGATGAAAACATGGGCTTTCTTTGCAAAAGTATTCCATTTCCATGAGATCAAAATAGATGAACCCCAGTTTTCCTCTTCTCCTTTGGGAAAACATCACCAGCTGTGCTGGGGGTCAGGATGTAATAGACAAAGAATGTGTTTAATTCGGGAACTACAACTGCCTAGTGAAATACATGTCAAAAGAGACAGCTGGCCTGAAGGCTTGGGCTGTCCTGTGCCATTGTCTTAAGGTTTTCTCTGGCTACAAGTACAGGAGAACTGGGGCTGGTGAAATGGGGTGAGTTTCAGCTGGTATGCCCAATTTCCTGTCTGCTTTTTTACACTTAGAGGATTTGTGACTCCTGCCCAGTTACAGCTGCTCTGCTCAGCCAGTGAAAGCTGTGACCAGCACACTCAGATGAGGTTTGGTGCCAGGGAGCAGAACAGTCGGACACAGGAGAGACCCAGAATCATCCTCTGGGCAGAATAGAATGGTAGCAAAGAAGTGGCAACTCTCAGACTCTTGATGCTCCCAACAGACACAGAAAAATGAGTTTAGTTGAGTTACTGGTGGGCAGATACTCCGCTTCTGATAATTGCTTCCATCATCCTCATTAGAGAGAGAACTGGTGAAGTTTTTGGTTCAGTGCCCTGCATTGAAGCTGCTCTCTCCATCAGTGCTGCACCTCAAATCCTTGGGTCACTTTTGGGCCCCTTCAGGACAAGAAGGACATTGAGGGGCTGGAGTTTGTCCAGGGAAGGGAACAGAGCTGGGGAAGAGTCTGGAACACAAATCTGATGAGGAGCAGCTGAGGGCACTGAAGGGGCTCAGCCTGGAGAAAAGGAGGCTCAGGAGGGACCTTCTGGCTCTGCACAGCTCCTGACAGGAGTTTGGAGCCAGGTGGGGCTCAGGCTCTGCTCCCAGGGAACAAGGGACAGGACAAGGGGAAATGGCCTCAAGTTGTGCCAGGTGAGATTTAAATTTGGCTGCCCAGGGAAGGAGTGGAGTCACCAACACCAGGGGTGTTTAAAAGATGTGTGATGTGGCACTTGGGGACATGGGTTAGTGGTGGCCTTGGCAGTGCTGGGTTAACAGCTGGACTTGATGATCTTAGAGATCTTTTCCAATGTAAATGATTCTATGATCCAATGAATTGAGAACCAGGTTGGAGAGCATTACTTCCACAGAACTCGTAAATTGGAGCACAGGGATTACATCACTGAAAACCACACACTCTTCAAACACTGAGAACATGATACAGCAGCACCAGTTCACCAGACAAACATTTTCCAGGAAGTTGTGCAAAAAACTTTTGAAGTCAAGCAGTGCTAAAATTAAAAAAAAAAATCAAAAAGGGTCAGAAGCAGCTCCATTAATCTTTTTTTGCGTCAGCTAACACAGACTGTGCAACTGTGTCTTCTGTTGTTTCTCTTTTTTCTCTCAGAAAATCCCCCAGAGCGGCAGAAGCAGCAGAGGAAATGAGTTGTGAGCTCCGTGGCACACAAACATCTGAAGGGTTTTACTCCTGAGCACGCGAGGAGCTGCCTGGCCCAGCTGGGGATGGATGCTCAGCCCACACCGCAGGGCTCTGCCAGCAGGGATCCAGCCAGGGGAACGGGCACAGCCTGCCCACACGGCTGGGAGGGGTGCTCACACCATGGTGAGAGATACCTGCCTGCAGGAAACTCAGTTTGGCTTTTTAGCTGTGCCTCAAAGCCTGAGAGAGAGGGTCCAGCCTGCAGAGAACAGGGGAGAACATTCTCACTCTCCACAGCCACCTGAGGGAGGGTGCAGCCAGGGTGATGCTATTCCTAGAACTATTTATATCCCTAAAAAATGCAGAGAAGATCAAGAAGGAACACAGTTCCCAACAGGGAGGGGATTTTCAGGCTTTTACAGAATAGTCTGGCAGCTTCAGGCCAAAAAGAGATGGACAAGGGGAAAAAATCAAAGGGGTCAGCTGCACAGGAGAGGTGGCAAGAGGAACGTGCTTCACTGCATGCAGGGCAAGAGGCTCTGCCACAGACAAGAGGCTCTGGCCACAGGACAAGACCCAGCTGATCCCTGGGTAAAGGAAATATAAAAATCAGGCTAAAGGCTACAGTCTATCTAGAAGCCAGGTGATAAGGTGAGTACACCCCTTATCAAATGCTAACATGAAAGCTCTGTATTGGCTATTTGACAATAAAAGCTGGGCTGTGGCCTGGGGCAGGTTTATTCTGGCACTGAACTCATGCCCATGCTGAGGTTTTTGGGTGCAGGCAAACTGAGACTCTCAGCCCAATATCTGAAACAGGGCCCATTGGGCTGGCATCTGTCAGTATTTCCTTACAGAACAATAAAGTTTTCATACTGAAATTCCCATGAGCTTTAAGAGTGTAGAAGCATTAAGTTAATACATTTCTGCAATTAAATATTTACATTATTTTAATTCATGATACACATTTAATTGACATTACTATCGCTAAAAGCCTTCTAAATCAGCCTTCTGCTTTGGTTTTATTTTCTCCCTGAAACTGATTCCTGACATCTGACCGGTCTCCAGTTCTTTACTGGGAGTTAACAACAACCAGCTGGGGGGTGGCTTCACTTGCTTTCCTATTCCAGTCATATAAAGTCTGCTAAGACAGCTGCAGGTGAGCATTAAAAACTCACAAATAAAAAAACACCAAAACAACTTTGTAACAACTAGAAATACAAAGATCCAAAACCCACTCTGAAGTGCACACTTCCAGATACTTACATGAGCTAAAACATTCTCAGGATTAAGGCTGATTTAAGCTGACGGTGTCACTTCATATTCTTCAGGTAACAGACTCCTCCTGCAGCCCTGGCAGGGATGGTCACCAGAAGAAGAAATTACTCTTTTAAAATAATACTTCAAAAGGCTTCTGGCATTTTGGAAAAGATAATTTGGATAAGAGGGAAATGCAGGGGAAAAAAAAGCCCCACAGCTAAAAAGACTTGGAAGATAGACTTGTTCAAATAATCCTATTCCTCTTGCCCCAGAGACTCCACAGGTTGTTTTAAAAACAGACCAGAAAATGTTTTGTTTCCTTAAAAGCTTTTAAAAAATGTTTTATTGCATGCTTGTAATATACCTTGAATTGTTTTGCTACTTTCTTATAGTATGGGACAGGACTCAAATTTCAGAGGAAGGTGAGTGCTCTCACTGAGTTCCACTTGGTGCTCACGGGCCAGACAAACTCTGGTGTTCTGTCCAGAGTCAGAGGGAAGAGCCCTGGTGCACCTTCAGCAAGGTGAAACCTATAAAGAGATCAGCAGGACACTGGACAGTGTCACAAACACTTCTGTTGCAAAGGAGCAGAGGTAAGGACAAGAAAACACAGAGATAATTCTATTTCCTTCATGTCTGCCCTACTGTTCAAATAAACTCCCTGTTTCAAATGTCTGTTCAGCAAACCCTTAATTCCAGACAAGTAAGTTGTAGGTCACAAAGTTTTCAGTCCTGTTTAATAAGATTAAAAACCTGTAGTAGGCAGGTAGAGCACATACCCCAGAAAAAAAGCAGCTAATTGTGAAAAGAGAATAAATCTCTCCCACAGCTGTGGCTAAGCAGGACCTTTGAAAGGCTGCAGATAATTTTAAGCTCTCCCACTTCCTGTAAAAACACTGGAAAATTTGCACTAAAATTGGTATGTACAAATTAACTTCATCAATATAGGAATTCTCATTATATCGGTGAACTTCCAGCCCTGCAAGATCACAAATGAGAGCCCAGCACCACGTTCACCCAAGGCCCAGAGCCTCTCCTGGGTGTGTGTATTTGCAGGGATAATTGTCTTAGTCATTTCTATCACAGAAATTATGAAGGTTGGAAAAGACCTCTGAGATCGAGTCAAACCTTCAGGAAATGTAAGATCTTCTACTTTTTGCTAAATTCGCCTCTGTTCCTTCAGAAGTTGTTAGAATAATCTCCTATATTCTTAAAAATTGCTGAAGACTAAAACTGAAGTTAAATGACTTAACCAGGCTTCAGGGGTCTTCCTCTTTTAAATTAGCTCACATAAATGCAGCCTCATGAAATTCAGCCATGATGAACATCTGCAGTTGGCTAATATTTCTATCTAAACAGCCTGGACGGCATTCAAATTTATTATTACATGTCAGGACTGAAAAAACCCATTTAAACAAACTAACAATGCTATTCAGAGGTATATTATTCTTTGGCTTTGAGGAAAAATATATTAAAATGCATATTTTAAGTTAGATAGGATAAACAAACCAGTCTTTTTATACACTCTGAGAAAACATTGGGATATATTTTGTCTCCCATGTCTGCTCCATTAATGTGAACCAAGGCTCATAGTCAATCTTATCATTGCAATTCCATTTTTTTTAATCCACAGAAAATACTCTTTTCTTTTGCTAGACAATGCAGTGGTTCTGAGTTTTAATCCTTAAAGGAATGGGGCTGAATCTTTAAGTTCCTTTAATAGACAAGTTTGCTCCAGGTCTCAGGTGACAGCAGAATCCCCTCCTGCCCCCTCCCCAGGTTTAATTTATTTAATCCACATCAAAATCCTGCCAGCTCTGTCTATAAAGATTTCCACAGATGACAAATGTGAGCTGTTACATCCAGGCTCATTTTTCCTTCAAATCATAAAGGCTAAAACCATATTTATATTAGCCTTTAGCATCCTTGAATTCTTAGAAATGATATTACAAAGGTCTAGCTTTTATTTTACAGTACTGAATCTGAATCAGGGCAAAAGATACAAATGTATTTTGTGTCATGTATTATTCCAGAAGTTGGGCATCCTAATCCATCCCTAGTTCTCTTGAAAGTCCCAAACCAGGTGGCCTCTGGGGAATGCTGGGGCTGGAGCCAAGCACATGCAGCTTTATCTTGGAATTTCAACATGAAAGGGAAAAAACAGCAAAAAGGAGGGAGTTTAATAATTGTAACTAAAAAGTGATCACGATAAGCCCTCAGTATTTCATTCTAATCTAACTCCTTTGAGCCAGAAAACTGAAGGAGGCCTGGAAAGTTTGTAAATCAGGGACAATAAAAGAGATGTGAGGATGGTTGATGTAGCACTCAAATACACACACACGATGTAATTGCCTGTTTTATTTAGTGGAATCACTTTTGTAGATTAGAAATATTTCCAATTCCCGTTTACTCCAATGCAAGCCTCCACCATCGACAGGCATAACGCAGTTTGTTCAACTGATTCCAAACCAAAAAAAAAAGAAAAAAAAAAGAAAAGAAAAAAAAAAAAAAAAAAAAGAAAAATCTCAAAAGTTAAGTTAGAAACTAAGTTCACACATTTTCTTTGGGACCAGGAATCTGTACATAGTACAAAATATACATTTATTGAACTTTCTGTAAACACACAGTTTGAATTGTGTAAAACTGTAAATAGTGGGTGAACTACGTGGAGAATAATTTATTATATATTGTTATACATTCTACTTAAGGAAAATAGTTATGCTCTTGTATATTACTCTGTTAAATTTATAAATTCCATAATGAAGCTGTGTAATCTGCAAACATGCTTTTCAAGCTTAAATCTCTCCATTCGTAACACACATTTATACAGGTCATCAATGAAAAAAGTTACACTTTCCACAAAATAGATATAAAGAGGTCATGAATTTTCTAAAAAGACAGGCACAGCATGTCACTACAAACGAGACTCTTATGGTAGGGTGTGGAGTCAATTCTGTGAGAAGACAGGTGAAAACTCTCTAATTCAGCATGTTTGTACGTGGTCTTAGGAACAAGACAGATGCTAGAGCCCAACATCTCTGCTTATAAAGATTTATCAAACAGCTGGTCCTGGAAGTCAAAGGTCACACTTTTCAGATATGCAGCACTCCCTGGCTGGGAGAACCTCGGCTTTTGTCTCCTATCAACTCTTGGTCACGAGTAATTGAGTTTTCCAAGCAGTGAAATACCTGGCACCATTTGCCAAGAACATTTGCATAATTCAGCACTTACTCCAAAAAGTGGATTCCTGGCACTGAAGAGTTAGATCTGGTTAATAAATACAATTTAACTCTTGGTGCCCAAGGTCATCAGCGAGAACAGGCTGGGAAGCCCCAACTCCACAGGCTGCAGGGCATTAACCTGGGGAACGTGGGGTAACAGCATCCCAGCACTGGTGTGCAATTGCCCAGTTTCCAATTTAAGGGGCTGGAAATTCCAAATTGCAGCAGACTTCTCAGTCTGGCATCACTCACTCAGAATAAAAAGTTCCCCTATAAACACTGTCAAAGATCCTTTCACAGAATGGTCCATTGAACGGTCTGGGTTGGAAGAGCCTTAAAGATCATCTAGTTCCAACCTTTCAGGAGTCCATCACTGGACATGGATATAATTCTATGTAAATTCAGGACATTTATTCCTACATTTTCAAGGTCTCATTGTCTTTCCATCCTGGATACATCATTTTGGATTTCATTTGTTTGCAGCTAAAAGCACTGCATCAAAGACCAAACCTCTTAAACTGTGCTCTTCTGAGGTTTTAAAAACAAAAATTCTTAGATATCTAAAGAATTAAGAAATTATCTCAGATTAACCAAACATTTTGCTTTAACACTACCACTGTCTTCCCTTTGGCTTTGAAAGATTTTTCAAAACCTAAACTGAATAAAGATTACATTTGTTTTTCATAACAAGAGAAGTGGGATAGTCAAGGCTCCAACAACACGTGCAGAATTTGTATGTTGTGAGCAAAAGCTCCATCAGCGTCAGCAGGATGTAAAGTTAAGTTTGTGCCTGACTTTCCCAAGCCTATCTGACTCTAATTTTCCCCTGCAGTGTGAACAGTTGTGATCCAGCCTGAAATCCCAACTGAAAATGAAACTGGGTACCCAGTATTTGCACTGCTCAGACTGGCTGGAATTCAGTAACAGCTGAATTGAAACTCTGGACCTTGCTCTACAGGCATCAACAGAATAAAAGTATTGAATGTTTGAGGACCTGCCAGTGTGTTTCCCCATTATTCCTGAAGGTACTTCTCAAAATAAATAACAATGGCAGCTCCTTCAACTCAGAGGCCTCCTCACAACACACATGGGGAGTCCTGTCCACCTGGAAAAACCCCACATTCCCACCAAGCTCTTCAGAGCCAACACTTCAAGGAAGCAAAAAGGAATTTCAGCTTTGCCTGGGTGTTACTGAGCAAGCTGAGAAGTGCTGAAGTCGTGGTCCTGAAGGAAAGTGGTACTGCCTGACACAGCACCCACCCCTCAGAGAAATGGCTGGTCACACAGTAGTGAGCACCATTGGTTTTATCCATCCCATTTTGGAAAAAAAAAAAAAAAGAAAAAATAAGAAAGCAGGTGCCTAGCGATATTTTTTAAAGTACTTGGGCAGGAATCAGTTCAAATTATGTGTAAAAATCTGGCTATGCATAAACCACTCTAGAAATCTGACCTGTCATCCCACTTCTACCCAAATTTTGACACTTTCAGATTTTTTTTGTTCTATAAAAGGCATTTTTTAAGTTAAGCCCACTTCCCCAGCTTCTGTGGTGCAAAAGTTGGGGGGTTTTGTGGTCACTGCATTTAAAGCAAACCTCTCCCAAAAGACTTTCCTAAGACATCAGTATTACTCCTGTCCCCTTAGCCTGGAAGCAAAGACTTTAGAAGAATGTGTACAAGAGATGGGGAAAAGAAAGATCTGTATTACTGCTGCTCAAAAGGAACACCAAACAAAAACACAGAGAAAATGAGGGATATGCACAAAGCCCAAGTAACTACAAGTCAACAACTCTGACACAATCAGGAGATTAAAGCTCCAGACATTTTTTTCACATATTAAGCAAATGGTGAAAACACTTGTCATTTTTCTAGAAACAAATTGTCAATGGGAGACAATGTAAACTCAACTTTTAACATGTCTATTTTTTTTCTACTTGAATGCATTTAGTGGTCCATGACATTAAAGAGAAGCTTCAAGTTTTCCTCCAGCTTCCTGACCTCCGTAAAACATGTGCCACAGCCCAGGTGGCTGCTACCTCATTTATAAAGCAATGTTATAAAGCAAAATAAGGCCACAGAGTGCTTCAGATGTGCACACCTGGGTCTGCAAAAGCTGCAGACTGTGCAAGCACTCCAGAGAAAAAGCTCACAAAAGACTGGAGTCTCTGATCAGTATATCAGACAGGTCAGTCAAAATTATTTAGCCACAGATTGATACTTTTAAATTCTGCTCCTTTCTTACAGCTTATAGCAGGAATCACATGCATTTATTTGTGCTACAGCATCCTGGAAATTCACGTCTGGAGCCTCTTTTCACCACTTAGAGAGTCAAAAAACCTCTCTAGCCAGATGGGGAGTTTACACCCTGAACTGGGTATAAAGGCTCAGGTATGATCACCTCAGACACGGGTACTTGTAGCAACAAGGAGCCACACTCATCATCTAGGAGACATTATTTTCACAGCTGGTAAAGCTTGGCACCAAGCAACAATTCATTTTCTACACAAGAAGGTCAGGTACAGCCCTGTAGCTCTACACTTTTGCTGTCTCAGGTTTGGATCAAATACTGCATTTGCCAAAGGATGAGGAAAAGGGCACTGGCTTTCCTAAAGGTGAGCCCCTTTCAGACATGGCCAAGTTTAAATCCCAAGGAACTGAAACACACCAAGTCATTGGTGCACAAAAGCAGTTCAAGAAGGTGCAGGCAGAAATGGAGGTGAACATCTTTGCATGATGAAATCCTGACGTACATTGAACTAAGGTAAGCTCTAAGAACCATATCATTAACCTAATTGTGGCAGCCATGCTGTCTCTCCCACAGGACAGAGCTCCAAACCTCCAGAGAATGCAAACACAGAGGAAGGTTGTCAGCACAGAACTCACTCACAAGACATTGAGACTGAAGTTTGATGGTTCCAGTTTAAAGAAAAGAAATGTTTATCAAAGTAAAATGTTTGTCTCAAGTGGGGAAAGATCTGCAAAGGCTTCGATGCTCCCTACAGAGCCATCATTTATCTGGGTGTGGTTTCCCAAACTGTGGCAGGAGGGGTTGGGCAAGCATTCCTTTGCTCTCAGTCCTGTCTCCCCACTCTTGATTTTTCCCTAGCACCAGCAGCCCACAGCTGGATATCAATTCACCCAGCTCAAGAAAATAGTTTTTTTTCCTCCTAATTGCACACCCACTTAAGGACAAGCACTGGCACAAAAAAAGGCAGTAGGGGCAAACTAGGAGCAATGGTTTAGTCTTGGCCTAAGATCATGAAACCACATCCTCAGACCATAAACTACTAAAAATGGAATGCAATAGGAAGTGTCTCCTATCCCAGTGTATAAAATTAAGGCGGGATTCTTATCAGGGAATCAACTGAAGTGAAAACTGATCCCTAATTTTGTTACATCATCTCAAGCTTCCAACTCTTGAACTGAGCAAAATGGCTCAGACACGAACCTATCTAGTGACAGCACCAGCTTTGCAATACATAATGTAATGGACATTGAAGTCAGTTTGCTACAAATGAATGTTGAAAAGATCAGCTTTGGCACCTGCAGGAACTCAGGATCTCTCAAGTAAGTGCTCCCATGACTCATCTGCTGCTCAGTATTCACCAGGCACCTCGCTGCCACAACCTACGCCTGCCGCAGTTCAGAGCACTGCAACCACGGCTGATGAAATTCCTCTCTCCCATTCTGACTCCAGCTCAGATTTTAACTGAGTGATGGCTGTGCCTCGAGGCTGTGGTGCTGCTGCTCCTGGGCCAGCTGAGAGCAAGCCCAGCTGAAAGGCTCAGGCTCTGTTCCTGCCCCAGCACGAGTACTGGGGACTCTATGGATACAAAGGATTTACAAAGCCTTGCAAAGCTAGGATCCTACTTCATGTCACTGCATTGAGTTCACCCAACATTGGTTTAAAGCACATTTTAGAAGCCTCTGTCTTGAACATATTTTCAATGCTGAATTAGTGAGAATTATTTGGAACAGTTGTCTATAAAGCAGTTACAGGTATTCTCCCAGAACGATCAGCCAAACATTTAATCTGACTATAACAAAACTCACAGAAACTGTAGCCAGTGAAGCTGTCAAATGTAGAAGGAAAACAAAGTTGCATGGCATACGAAGCAAAGTAGCTTTACAAATGTCATTTCCTTTTAAAAACAAGCAAATCGGGACCATCCTATTTGAACATGTATTTAAAAATACATATGTTAACATCACACAATTTTCATTTTTGTCACACATGAATCTTTTTCCAAGAGGGAAATAAATAGCACACAATATTTCAAAATAAAAATTGCTGCCTTGCCCCTGAGGTGCTAATGTTTTTAGCATTTAAAAAAAAAAGTTTCTGGTGCAAGAAGGAGATGCACAAAGGTGCAAAAGTGCCTTTTTTCTTTTCAGAGCAGTGAAAAAAGTACAGCTTGCCTCTTTTCTAGGATGCTTTATATACTCAACTCGTTTATTCTGTAATCAAAGTCTGTATCTAAAATGGCAGTGTTTATGCATACATCATAATTCAGTGCTCTGAGCTCACCACAATGCTGAACGTAGGCGGGAGAGAGAAAGGCCTGAAACGGGCTTTCTGCCACTACCCTCAAACCTACTCACATTGCCTGTAGCAACAGCAGAATTCTTTCCTTTCTAACCTTCAGGAGACCTCGTCAGAAGAGGCTTCAAAAATCTCCTTTGTCACTGAGACAGTTTAAGTGATTATGGTTTGAAGTATGGCTTTTCACACCACAGTTTTGCTTCCGATTTTTAAAGTTTAAAACTCAAAGGTTCCACAGTCCAGTTCAAGGTTTTGCAGTTTCCAAAACTAAACTTTAGTCTCTATGAAAAAAAAAGACAGAACTTTATCTGCCTAGTCCTAAATTAAGTTTAGCTTTTTGCACTAATACGCCATGTATTATTAAATATGCTCGTTAATTAGGTGCCTGTGAAGCTATAACTTAACATCATTATAGTTTTGCACTCTACAACAAAATTAGACATTTTAAGCATTTATTCATAGGTAGGTAAGGAACTGGTTCTTTAACCAAAAATTGCTATAAATTTATAAATACAAATAGTGCTTATGTTTTCTTCATTCATGCTTGAACAGATTACAAACTGAATACAATGAAGTTACGTTTAAGCACCCCACATAGACAAGAGGGATAAAAGAAAAGTTTGCTGGTATATACTATACTTAGTTCCAAGACACTATAAGTTACTTTTTCACTGTTCAGTGTTCCCTAACTCTGCATTAGTTTTAAGGCTATATATACAAATATGTATATGTCAAAGTTAGGGAAAGACAAATATAGCAAAATGCATTGTACTACATTTTCCTATCAAAAAGTAATTATACACCAAGTTCTGATTCTGTTTAACTGCAGTAAATGTTACAATCTACTTGTTTTACTGATTTTCCTTTTGAGGAATCTGCCTACTAAATGAGTAAACTACATATTAAATACAATATTCTCAACCAAAAAGACAATACAAGGTGCACAAAACAGCAGTTTTGCAAACACGACTGACTTGAAAACTTAATTTTCGTATGCTCAATGGGAGAAAGCTAAGCTTAAATCAAATTAGTTTATTATCTTATAAAATTTTAAATTAGAATTTTAAACAACAAACAGTTAAATATTGTCAACATGCTATACCTCAAATCACAAGTACTGTTTAACCACTAGTCTCTCATTCTAAGTAAGTGGGTCAATTAAAAACACACACCATAAAATGTTAAAGATTGTCAGGCTTTGACAAATGTATTTTTATCAAACAGTAGGCAAATTCAAACCAATGCACATTTTCAGTAGGGAGGGGAAAAAAAAAAACCAACACCAAAAAGCCTGAAAAAACCCACATTTGTAAAAAATAGGGTAACGGATTAATCCCACATCATCCTCTAGCATATGGCTATGTCTTGGGCAATAATCAAAATCCTTCCCATTTTAAAAATGGGCTACCAATTAAGAAAAATATTCTTCCACAAGTAAAATATCATTTACAATGGCACTGACATTTTAAAAGGCAGGAAAAGAAGGAATTACACATTTATGGGTAAATGTCTTGTTTGTTAAATCAAGCTTTATTGATAAAATGGAATTCAAGAGTATTTTTCTTGGAACAGCAGCAGACCCAGCCAATCAGGATTGTAAAAATGCTGCAGACTCCTACTTTATGTAGAAAGTTGTCTTCATGCTCAGTGATTAGTAGTTTCAGGTAAGGGTTAATGAAAAAAGAGGTGCAAAGAACCAAGGTTCTAATTCCAAGATTGGTACATGTATGAACAGGATACTGTTAATAGGGCATGATTTAAGTCCCACTGAACTCAAAATCACAAATCCCTTCAACTCAACGTGACAGCAGGAGTGCATCCAAGAAAACTATGTCTGCTTGTTGAAGAATGTGCACTACTCCTAAGTTATTTTTCCATTGCCAAGCGAAATTCACACACTGCAATTTCTGGTAGGTTGCCCATGAGTTCAGCTTTCATATAAACCAAAAAGTTATCTTTAACAGTTTTGTGCACCTCTTGAGCACCTAGCTGGCTAGGCTGCTGCTCCTTGCAATCCAAAACCACAACATGATTTTTAAAAGGGATATATATTGTTGCATCACACAAGCCAAAACATTTCTTCTAACCTTTATAGTGATTTAAAGCGGTTCATAATTAAATATGAGCATTTGTACAAAGACAATTGCACTTTACAAAAACAAAATCATACAACATAAATTGCTGGAGTCTGATTTACAACATGAATTTATGGTTTGAAATCACGTTTACAGAAGTCTGTTTTACAAAAAAGATCAGTTCCTGGGCTAGATGTTGTACTGCTGTAGTCACTCTCACCAACACATCATATTCCCTTCTTTAATTAAGGTTGAGGATGGATGTTAAGAAGGGTCACTGAGGTTGGGCTGCACTTTCATTTGCAGGATGAAACGTGAACTCCACAGCTAGATGAGCAGTTTTACCACATATCATCAGTTGAGGCAGAATCCTTAAAGAAAAAAGAAGGAACCCTTTAAAGTCTGGAGTGCCCATCCTTGCGGCAGTTTCTGGATAATCCAGACTGAAAAGGGTAAAGACTTAAATCATTTCAGGAGTCTCTTTTCTCTCCCCTTTCAGAAACAGCTTTTAAAAAGTATCTAAACCCCACATATTCTTAATTAACAAAACATCAGAATCAAGAAATTTCAAAATATGACCAAGTGTTTAATCAATCCTGAAAATAAGATCCTAGGCATGTTACTCAAAAGCATTTCCAGAGCCTTTCTAGCTATTTCCTGAGTAGTTAGAAATAATACAAAATGGATACTCTCAGCTCACAGGTGTGAGAAAAGAGCAGGATGTGCTCATGTCATGTGTTATCACCATTATCATCTTTTGTTTTCTCAGCCCTCCCTTGCTGCATGGGAAGATACAGACATCAAGTGACACCCTGTTATAACTCACAGCTATTTTAACACTTTTAATTTAAGGTTACAGAAGTGTAGTTTAGGCAACTGAAGGAAATCGTAATTTTGGATGGTAATAAAACTGCAAGGGGGAAAAAATAAATGTATGTAACAAAAAAACTGAAAGTAGAGACATGCTGTGCTCCAAATCATAATTGTATGGTCACTCTACTTGGTATTTCAACCTATCCAATACCTGACTGTCCCAAAAATTCATCCCATTTAGACCCACAGGCAACAGCAGATTTTGTATAACTACCACAAGCCAGACAAATGTTTACCCAATCCCTGGTTTAACCAGTATTTAATTTTACCAAGTGTTTTTTAATCCATTTGCCTTTGTGTCAGCCTGTTTCCTTTTCCCTTGCTTACACTGCTCTGCATTCAGCTTTCTCCACCTCATCAAGTGGGCTCACAGGTTAACCATGAGCAAGTGGGGCCACAGCTCTGCAGCTGAAGTAACAGCTCGATCAGCAGCACAGAGGCAGAGCAAACTGCTCCTGTGCACCACTTCTGGTTGTTTCAGCATCATCTGCTCCTTTTCCATAAGCAATTAAGGGGCAGGATGGGCTTTTACAACAGCTCATCCTGGTGCTTCCACAGCTACACCTCCCCATCATTACTGAGGCTGCAGGAGGTAGAAATATTACTTCTGTTGAAAAGCACTGACTTAGTGACTCCTTGGAGAGGAAAGAAGCTAATTAAGTCTCTAGCAATGCCACACATGATAATTTCTTAGCACTGAAGATATGCACCCTTCATTCAAACTTGCACACAGAATCCATTGCAAACCAGAGAGGAACAGTTGGCACGGAGGTGTACTTAAAAAAACCACAAACTGAGATTGCCCTTTGCAAAAGTACCACCTCCAGCTTTTCCTTCAAGACCAGAAGTAGCAAAGGAGAGCAATTATATGAAAGAGCAAAATGGTTGTTTCAAGAATGAAAACTAAAAGCAGCATGAGTAAAAATGCAGGAGCTGCTTGCCAACTATTCCATATGCAAATTTCTGTATCCCAGTTGCCAACATGATCACAAAGTTTGTGTACTATAGGTTTGTAGAACAGTAACATACTACAGAATGTATTTTGAAGGTAAAGCATCCTCTTTCAGCCCCTATTTAGGAATTTTAATGCTAAAAATAGAATGAAGGCTGTCAAATAAAACTAGTGCACAGTTGTAAGGCCAATGCACAATCTTTATGTCTGGCTGCATTTCACTTCTGTCACATCCAAGCACGGAAGAAATTTCTGCTGATACTTAAAGGATCAGTTTAACTGCTCTATGAGACATTATTTTCAGTGACAGAATGTTGTTTCTGGTGATCAAACTGCCACTGGGATCATGCTCATGCTCACTGTTTGGTTTTTCTTCCCCTCAACCTGACAGTGGATTTATGTCTCTTTCAGCACTGACATATAAGAACCCAAAGTGTTTGCTTGCTGTAAGATGTTCTATGCTTAAGAATAAAAGTGTTTACACAGTCCATTTGGTAAACTAATATATTCTTAACACATCCATTTAACCTTTAGATATAGCATTTTTTGCCTTGATATTTAGAAGAAAATGTCTCCCATAAAGAAGGGGAAAAAAAGCCCCCCATGACTCTTTCCACCATTTGGCAGCACTTGGAAACCCAAGCAGGACTGAAATAATGAAATTCCAGAGGACAAATGAATCAACCCTACTGAGGGTTGAGATGATGATCAGCAGAAAACAATTACAAAACACAGTCCAAAAAGCACAATACTGTTATTCCTTTCTTGGGGGAAAGGATCTTTAACAGAAATTTACAATATCTTTCTTTACAAAACAGCTCAAATAATTGGGGTGGGGAGAAAGAGAATGTAAGAGAAAAGATACTCACAGCATCATCATTCCTGTAGGGGTTCAGCCTGTTATACACAGCTTCAATCACACTCCGTCTAGAGCAAAAAAAACAAAAAACCCACAAGATTTTAAGGCTGTGTTTTTCTTTTTTTTTCCCCCCAAGTCAAATTCCCAATTTTATTTTAAATGCAAACTTTAGAAGATTCCAAATTCAGAGAAACATTTTTACTGTAAGTTAGCACTTTAAAACCTTTAAAAAAAAATTAAAAATCCTTAAAAACCTTTAGGCTCAAGACAAACAAGGCTGAATATCCCTTGGAGTTCAGCAGGACAAGAGCACAACCTGACAGTCAGGTCTTCCCTTTCAAAAAGGGCAGCAGAAACCTCAGTGGACACTGAATGTCCTTGTCATTCGTGTGCCCAAAAACCACTGCAGTAGTGCCTCATGCACTATGGCATGTATTATGTATTACTTCCATAGGGGAACAGTGTTGTGTTATTTTCTGGACAAAAAAAAATTATATTCTGAAGTACATTTTTGTTTGTGTTACGTCCTAAAATGTACTTTCCATGTGCAAACATGAAAAAAATAGTTCTAGAACAGTACTCTTCTACAGTGACATGGCCAATACTTTCCTGCAATTTTTTCCTCAAAAAAACCAACAACAACAACAAAAAAAGAAATTTGCAGGTTTGTGTACTGTGTCTTCAGAATGAGATAAATTTTGTCTGGTAAAAAATACAAAAAAATCTATTCAAGCATTTTGACAGTCACCTCCTTTTTAAAAGGCCCCTGCTTAGGATATTTAAGATAGCTTGAAATGAACCTTCATCTCTGAGATTCTTGACTTTTCTAATAGTGATAGAAAATTGATAAGAAATAGATTGATAAAATATGAATACATTTGCAATCAACATGCAAATGAGCAACATTATTTTTATTTATTTCTTTTAACATAGGGTGAAAAGCTGAGAGTCAAAAAACCTCTTGAAAACAGGTAATTAAAAACCCCAAAAAACAAAACAGGCCAATGTGAGATCGAAGTAAGAAGCTGCCTATGCCTTTCCCAGTATATAAGGAAAAAACTTTGAAGGGAGAACAGGAAGGAAAGAAAAAAACCCCAAAAAACAAAACACAAGCAAATGTGAGGTTGAAGGAAGATGCCTATGCCTTTCCCAGTATATAAGGAAAAAACTTTGAAGGGAGAACAGGAAGGAAAGAGGGAAGTAAAAAATAGAAATTACATATTGGACTTTAAATGCAACTTTCTTTTGGATCCCATTCTGCAGAACCAAGATGAAGCAGCAGATTGTGATGCAAAACAAACTACAAAGGGCAACCTTTAAACTGCTGATGAATGCATGCAGAGCAATCACAAAGGAGTGCAAGAGAAGGAAAAAGCAGATGACAGGCTTTGTAATCATCCTGCAACACTGAAGAGTCAGGAACAACCATGTATAAACATCAGAGTGAATGGTTATAGGGCATGAAAGAAGAGGTTGGATTTAAAGCAATAAAATCAAGCAATTACACACAAGGTACATTACATAGAAGGATTGGAAAGTTTCCCATATCTTTCAAGAAACAGGTATCTCTGATTCTAAATACAGGCAGGTTTCTTGAAAAGCATTATTTTCCTTCCAAATTGGCAATAGTGCTTTAAGTTACATAAACATCCAATTAAATCAATATTTCTCTATGTCCCTATTCAAACTAGCATCACTGAGACACAGAATCCTGAAGTCACATCACTTCAGCATTTCTTCACAGCCATGATGCTACTTCCAGCCAAAGGAGATGAAGAAAAATCAATTTGTATGCTGCATTTCATGAGTAACTGACTCACTCATACTCCAACAGTACAGCAGCCCATCCTAAATAGATGCTATTATACTTTAAATTGCCATCTCTTCTTCTCCTAGTCAAACAGCTCCTATAAGAACAATACTGTTTTCTAGAAGCCATCTTTACAGTTATCTCTTTATAATTTATTCAATTTATCCCTTCATAATTTATTCAATTTTTAATTTTATAATTTATTCAGTTTTGTGTCTAAAGTCCTGATGCTTTGGTGTAACATACAAAAATCAGACTCTGAAAGGTCAAAAATACTCTATCATATGTGCCCAATCCTTTTTAACACAGCACAGGCTCATGAACAATCTTTTGAATCAAAAAGAACATCTTTTGGGGTGCAAATAAACTGAGCACATTGCTTCCTTAAAAGACTGAGTATTTGGGAAACCACAGAGCATCACCACTGAACCCTTCAAGGACAAAGTCAGCTGTATAAAGCTACAAATTTGACTTCCCACTTTTCTTTTTTGATAGATTTCTATCTTGCTTTCAGATTTGTCACAAGCAGAGAGGAACAAAAGCAAATTTTTAAGCAATTACAACATGGCTACAGACAAGAAAAGAAAGCTGCCAAGCAAAACATTTTATGCATATCACTTCTTGTTGTAATGTGCAACACTTCAACCCAAGTAATTAAAGTCAGGGCATTATTTCCACATGTTCAAATGTAACATCCCCCCAGAAACCCCAGTTAATTACGAAAAACAGACATTCAGGCCACCCTTAAAAACCCCTCATTCCTTCCCAAAACTACAGTTTGACATTTAATTTTTGCAATGATTCATAGTCAACTCCATTCTTAGGCTTGTCCTTTTCATCCAGAACAACTGAGTAATAAGAACTGGAGAACAAATCATCACCTTTTGTCCTGTGCCCTTCCTCCCTCCCTGCCCCCCAACTTTTTTAAGAGTGGCCTTGCAGTTAAATGTGATTTAAATCAAACCCCACACGGACACTGATGTGAACTCACTTGCTTGCCAACTCCCCCCCCGGCGGGAGGTTTGGGATGCTCTCAGTTGCTAACGTACGCATCACGTGGACTAAGTCTGGCACTCCTTCACCCTGCTTCTTTATGATCTCTGGGAATCAGAAGTACTTTTTTTGTAAGTGCAGTCCAAATTTAACTTCAAAAGATTGAAACACTCAGTTTTATAAAAAGGCAGCTTAACATTAAAAATAAATAAATTTTAAAAAAAAATTAAAGCGACAGACCGTACTCAACATGGTAATTGTTAATTTTGGTTCCATAAGTAAAAACCTGTAACACATTTGACACAGATTTACTGCTGTTCACATGCTGACTTGGTTTTAGAAATACACAGCTATCTAGTAACAGTGGGGAAAAAAAATCTTTAATGGCTTTCCTGCTATACATTAGACAGAAGATGTAATATCTTCCCACAATATGCCCAAGGCATGGGGCAGATATTAACACCAGTTTTATCACTGCAACACAAGATAAAATACTATTGCCATCACAGAAAACACAGTATTTTCAAGAAATAAAAGGTTAGACATGTCAGAAGTAATTCCCTTGGCTGTATGTGTATTAACCAATACTTGTACCTCACTGCATTACATCAACATGCAAATTTTAAGGACTATTACACATTAATTAAAAGCCAGGGACATCACATCTAATTGACAGCTTCATTCTCAACTCAGGAGATATTTCAGTTCAGGGCAGAAACTTAAAGCTGATCCACTCCAGCTTCTGGGTGAAGAGCATCTATATTGTAGCCACAGCACATTTGTCAAGACATTAATCCTTTAATTTTGTTCTTAGGCCTGGTTGGTTTGGTGGTTTTTATGAGGTTTTTTTTTGTGTTTGCTTTTTTCACTTTTCTCCTCAAGTCAAAAGCACACAGTTTTATTTGAATTCAAGACATTAAAGATCATACCACCCCTGAAGAGTCACTCCTTAAGTAGGTATTTAATGAAATTTAAAGAACAAGAACATTTTTTAAAATGCATCTCATTCATTTCTCTGTAAACATGACCTCTCAGAAGTTGCAGAAAATGTGAATTATTAAGACCTGGTGCTTTTCATCCTCAAGTGAATACTGCAACATGCATACAATAATGTGTACATATGTGCACATCTATACATGCATGTATGTACATGCACACTACTCTTCATGTAATAAAGCATTTACACAGTTTGGAATTCATCAGTACCACTTTTGCAAAATACTCAAGCATTCAGATTTTGCCCTAAATTCCAGAAGAACATACCAAGTTTCCATTTTATAATTTATGAGATAAGGCACATTGAAAGTTTTTAAAACCAAAATGTATCCAGTCCTTTTTAGTCAAGTCAAAACAAAACAAAACCTAAAAAACAATTGTGAATTACTTTTTGTGTATGTAATGGTTTTTCAGGGCTGTGTGTGTTTACAAAAACCATCAGCTCTGTTTTGCAGTCAGGCTGTGTAAATTATTTGCAAGGTATAGTGGAAACACTGCCTAGTCCTCAACCAGAATCAAAACTCTGCAGCACAAAACTTTAAGCTGTTCACTTCAAAACCTAAATTTTGAACACACGACACTGCACACCAGAGACACCTCAAAAACTTGCCATTTCCTCAAAATCTACAGCCAAAGTTCATTTTACCATCTTACATTTAGCAAAGAAATAATCTATGAATCTTAAATCTGAATAAGAAGCCAAGATCTCAGATTTGGTTTGCCAAGTTCCTTTATTGTGCAATTTTGAACATCTAGAATATGCTACATTGTGCTAGTTCTAAAGTTCTGCTGTACAAAAATAAGGAATTTATAGTTGACCTATACTACACAGTTTCACAACCTGTAACTGCAGTACATTTAACATACAGTCTCCACTAAATGAATACATTTATATTTTGATAAAACTAGAGATACAGACTGAATGAACACTGAAGACACAACAAATGGAGTCGGTCTGCTAGCTGTGTTTAATTTATTGGAATTATCTTGTTTCAATACACCTTGACCCTCCCCCCAGTCTTTAATTTACTTTTAAACCTTCTACACATTTTCATGGCATCAAGTACTGGAAAAATGTACTTACAACCCTAAAAGAAAGGATTCAAAAATGGGAATTCCATACAAAGTTTAAGAAAAAGCCAGAACTTTGTTTATGTGAAAATTAGGGAAGGAACATATAACAGCTAACTTAAAATTATTTATCTCTACATAGGTATAAATATTGCAGGGAATACCTATTACGGAATGGTTTTACGTAAAAAAAAAAAAAGAGAACAGAAAAAAAAAGCTTAGACAAGTTTCTTTTTAGAGTCAACACATTGATAACACATATTAGTGCAAATAATAGCAACACATTTTGGAATGACTGATTACTTCTACCATGAAGTTCACATGATACTTTAGAAGTAACATTGATTTATTGCAAGTATTGGCACAAGGATGCTTCTCCACACTTGCTGCTTCTTCCATTATTTGTTGCAGCTACCAATCTGGACCACAAAGACATCAGGAGAGTCTTAAGTGACATAGTAAGTAGAAAAGTTTCTACATTTTTTAAGATCTGAATCATCTCTCCTTATTCAAGATGACCATTGTTATTAAATCCTATTTGGTTTTAAAATTTGCACTAGTTTTTAACAGTATAAAGGTATATTCTGGGCCAAGGGGATAAAAATACAACCAGAAAAAAAGCACATTAGAAAGGATCGACTCTCATTATCTGCTGGACTTCACTGAGTACTGAAGTGCATAAAAATATGTAATATGCATTTTGACCAAGTTTCCATTTAATTAATTTTAAATTAAATTGATAATACAGATTAGTAAGATCATTCTAAAAGTACTCTTTATGTTTTTTAGTTCCTTCAGCCAAAAATCAGGCTTTTAAAGTTAAGCACTGCCACTCTTATAGTATCCTAATATAAGAGAAAGATTATTCACTGTAGTGTGTAAAGTTTCAGATGCTGCAGCAGTCCTACCTTACTAGTCAATAAGGCATTATCCACTTACTTCAGAAACAATGCAATGGCACATTAATTAATGAATTATATATTAAATATAACAAAGTTATCAACTCCTGTTCTTGAAATTCTGTCTTAGTTCAGGCCTTTCAACTTTCCTCATGCATAAGTCCTAAAAGGCCAAATTCTGCAAACAGCTGATACATATCACTGCTGGGTTGAGTAGTGTTTACTAAATATTCATTCATTTAAATAATATTTTTGTGCAACAACAGACAAAAGGTTGAGGATAACTCTAGATATTAAGCAAAGACCCTTGAGAGGAAGTACAATATATTTCCTCAAGTTGTTCAGACATCATCCCATTCAATTAGTATTAAAGTCTTTTATAACTACATACAGAATCCTTCTGCCTCTATGCAATTATCACACTTTGATCATTCCTGAAAATTTCCTATTTGTATAAATGCAAAGTACCAGCAGCCAAATTCCTTGTATGTACCATAACCACGTGCAGGTCCAGTGTTTAGGCTGTTCCTTTACAAAATGAGGCAGCTGTACAAAAATGCCAGCTTTCCTCACTGTAACATTCCTGGGGTACCATGAGGCCAGCTGAAGATGCAGCCTTGGCTTCATCATATTTTCATATTCTAGGTCGTGGGTTTGTCTGAGCTCAGACACAATATCTAAGATAAGAAGGCAGCACTTGCCCAGCTAAGGAGAATTGCCACGCTGTGAATCAATGTGTGCATGTACAGCACACTTGTTCTTCCCCAGCTCTGTGGGTGGGCACACACAGCGAGCTCCTCACAGGCCTGGTGCAAACCTGCTCCCTGCTCTGCTGACACTTCCCTCCTGCAGTGTGACTGCACTGGGACATTCCTGCCACGCTGTCAGGGAGATTCACACCAGCACTCACTGTGCACCAACCTCTCCTCTCAGCAAGTGTGGAGATTACTACACAGAAATGTCTGCCTGGGCATTTGCTCAGGAGCAGAACAGATGCAGTTTGCTGAGACCTGGCGAGTGAAGCCTTTGAAAAACGTGGTACTTTCTGCAGGAGCACCTACACAAGTTGTAAGGGCTTTAAAAATGGATTTGTCTGAGCCCAAAATTCCCATGCAGGCAAGTTCTCTGTGAAATTTCTGGAGCTGCACTGTGTTACCATCATGCAAGTTAAGGAGGAAAAAAGTGCATAATGTACTCCTCTAACTTACTAATCACTGCTACCATGGTTGTGGAGAACTCTGCCTATCGTGCCCTGTGCTATTAAGGATTCTTGGGAGTATACACACACATAACTAGACTTGTAACACATAGAGGAGCCCACTTCAAAAATAGACTTAACCTATGCAAATAATGCATACAGCATGTCTTAGATTTCAGAAACAAACTCCAAGATGTAGTTGGTTTTAAATATCAAAAGGCACTATAAATGCAGTTTTAATCAGAAATTATTTTTAATCTAATTGATTTAAAATATATTTTATGTAATCCAAAAAGCCCCAGACTCGCAGTTTCAATTTAAAGTTTAAGAACTCCTGAAATACAAATTTAAAGAAAAATTTTTAAGTTACTATCAGAGTAAGATGATTTCCTAGCTTTTGTTTGTCATGAATGCTTAAAGATTAGCTTTGACAAATTTCTGAAGTACTTTCAAATAAGTAAATATGTAAGCGGGTGCTTAAAGATTAAAGTAATCAAGTTGTAACTATTACTGGATAATAAAGTATCACAGCTAACTGATTTGTACTTAACTATAAATGGCACTCAAATTACCATCTTCACAGACACTTTGTAAGACATTCTGATTATTTTCTTTAACTCCATGTAACAGGAACCAGGATTCACTGGTCTGAAGTTAGTGCTGTCAACAGACTCAGGAAGAACATTGGGCATAAATGAATTCTCTGCCATCCTGAATAATTTTCAGGGCTACAGGCTGCTGCACTTTCGTAGCAGAACTTTTTCAGGACATATATGAGTGCCTTTCTCAGAGCTACACAGGATGGCCAACGGCACTTGAAGGTCTATTAAAAAGCCTGTATGTGTTAAGGGTTTAGTTGCTGGAAGGGGAAGGGGGCCAGGGGTCTGTTTAGAAACAAAGTTACTTATTTTTTTTTAAATGATCCACCTTCTACTCTGCTTTCCAGGTACTTGTCCAACTCTGCCTCTCTTTTCACCGCCTCTGGCGATACCTTTGGTGCATTCGGAAAACAGATCAATATCACACTCATGTTGTCTCGACTTCCCTGGTGGAAAAGAAAAAATGATTTGAGAAATGTATACACACCAGGTTAAACACACATCAAAGCATTTGAAATACAGAAATTCACAAATCATATGGTATCAGAATCCAACTTTCACTATAATGGATTAATATTATCATTAGAATTAATCTCCCTGTACCCCTTACAGAATTCCAGGCCCATTCATTTGGTACAACTCTTCAGTCATAGTTTTTTCCACTTCTATGGTCTGAAGACTACATGGAGCCAGTTAAAGACACCCCATTGTCATCTAAAAACTGACATTATTAATGAGTGATATATAATTACAAAGTTGTGTTCCATCTTTTTTAAGTGCCATCCAATCATTTTGGGAAAACAGCTGAATGGGTGAACAAAACCATTACTGCACAAAAGCACTAATCAGGAAGGTGCTTAATTCAGACAGTAATTCCACTGAAAATCACAGCTATTAGGTTTTTTCTTCTCCTTTTCATTTAAAACATGAAAAGTTGCAAGTGATAGAATTTGTTAGAAAACCAGCTGTAAGGTACTCAGATCTTTGCAAAAAATGTTTACATTTAAAACTCCAAATAAATTAACCCCAATACTTGAATATTTAAAAATACAAACACATTCTGCTTACGCAAAGTAACTGTTTGGTTTACTTTCAATACCCCTGTGCTTTGGCCTACAAACATGCATCCACAGGCTTAACTTTTAACACTAATTAACTCCACTCATGTCAGCAAGATCAAGAACAAGCCAGTGTGCAAAACAGCAGTATATGGGTATGGGGAGGTGCTGACAGTTGGCTCCTGCAAAGCTCACAGCATTCACAAGCCACTGTTCCTTTCCTGGTATTTGCTTTTAGGACTGCCAAAGAAAAATAGTAAACAAAAATATAACCATTATCAATCTGCCAAGGTGTTGGAAAGGAATTACAATTTTCTAGAAGGGAAAAGATCCTGTTAGCCACGTGGGAAGAGCAGGGATGTTGCCTTGTTTCTTTAGAAAAAAGTTGGCTTTTTTGCTTTATGACTTCCAGT
Source organism: Passer montanus (assembly GCF_014805655.1). Taxonomy (NCBI): domain Eukaryota; kingdom Metazoa; phylum Chordata; class Aves; order Passeriformes; family Passeridae; genus Passer; species Passer montanus. The sequence continues at coordinate 2,736,610 of NW_024373479.1, forward strand.
TTACCTTTGCAAAATAAGTATCAAGCTCTGCAACTCAGTAACTGCATCACACTGCAACTTATTAATACAAAGTAGAAGTTAATGCAGACAAAGTTACATAGTTTTGTAAAACCAAATAGTCTCATGTTCATCTACTAGAGCTGATTTCAGAGCTGTATCACACAACAGTGAGTAAGAAATACAGTAATTAAACCAAAATAAAAACTAACTTAGGAAGCCAGGTCTTCAAAATATGAAGTCAAGATTCATTGATTCTGCATGTATCTTGATGTAAATATGACAGTAATGTTAATACTATGTGCCCAAGGAAGCAGGGAAAGATTAGGAAGGGGAAATATACTCTCTAGCCTGATTAAATCTTAAGAGCTGAGGTTTTGTAAAGTACATTATGAAACAGAAAAGGGCACTTATTGTCTTTAGCTTGCCCATAAATTCCCATTAGCTTCTAGTTTTCCACTGATCACAGTGTACTTGTACATGATTATAACCTCTTAATTAACCAAAACCACCCAGAAAAGCATTGTTTCTGTTGTGTTTTCCTTCCCTTCTATCACCATTTTTGTAGGAAACATGGTCATCACTGTCAAAGTCATGTTACCATAAACCACTGAATATTTATAGACTGGAAGCAAAGTTATTATTAGCTTGCTCATAAACTTCTAATAGGGAAAGCACAGTAAACTCCTTCTCTCAAGTCTGGCTACCTTGTACAAGCAGGTGTCAACTATCTCATTGCAAACTTTCTCAAGGTCATCAGTGACTTCAAGTCTGGATCTTACAAAGTCACACAGCTCTTCATTTCCCATAACATCCCAGATACCGTCGCACGCCAGGATGATGAACTGATCATCTTCTTCTGATCTCTCAATTTCATAAACTTCAGGCTCGGGTGAGACCAGCTGTTCTGTAGGACCTTTCCCATGGACACATTTGTAATCAAAGTCCCCAAGTGCCCTTGAAACAGCAAGGGAGCCATTCACACGCTGAATCATTACGGAGCCACCTGCATTCTGTATACGCTCCTTCTCCAGCGGGTTACTTGGTTTGTGATCCTGTGTGAAGAAGTGAACCTTCCTGTTTCGACAGAGCAAACCTCTCGAGTCTCCACAGTTGATGAAGTACGTGTGTTGGGGAGAAATCATGACACCCACAGCTGTTGACCCACTTCTGTCTGCGCCATGCTTCTTCTCGGAGATGACTCTCATGTGTTCATCAATTTGCAGAAAACCTGTTCTGATGCCGCTCTTTACACTTTCCACAGATGGTGGCCCATCTGGCCCTTTAAAATCCTGGTTGCTCGTGATGTGATCTAATAAATGCTCACAGCAGTACTTGGCAACCTGGGATCCAGCGTGCCCATCATAGACAGCAAAAAAGGACCATCCATCAAGTCCATTTGGCAAACCAATCACAGCCGTGTGTGCATCCTCCATTTCCACGCGCCAGCCCTGCATGCTGCTCAGCCCGTAACGCAGCCCGTTCCCCTGCCCCTGGGCGTTATGCTTCTCCATCTTTGGCTTGTCTAAAAATGCTCCCATGGTGACCTTCCTTCAGTTCTACAAAGGAAAAAAACAAGGATTATTAAGATATTTCTTAAATGCCCAGTCTAAATATCCTGTTGGAAGATATTAAATAATGGTACAAGTCGTGTTAAGATGCCCAAAATACACAGCTATAAAGCTGATTTTTCTGTGTCTCCAGTCAAATTTGCATTGCTTTCATCTATCTGAAACAAGGACACTACTACTAGCTGAACTGCATTTTTCATATTTTTGTATTTTCAGCTGTTTTACTTGAAAAATTTATGTTCACTGTCATTCATGGTTCTGACAAAAGCCTCTAATAGAACTATGTATGAAACCAGTTTCAAAGAGGACTTGTTAACTGGCACACATCTGAATGGCTGTTCCCTGCAACTACTGAGCCATGAAAGAGTTCAATGTTTCCAGGACACTGGCATTCCCTAGATCCCTACCTGCTGGCCACAAATTCCTGCTAACATTGCTTTTCTGGGAGTGATGGGGAAATGAAAGCAAACTGATTCGTTTGGGTTTTTTTTTAAGAAGAGGATTTCAGGGTTTTTTGGGTTCGGTTGTTATTTGGCTTTTTTTACACAGATAAATTATAAGAATGACCAAGAGGATGCCAGAGTCTGCATAAAGGAAAAAGCAACATGGATAAACTAGCAGCAGGACTGGGAAGGAACAGAGCAGCTGTCCCTTTAGGCAGCAGCAAGCCATTAGTTTGGCTCAGCCATCTTGTGAAAGCTCATCCTTAGATTTTTCGGTTAAATTACGCAGCAGCTTCTCAGATGTCTGTGCTGCAGATGTACTTAAAACCCTCATGTATTCATGCTTCACTGAAAGACAACTGCCCCTGACAAGTCTGAGGAAATCTGTTTGGAAATAACATCACATGTATTGTATGTGCTTGTGTGAATCAAGATTCAAGCCAGACCCATACACTGCACCTCTCCTCCTTCACCTCCTCCTTGGGATGTGATGCAGCAAATATTCATGCTTAAGAGAGTAAGAGTTGTATTTGCAGGCGGTGTAAACTGACTGGTTTATCTTCATGGCTTTCACACCCTAACCATCCAACCCACCCTTCTAATCCACATCACTGTATTTGTGCATTCATTATTAAAAAATCATACAAAATGGGTCACACACATTTTGCATACTTGCAAATTATGCCTTGGGAAGCATCAAAAGAGTCTGCAAATCACTGTTATACAATACAAAGTAATGGAACAAAACTATGAGCTTTTCTGTTTGAAGACTATGAACAAAAATCAGCTGTGAAAAGAACCTCAGAAACAGATTTTACCTGAGGCCCCAACTAACAGCTGCACTAGCAGAAAAATCAGTACACCAGGGGTTTCAGTACACCAGGGGTTTCAGACATGTTTAGCATGACCATGGAATATTTGACCAGTTTTCTAAGTGACAACATCACATTTTTATAACATGCTTTTATTGCAGTACAGCACCAGCCATTAGTGACACCATATATCCAACAAAGCTCTTCACACTGTCTCTTCCAGCCACTGTCAACCTTTCTGAAACATCTGTGTTAAAATAAACAGTCAAGAAATGTTTATATTTGATCTCACCACAACAGTGATTCAAATGTGAGGCATGGGGACTGGTTATGCACTCTTTGGCTCACATGCTTTGCTAACAAAAACAAAACACATACTTCAGCTGTAGGGGGATGGCAGCAGCAATTCACCTCTGCTTCCCCTCGCCCTAAACCCTGCTCTGGAGTTCTGTCTCTTCTCAAGTGAACACAAAATATTGATGCCCAAGCAAGCTGTAACTAACCAACAAAACAGAGTGTGCACCGTGTGTCCTGTGTCCCAAGCATATGCAGGAGGTTCACATTACTGCAGTTGCTAGGAAAAAAATACGACTTAAGACTTTTTTATCTTCACATGCAACTCTAGTGAAGTCAGAGTGATCAAAATAATTACAGAATGCTGCTATAAATTACGTGGGTAATTATTTTGCTGAATAACACTTTTTATTCATTCTATGATAGGAGCAGAGTTTAACAGTGAATGTTCTTTTTGTTGAGGAAATCATTAAACAGAATGCAGATATTCAACTTTTTCACCTTAATTTAAAGTTCAAAAAGCAGAAACTGCCCTAGCAAATATACTTCTGTAAAATATTTGACATTATTGCTGTATTTAAAATAAAACAGAAAAACATTAAGAGCAGGGTACAGTTACACTGACCACAAACACTGTCGAAATCTGGACTAAAAAGGGCCATTTTTCTCCTAATCTCTCACCTTAGTATGCACACAACATTCAGAGCTGTGCTTTGTAAACTGTTTGTACTGCTCAGTAGTTTATCATGCAAATTAGAAATATGTACAGACAATCTGTGTGAAGTTCTAACAACTACAGAACTGCCAGCACACCTTCTGAGTTAACAAATCACTCTCCATTGAAGTACCAAATTGCCTTATCCCTTCCCAGAAGGCAACCTGGAAGCTGGAGGTCTTTGAAGCTAAGCTTTGCAGTGAGATGTTGATCCAGGATTCTTCAGGAGTGAGAGCTGCCCACCATGGATGAGAATACAGCTGGGCAAAAGGAAAACCACAGTGGCCATGGAACAACTCCTTCAGAAATCACAGCAGGAAGTGATCCCCCTCTGAAAACTGCAATAACAGACTGCACTTGTCTTCCCTGCCATATTCCAGCTAACCAGACTTTTACCAGAATAGCAGTGTAAACCTGGAGAATAGGCCAGGTTTTCCAAACCCTCACTGTATCTGCAGAAAAAGCATTGTTTACTTGTGGATAGGATCAATGTGCCAGATCTTTAGGTTTTTTTCCAGAATTCCCCTTCTCATTCAGAAAGTTTCAGTTACAACTCACCCATCTATGAATTCTGATGAATTGGAGACTACCTGCTACTTCTCCCCCCATATCCTTAATGTGTAATTAAAACCTAAAGAATTTCATGAGTCTTAGCTATGAACAAAAAGAATTTTAAGGTTTACAAGAAGGTATGGACACACAGAGAAATGCTGACATAAGAAAGCCCTTCCTCCTTCCTGCTAAAAATACCTTTCAGACCTGTTTTTGAGTTCATATCTATGGAAACATCTTTCACACACCGGTGTCTACCTAAATTATGAGCACATTTGTCATTCTTTGATGAGGTGCTTTGTGCACTACAGTGACTGAGTTGGAATGACACCTTTGGTTAAGCACATAACTCTGTATGCAAATCTGATTAACCTATAGCAGTGTAAGTGCCCAAGTTACAGCATGACTTTGTTATGTAAAAACACAGACCCAGAACACACTGCGTGCAATGAGTGCAACACAAAAACCAGATCCTGAACACGGCTTAACTCAGCCTTTCTTCATGTCTTTACTCATCTTTCTTAAGAGAAGCCCTCATTTTATGATCTTTATTCTCCAAAGAATTAATCCAGTCACACACTTCTACAACCATGTCAGAAAAATGCAGTCTCATGGCAGGAGACAGAACCAGTCCTCTATCCTGGAAGCCTCAACTTTTGGAATGCTTGAATGATGCACGTAAGTACTGAAGGAGACAGACATTCTTCCTATTAAAGGCAAAGTAAGAGAAAAGGCACTTTAATCATGAAGTTTAGGGGCAAAATACACCACCTTTTTTTTCCCCTTAAAGTAGGACCATTCTGAACAGGACTGTAAGGGTGCTGCCTTGTAAAAAGGTCAGAGGTGCAACATCTTTTTCATAAATGGTGATTCTCACACATCATCTGGTGCTACAACTGCACAGCCATCAGCTGAGCAAGCTTCAATTTTAATCTAAGATGATTCTTGGATCACCATTTCCAAATCAGTGACTTCCATTAGTTTTAGGTCCCCAAAGACAAGAGCTTTCTGCAGTCAAAGTTTCTGAGTTTTGGCTCTGAAGAAGAGAGGCATCTGAACAAAACTAGATGTGAAAATGGACCCCTGTGAACAGAAATGAATGTGCAGGGGGTGCATCTCTGCATCTACAAGTGCATTTTAGCCACAATTTCTGAAGCACTGATTTTGTGGAGGTCAAACTGAAGGACAGCCTCTCCAGCAAGTGCACAGAAAACTCAAGTTAAGTTTCCAGACAGAAAAGTAAGAATACTGTACACAGCCTAGAAAAATCAACACAAATAACAAGGTCTTGGATAAAACACAAAGAGTGCCAAAATTCAAAGGACTGCAGCATTAGAAACAAAACTGAAATAATGAATGGAGCATGCCAAAGAGTCAGTAGCTAAACTCTAAACTCCTTGAAAGTAGATGCAACTGGAGAACAGAGAGGCAAAGAAAAAAGAGGGTAATTAGTATACCAGGCCATGGACAACCAGGGACAACCACAGATACACCACTGGAATGCATGAAATCTCTTTGCCCCTTCATTTGTTCCTCAAATTGTGCTATCCAGGCAGCACAACTGTAATGCTTTCTGCTACACAGGAAAATAAATTTTACTGGTTTGCTATTTGCATGTTCATTTGCCTGAAGGTTCAAACGAAGATAAGCCCTAAATTGTTCACAAAAGACAGCTAATGCAATTCCACATACCCCTACAGAAACACAAATTTATTTTTCCAAGGAATTTGGACAAAGATTTGATCATTTTGTCCCAGAAAAGTAACCACCCCCATGTGAAACTTTCACTTGAACAATACATAAATTAATAATCCTTTTTAAACAATGTTCAAGCTGTATTCCTTCCACTAGGATAAGCTGCTTACATGAACCACACTGAAGTCACAGGCACTTGCTCTGAGTTGAGAAATACCCCCACACTCCAATTTCCTGGAACAATTCTCTCAGTGACACTACACCCTGTGTGTTGTAATGAAGACCATAGAGAAAGATTACAACCTTTACTTGAACTACAGGACACAGAGCAAGTCACCAAATTATACAGACTGCTGCTGACTAGAAAAAGGGTGTTTGTTCACTTCAACTCCAGCCTGATCTGCAGTACTTTTCCCTCTGCCTTAAGCAGGCTGGATGCAGTAGCAGACAGCAAGTAATTGTGCAAACGTGGAAACATTTTCAGAAGTTACAGCCTGGTGAATGAAAAACTGACAGTACATACTGGATGCCCCAAATCAATTAATTTTAACAAACAACATGTCAGAGAACATCCCAGGGATCGGAAGAATGACTAAAATAAAACAGAACACGCAGATGAGGAGACATAATTACACCACAGTCATGGGCTGAATGAAGTCATGAAAAAGCTTCTTGCCAATGAAACTATTTAAAAGCTATTGGAGGCTATATGACTGAGTTCTGGCACTCATGCTTTGAAACATTAATAAAACACCAAAAAATTACAGTTGATGTTTCTGAACGTGTACTTTCAGACACAGGAATATATGGCAGCTAGGAGACATGAACCGTTTATGTAAAAGAAGTAAAATAAAATACAGAACTGGGGCTATTTCAATAAACACAGACTAACCCACCATTTCCCCACCAGAACATTTGTTTCTTGGGGATGCACCTATAGTGTGTGTTCTATTTCAGTAAGACAACTGCAAAAGGAAGAACATAAACTACCCATATGGGTAAGAAAATTTTTAATAACATTAAGAACTTTTGGTTTAGAACAGATGTAGGAGGTATGGCTTGTGGCAGACTAAAAATAAAAAAACAACCAAAAACCAAAACAACAGGGGAAGCAAGTTAACTGTGTGTATGAAGGAAAGTATGAACTATTCCAAATTTCCCCAAGTTACCCTCCTTCTCTTCTAGGAATTAATATGCAACAGTGATGGCTATTACAACTTCACAGCGCAGCAGAAAATACTAAATCACTGCACCTCTGATACAAACATCTATGAGCTCTGACCTCTTAACAGCTGGTCCACAGGCACTGCCATTTCACTGAGCTAAGTTGTTTGGAGAATTGTTTTTTTTAAACACAACTTCTGCTTAAAATCCCTTCTCCTTGCTAGGAGCTGACAGCCTTTCCAAATGCCTCCCTGTACTAAGCAGCAAAATATTTTATCCCACGTGAGTATGGCAGGGCAGGTAGGATTTAGGAGAGGATTATTAAAGCCTTCTGGAACACAGAAGGTAACCATTTCTGAGTTAACACCCTCCCTCCAACAACATGTTTCAGCTTCTTCTTAAAACATTATTTTCTGCTTCTACCTACCTTTCCTGCAGACAACTAAACCTGTTCCAAGGTTAAATGAGAAGCTTCTCAATATGAGTGTATTTTGGCTGAGGTTCAAACTCTCTCCAGCAGAGACACGTGTAATCTGATTTTTGCAAAAGGAAGCCTTGGACATTGAAACAGATAATTCACCTCTAACAAATTGTTCCTTCAGAAGTTTGAAAGATGGTGATGTAATTTCAAGAATTCTTTATGGAGTTAATTTTGTAATCTGGTCAGTTATGGAAGAAATGTTCTTTCCAGAATCACCAAGAGCACTGCTGGGAATGAAAATTCACTACACTGATTCTGAGAGGAGATACAATTTTCACTCGTGAGTGCCAGTCACTCATCAGGATCCTAACACGACTGGCACCCTCAGAACACCATTAAGTGAGTATTTATTGGCCCAGACAGAATTCTTGCTTCTTTCTAATTATCTGTACTACAAATTAGAAGTGGGAAGGCATAAGAGAAAAAACCACAGCAGCATCAAAGTATGAGCAGCCCAATCACTATGAAAAACTATGTAGACAACCAAAATGGCACTAACAAGAACTATGAAAATCAATGAGGTAGCTCTGCATAAATTCATGTGCTGCTGTCTGAACAGCATGAGAATGAAAACGCCAAGGTCCTTGCTTGAAAGCATTAATAAGCAGAAAACATGTCCATGCTGCTGCTGAGTTCAGCACCTCTCTGGTTATACTTCATTTTCCAAAGAATTCTTACTTAGAAGTGTTGGAATATAAACAAAAGGCACCCATTTTAGACAAAAAGCTTAGACAACTGCTTTGTTAACAGTGCAGAAATTCCTGCAGGCTCCAGCCAAAATTCAGAGCCCCACTGAAACAACAGAAAAAAAGAACTGGAAGATCCAAGGAAGCTGCAGTCTGTGTAGGCAGAATTTGGGAGAAAGAAAGGCCTTGCTTCAGTTCCTATATCAATGAGATGCAGTAAGATTCAAATTTTTTGAAAGACCAAGGCAAACAAGTGAATTTAAGGATTCCAACCAAGCTGCTCATGACAGAAGGAGTACACAGTGCTACCCAGTCATTCCAACAGAACTGCACACAGCAAGTTTCACCACAAAGAAAACATGGGTGAGAAGGAAACAGAAAGAGACAACCCAGAAGAATGGAGCTATAGTAAGTCATAAAAGTTGAATTACAATTTTTTCCAGTATTTGTAATACCACGAGTGCCCTGCCACTGTCATTTCTCATCGCTGCAGATCATTTCCCCACTCCTAAACACTGTGGGCCTAACTGAAAATTCCTATTTGAGTACAAGCCACTCAGAGTGCAAGAATTTAACAAATCTGAACATATCAAATTATTCAAATAATAGCTAAAATCCTCCTTTTCTCTAATTTTTTTAAAATATTTTATTTACAGCTTGAAGCCTCAATATCTTCATTTACTGTCAGTTTTACCAATCAAACAATACCTGCCACAAAAAAGAAAGTTAAAGATTCACAGAGTAATGTTTTCTTTAGAGGAAGGCTCACATAATTCCACTGCCATTTCTGTGTCAAAGGAAAAAACCAAACCTAACCAAACAAAAAGCATTTACTTTTTTTTATCAAGTTCAACTAAATCTATTCAGAAAGATCAAGACAACTGGGGAGTCCTAGCCCATCCTGCCCCCACCCAAAAGTGTGAAGATATTGGGTAAAAAGCCTCTAGACCAGAATGGGTTTTGTCCATGATTGTTCTGGTTGTTCAAATGCACCTGAAGTCAAGCTACTGCCCATTTGTCTTTGTCAGTGTTTTAGCTAAGTGTTAAAATAATCCAGGAAAAAGATGCTCCATGGAAAAAGGTCCCAGTGGGATTATTGTCTGAGACTCCAAAAACAAAGGGAGGCTCGGATAACAATAATTTAAAAAACAACAAAACAGCAACTGTATTAACTGAACTATTCCTGAAATATAGGGAAAAAATTATACTCACACAGCCACTCTCAGTTCAGGAAACTGCCATTTTTTAACAGTTGGTATTGTTTGTTGCCTGTGGCAATGTGTACAAATTTTTACAGAACCCCACCATCCCTCTGCTGTATGGTTTCACTGATAACCTCACCACAAACATCTTAACAATTTAGTTAATACAGTCCTAAAGAGTTCAAGAAAACTGAACACATGGAATGATTCCTCTATCTACTCCTTAATTTCTCCTCTGTTTCCAGTTGCTCACCAATGTCACTGCTCCTTTTAAAAACTAATTATTTAAAGCTTTCCAACTTCAGATCTTCCTAACTTCAACAAGAAGCACCAATCAACTGTTTATGGTTTGTCTTATGAGCAATTTATTTTAACAATATGGCTGAATGAAACCCAAGTGAAAATAAAATTTATACAGACAGAGCTTGGGAGTAAAATAAAAATAAACGATTTTGAGAAAACACAACCAGTATGCGTGTGCCCAATAATTAGAAGATGATGTTTGCATGGAGGCCCCAAAACTTCCTGTTTAGTCAAGCACTCAATATTATGAAACAAGACACAAGCAATTTCCCAGACCCTTCACTTCACATGAAAACATTTGTGGGGTTCTAATCTCAGCAACATTAACACTATTCTGGTAAGGATATAGGAAAAGCAGCATACAGCAGAGACTTGAAACCTGATGACTACACACGGGACTAAAATGGCAATAAAATAGGAAATGTTCTGAAGTTACAGCTGGAACCTGGCTTTGCTTGCAAGGAAATGACATCAAAACTATGCCAGAAGCACATTAAGACCTGGAAGTTAAATCCTCAAAGCTTAGGAAAAGCTGGAGTTTGCTCACTTGTACACACACAGAGCTTTTATTTACAAAGCTATTTTGCCCTCACGTCCCCAGCATTCCTATCTCATTAAAAGAACAAGGACAGAGGATGACTGCTGCAATAAAATAGATTTTTCACTCAAGACTACATAAAATATAAAAAAGAAACCACTGAAAAAAACAACCCTTGTCCTTAGCCTCTTATGCAGACAGAAGCTTTCCTCTGAGGGCACACTGATTGCCAAGTTCACTTCTATCACTACCAGCAGAGAGGTGATTTGCCCATGATAAACAAGGAGTAAAGGTGCTCCTCTCACTCCAAACCAGAGTTCGTGACAGCTCTAAACATCCTGGTCACTTAATGAGGACAATGTTGAATTCACCTGCTCTTCAAAAATCAAAGCAGGGCTAATGCCAGCGTTTCCTAAGCTTACAGGGCCTTGCTCTGCAGCCTCAGAATGGCTTTTTACAGAGAGCAGCAGCAGTTGATTTTTAACAAGGGTCTGTCCAAATACTTACTGTAATTGACTGAGGGAACTAGAAAATTATTTACTGACAGCAACTGATTCTTTCTTCATTAAATTTTCCTACAATTTAATGCTAGCTGCTTAACCGCCCACATTTTTCCACATTCTGCACTCCTTTCCAAAGACTGGGTTTTACTTAACAGCTGGAGAATTCCTTAAACTCATCTCCAAACACAAAGAGCTCAGGCACAGTTTACACAGTTCTCGTAGCTACTGCATTTTAGAGCACTTCTAAGGAAAAAATGCCACAGAACTTAATGGACAAATAGCTATGACATATGGTCAAGAAGAATACAGGCTGCCATTTGAATTTCAGATGACAAGGACAGTTGGCAGTAAAAATGAATTGTACACATAGATACAGAAAATCCTTCACATTACAGCTGAGACCCAAACATGAGAGTACATTTCATTCTCTAGGTCACAATCCAGCAAGGCATTGAAGATGAGAGCAACATCACAAATCTGAGTAGTCCCACATAATTCAGCTGCACATGGTGTATCACCACAAGCACACTGAAGTGCTTTGCTTTATTTAAACTGCAGCTATCAAAATACAAGTCATGTCACACTTGAGTTTGTTAGGTTTGTAAATTATTATCTTAGAAGACTTTAGAGACTTTGTTATCTACTAAAATATTCTTACTTTTGAGAATTAACCTGCTAGCAATGAAGAGGCTAATGTACTTTTTCCTCTCTCTGTAAGCTGCATTTCTCTATGTTTCAGTATTGAAACATGGTTAGCCAGTTTTGCTTTTTCCTTCATGGCACACTTAGATGCTCTTTTGATACATATAGATACATATAAACTGCTATAAAGTTTACACTCCAAACAGTAGAAGTGTACTTCATTGGAACTGTCTGACAGTGAAAGAAGTTTTTATTCTGTTGTTTCAGTCACATATAAACACCTTTCGAGAAGAGCTGTTAAAAAAAAATCTGAGCAACTGTTTCATGTATTTATAAACACACTCTGTTCTGCAGACTCCAACAGGCAGCTGAAATATCCATTAGTGAATTGTACTGGTATTTGTGTTTAAACGCAAACAAAATAAATAAGAAAAAAGATAGCAACTTGACAGAAATCTGTAACTCAGTATGTGGCTTAACACAGACCAGAGTTTAGCACACAAATACAGAAAAGCAGACCTTGCAGCAGTAGCTTAACACCAGGAACACCCAGTGGTTACTGCCTCTACCCAGGAACAAAAATCAGCCTGTTCACTCCCATGGCATCACCCTTGCTTTCTCCTCCTGCCCTGATTACAACTCCCTTGGCCTAAACATTCTTCCCAGTCTTAAGAGTCAAGTGATTTACTCTAGAAATACTAAATCTTATTAAATGCTAAATTGTTCCTTCACAGACAGAGAGCAACATAAGGAAGCTCCAAGCAGGAAACGTTATCTCCACTGTGATCTGCACCACATCATGGCTCAAATATATGAATCCTCCCTTAAAAATATTTTTTCGCGCTGGTGAATGGAATGCACATAAAATGCCATAAAATGTACATTTATGCACGTTCCCTAGATCTTCCAAATATCCTAAGAATGCTGTCATTTTTTCAGGGATTACATATTGTATACACAGACTTGATACTTTGCATTTGCCACTCATTGAATGAAGAGGACTGTAGTTAAGCATGTGTAAATGTAACAGAAGTTTATTTCTTATCCTACTATTCTAAACTGAAATTTGGATCATGTGATTAAAAGTACAGAGATCAGTAAGAGTTCAGCAACCAAGTATTATCCAAAACCAGACTAATTTCCAAAATAACAAATAAAACTACAAGCTGCGTCATTTAGAAAGAAACAGATGATACATAAACTTTTTAAATAAAAAACTACAACTCAAGTACGATTTATGAGAAAAGAGGAGGAAAAATTACAAAGGTCCATATGCTACAGTAAGAATAAATGCAGTTTGGCTCAGATTTAACTATGATAAACCACTATTGTCTTGACTTCAAACATTACTACTATTCAAGTCTTTAAAATGCCTCTGGTTTGCAAAGGTAAAATGAAAGCAGTTATTTTACAGTACTTCCCATTCTAAAACTTGTTTATTTATTAGCACAACCTGCATCATTCCATCACTTAATTGCAATGCTGTTCTGCTTAGCCAATTACGTAAGTATTTTGTACATCAGAATTGACCTGAACACATAAAAATTAAGCCAACAGCAATGTCAACATTTTAGTAAGAAATACGCTATTCTTGAATTATTTATATTTAGGTCATCTTGTAAAAGCAGCTGCTTTAGATTCCCTAGTTCCACTAAAAACGAAAAGTGCAAGATCTCTTATTGACAGCTGCATTCAAAAACATACCAGTTACATAAGTTTGCAAATTATACTGTGCCAGAGTTAAATATCTAAGCATTTTAACGACAGTTCTCAAAATGCTATCTCAGCAAGAATGACTCAACTCCACTGTATAAGCTGCACTCCAGATAAGAAGCAACCAGCTTGATTTTATAGGAAAAAAAACCAAACAAACAAAAAAACCCAAAAACCAAAACCAACTTTTTAGTATTCTGCTTTAATTCAAATTGCTCTGAGTGAGTTCTGCTTGTTTGGACCTGCAAGCTTCACCAGTCATTTGGCATTTCCATCTCTCCTCGCTTTCAACAAAAGTATCCTGAGCATACCTGGAGACAGTTAAGGAAATACTTGGAAAACAGGTAAAGTTTTCTACTGTACCTCCAGGGGAGAGATTTACCTGACAACCACCGAGGAGCAGAGGACTAGACCTGCAAACCAGAGCCAGGCCTTGCTTGTGTATGAGAAGAACATGGCTGTGCCAGAGGAGAGCCAGACAGACAAACTCCCTCCATGTTCATCCCAGGATTTTAACAAAGATCCCTGTGAGGAAAACATTAATAACTGGCAAAATGCATCAGCAAGTCTTGTAGCCCAGTCTTATGTACAAAAGGGAGACCCAGAAAGGCCTGGGAGTGAAAACCTTAGGAGCAGCTAATGCTGCTGTCCTGTAACACCTTCCCTTTGAACACTGCTGTGACTGGAGGGGTAGAGTGCAAAACTTCCCTGGCCCACGTTTTCTCTGATGTTATTCACAGAAGAAACTATGAATAGCAACAGATTGGAAGCTATCAGAGAAGAAATGTGGGTAGAAATTGCACAATTCTTGGTCATTTGGCAATGCACTCAGGGTCCTGAGTAACAGCAGCCATGCAGCCCTAATTCCACCAGTACTTCACAAAATCTGCTCCAGCCACCTAATCACTGAAACGGCTCAGCAAAGTGCTACAAGGGCTCCTATTTGGAAATTCATTTCCTAGAATCACAAGAGTTAGAACTTCTACTTCATACATTGATTCTGCTTACCCTGATGCTAAATATCACAGTCTAAGGAAAACATATCACCTACCTTCTTTCCAGCTACTGCGCTCATGATCTAAAACTGCCTTCTGCTTAACAAAATAAAAATTTCCTTTGGATGAAATACCTTAAGGACCTGAAACTTTAAGGTTACTACAGAGGCCACGCCAGTGCACAGCACTTTTCCATTTGACAGAAGATATAGCTCCAAAAAATTTAGCTTTGCCCAAGTGCTACTGTAAACTTAAACATTAGTTCTGAACCCACAAAATTTTGCCATCCACATGGCAACACTAAGAAATATTTTAATCGTACCAAATAAATACAAACACATATCGAACAGATGTCTGCAAAATCAATTCTCCTGAAACCGTCAAGCTGTTGTATCACAGCTACTAGAACACAATCTAAGGTAACAAAAAGGTTAGAACCTCTGGCATTTCACACCAATTACCCAGCACATCGCCGCACAACTTTCTCACCGAGGACAGCATTTTCTTCCAGGGACTTTTACCACGCAGGCCGTGACAGATCACAGATCGTCAGCGCAACCTTTGCTCACGACATTGTTTTCAAAGGCACCGAAATCTCTCACAAACTTTAAACGCCCGAAAGGCGTTGGCGAGGGAAAGCCGCCCGCTGCCTCACAATGTCACTATTTGGGGAGCGCTTGATGCTCCGACCCTCACCAGGGTGGGGTGCTTTATAAATAGATGCGTGTTGTTGTTTTTTTTTTCTTTTGGTTTTATTTTTTTCCCCTCCCAGGCAGCGCCGTGCCCCGAGCGATAGGGTGGCGATGGGAGAGGAGGCTGTTTATAGCCTTTATTAAATGAACTCTGGGCGAGGAAAGCGGGGGGGGGGCAGGGAGAAAGGGAAAGCTGCTGCTCCTACCTGAGCCAGGCCCTGCTCACCCTCCTCCCGCCGTGCCCGGGGGGCTGCGGGGACACCCCCGCCCTCAGCAGGCGCCTGCAATGCGGGGGGCTCCCGGCAGCGGCATCCCAGTGGGATCGCTCCCCGCGTCCCCTTCCCCATTCCCCATCCATCTCCCTCCCTCCGGCCGCCCGACCCGCTCGCAGCCGTGCCGCCGGGGATGGCGCCGAGCTCCCGCGCTCCGCCGCCCCCGGTTGTTTACAGCCCCCGGGGCCGCGCAGCGCCCCGGCCCCGCCGCCCCCTCAGCCGCCGCCCCTCTGCGCAGGCGCGCACGCCGCAGGGGAGGGGAGGCGGGAGCGCGCGCGCGCGCCCCCGCGCCCTTTCCCTCCCCGCCGCCTCCCTCCCCCGTTTGGAAAAAAAAAAAAAAAAGACAGCAAAAAAAACCCCCTCAAATAATTAAAACAGCCCAAAAACGCGGAAAATTGAGCTTTTCAGATTAAAAAAAAGAGAAAAAGTTAAAAAAATAAATAAGGCGGAAAAAAAAAAAAAAAGCAGCACCCCGGCAGGGTACCCGGATGTCGGACGGAGCAGGGCCGTTACGGGTATTACATCACCCTCCGCCCCGGGTCCCGCGCCGCGCCGCGCGGGGCGGTGACGTCATCGGCCCCGCCCCGGCCCCTGAGGGCGAGAGGCTGGCGCGAGAGCTGTGGGGAGTGCTCCCCTCCCGATCCAAATCGCGATCCAAATCGCGATCCACATCTCGATCCACATCTCGATCCGCATCCCCATGCCGGTCCTGTTCCGGTTCCAATCCGGATCCCGGTGCGGTGGCGGCAGCAGCTCAGCCCACCTGAGGATGATGGCGCGCACAATGGGTCCCGAGGCGCTGGCGGGATCAGCTTCTCTCCCTGAATCACAGAATCATTTCGGTTGGAAAAGCTCTCTGGGACCATCGAGTCCAACACCACCGTGTCAGCCACTGAGTGCCGTGTCCAGTCGTTCCCTAAACACCTCCAGGGACGGCGATTCCACCACCTCCCTGGGCAGCCCGTTCCAATGTCTAATCACCCTTTATGTGAAGAAATCCCTCATGATGTCCAACCTGGCAGAGCCTGCGACCCTGTCCTCTGCTCCTGAGGGACTCACACAGAATCCCCGCGGGATTTCCCGCTGGAAGCACAACTGCTGTCGAAACCAGCAGCGGATTACCAGCAATGAACGCATAATGGGTTTAATAATCCTGCGGGTTTCAGCCCCCTTTGATCAACGCTGGCCTGTGGACAAAAGACATGAACAACACGGGAGTGTGTTCATGAAGCGACTCCCCCATCAGCCTGCGGGGAGCAAATGGAGAGGAGAAGCTTTTAGACAAACCCCTCTTGTCTCAAGGAGGGGAGGAAGACCTCGAGGAGGCTGCGATGAGAGGGGCTGATTCTGGGAGGCATGGCTGATTCCAGCAAGCCAGGGTTAAACCTTGTGGCTGGGGATTTCTGAGGGGGAGTGGGTGCCAGGAGGAGTGCTTCAAGGGGAGGATTAGGAATCCACATTAGGTAGCTCTGAGGATGTGAAGGAGGAATTGAACACAGAGGCAGAGATGCTGAGGACTGGGAAAGGTGAAGTGAGTGCTTGGCAAGGTTGTCCAGCTAGTTTCCATCTTGAACAGTAATCACAGTAAACAGCCATATGTTAATGGCTTTAAAATGAGAGTAGTTTCAGATCGGAAATTATGAAGAAATTCTTTACTGTGAGGGTGCTGAGGCCATGGCACAGGTTGCCCACAGAAACTGTGGCTGCCCCATTCCTGCAAGTGTCCCAGACCAGGCTGGATGGGGTTTGAATAAACCTGGTGTAGTGGAAGGTGTCCCTGCTCATGGCAGGAGGTTGAACTGGATGGTCTTTAAGGTCCTTTCCAAACCAAAGCATTCCCTAAACCGAACATTTGGAGAGGGCAAGGAGGGGGGGACCTCCAATTTGGAGAGGCCTCCAATTGCAGGTTGTGTTCCTACTGTTGACAACCATTAGAGCAGTTCATCAGTGACTCAGGGCAGTTTACAGCAAAACCCTCCCAAGAGAGATAGAAGAGTTGTGAAAAATACAACCAAATGGCTTTCCTGTGCCAGATAAACTGACCATGTTTCGGTATGATTGCAGAATCTCCATTTCCCATTGCTGCCTGTGGCTGGATGGAATGTTTGGACCCAATCTCAATGTATTCAGCCTAATCATGATCCTTATCATGATACCAAGCACTGCTCAGTCTTCTGGTAACTATTAAGGGCCTTTAGTTTAGAAATTTCAGGCCTTTATAGTTAAATGAAATTTGTTGGTGGAAACAGACCTTTAGAGACATTTAAATGCAAGCTCTAACCCTTCCCAAGATTGCAGAATTGTTCCTGCAGGCATGTGCCATGTTTCTTTACCCTTTCCATTTAATTTTTCACCCCTCTTTTCCACTTTAATAAAGCTCTCCTAGCACTTCAAATTATATACAGTCATGGTTTTCATTTAGATTCCATGTTACCTACATCTGCGTTTTGAGTGTTTGTTTGTTTTTTTTTAAATAAAACTGAATGAAAACATGGACCCGTATCTTTTTGGCGATGCCCTCATTTTGAGCTGCAAGAATGTAATGACAGCAGAGAGTTTGCTGCTCTCATTTGCTATTTATACACTTTTCAGGGGAAATTGGACTAAGTCAAATTACTACAACATTGTCTTAAAGCATAACTTTTATTTAGTTGCATTGCCAATGATAATATAAGTATTTGCAAGAAATTCAAGCATCACTTGTAATTAGGATAAAACATCTGTGTATATAATATCCCTCTACTAAATGTATTTGTAGTTGATAAGACTATATCTCCCAGCATACAACTATTTATTTTCTCTTTAGCTGTACATCAAGTTGTGATACAGATGGCTGGGACCTGTAGTCACCACACTCATTAGCACCACAGTAACAAGAACCATTGTGAAACTCAACTCTGTATCATAAATCATTTATGAGTTATTGAGAAGGATTATATTTCACTGTTTGGAACAAGAAAATTCTTTTAGCATTATAGTCATATTTAAAATGATATGCTGCTCCCCAGCCTATTTTTGGAAAATATTATTTTGGACAATTTTAATTCTGTTTCCTGTTACAGCTTTTTAAAAGTCTTTAGATGGATGGTAATAGCCAAGAGTATTTCTAAAAAAAAACCCATAAACCCCTGTGTATCTAAATAAACAGCTTTTTGTCACCAGTGCACACTCAGTTATTGCAGGCAGGAAGATGACTTTGTCCTGTCTATTCCTTAAAACTCGATTTAGAAAATTCCACACTTAGCCCAATGAAGCTGTTCCCAATGACATCATTTCCCATAAAAAGAGAAAATGGGACCACAGTTGCTACTGGGGTCACGTGGCAGTGTAACTGCACTTTGGAATCAGCTTCCATTGCAGGGGCCGTATTCTGTACGAGCCTGCTGTAATCTCTGCCTGCTCCATTGCCCAACACTTCTTTTAACTCTTCCTTGTTTAATACCAGTGATTAAACTTCTTTTATTGTAAGGTGTTTAATGAAATATCACAGTTTTGTCTGTTTTCCTCAAACAAGGGACTTGAAATACCAATATCACAGAATCACAGGATTACAGAATCATGGAACAGCCAGGTTGGAAAGAACCTCTGAAGATCAGCCAGTCCAACCTCCTGCCAAGGCAGGGTCCCCTGGAGCAGTGACACAGGAATGCATCCAGGTGGGCTGGAATGTCTCCAGAGAGGGACACTCCACAACCTTCCTGGGCAGCTTGCTCCAGTGCTCTGCCGCTGTCAGTGTGAGAAGTTCTTCCTCATGTGGTGGTGAGCCTTGTTGTTCATGGTCTTTTCTCCTCATCCTGTCTCTGGGCACCACCAAAAAGAATCTGGTACCATCCTCATGGCATCCACCTTTGAGATATTTGTATGCATTGATGAGATCCCCTCTCAGTCTCCTCTGAACTAAACAGGCCCAGCTCCCTCATCTCTCCTCATAAGAGGGATGCTCCAGGATCTTGATCATCTTTGTGGCCTCTGCTGGACCCTCTCCAGTAGCTTCTTGTCTTTCTTGAACTGGGGAGACCAGAATTGAACACAGGGGTTTTGTTTGGAAAAGGATTTGTATCACCTGGTAATACTCATCCTCCACATGTGGCCTCACTAAGGCAGAGTAGAGGTGGAGGATCACTGTTGTAACTGTGAACTGTTTTATTGCACCATTTTCTCAGAGAAAAAAAACTGAACTTCTCTCATCTGAAACCTTAATTTCAGCTTCCCTTACTTACTATCCCCCTTCCTCCTCTCTTTTATGGTCTGCCATGAATATCTGATGTAGGTGGGAAATAATACATTTCAAATTACTCTGCAGCCTAAAAAGTTGGTAAACTGTGGGGTTTTGTTTGGACAAGGATTTGTATCACCTGGTAATACTCATCTAAATATTAGCTGTATAATCAAGCTGTTGTCCAGGTTGCCTTGGTTTGGTGGAAGGAGACAGGTGATCATTACTGTCATGTTTTTGCCAGTGCCTGGAGCAGGTTGGGTGAGTCCTTTGAAGGTAACTTTTTTCTCTTCTGTAGTTTCTGTGAGTTCAGAAGAAGCCGAGATGACTACTTAGACTTGATCCTTAATTTTTAGATAGCTAAAATTAATTAATTACCTTCAATCTTAGAGATGCTTAGAGGTCATCTACAGAAATCTTCATAATAATGATATGTGTGACCTGTAATAGTGGCATGTTGCCATAACTTTATGTTTGGCTTGGGAAGTACTGGTGACCTTCCCCATCCCTTCTCCAGGGGGCTGCACCTATTTTTGGATTACCCTGCAGGCTTTCCATCTTGCTGGTGCTATTCCTGCAGCACCCTGGTGTGATGGCACCCGTAGGGATCTGCTCAGGCAGCTGTGCCTTTGGGAACTCCAGAAAATGCTGGCACTGTGGTGATGATTAATAATCACATGATGTTTAAATCATCAAAAGCACACACCTAGGGTGGATCCTGCATCCAACCTGAACTGATCTGAAGGATGTCACAAAGATTTTGGTCATCACATACAAACATTTTGCATTCCTGAAATGCAGCACTTTTGATTTAATTCTCTTTCTGCTGGGCTTTTGAAAAGTGCTTCCCAAGCTGCCATACTTTGTTGCCTCTGAGACCAGATCCATGCTCTGCTGATCGCTTTTAAAAACAACAGTTATGACCTCATTTAAAAGCCAAATGCTGGTAATTTTCAAACTACAAAATTAGGTACAAAGTCATTAGGGCATCACAATGTGGTTTTCTTATTTTAGCTGTAAGAGAAAGCAAGTGATGCTCAGTCATGAGTTTTATTTTTCCAGGGAGAATTTGCTGATGGGTGTAACCTATAATTCAAGAAAAGCAGCAAAAGCAAAGTACAGTAAAGAGCAAAATATCAGCAGAAGCAAAATCCTTTTATGCTGAAAATTAGTATAAAACATATTTAATATAGAAACATAATAAAAATACAAAGCTTGTAAAATAATCACAATAAAAATATAAAGCATAATAAACATAAGCATAATACAAAATAAATAATATAAAATGCAAGCATATAAAATTTATATTATAAATTAGTAAAATGTTAAAAGGAGAATAAAGGTAATATATTTACCATTAATGTAAATTAGTATATAAAATATTATTAATATTCTAAAATATTGGGGAAGGCTCATCCCTCCATTTTTCTCTTTTTTGTATATGAAATATGGGGAAAGCATGGCATCTCCCAATTTCTTCAAAAGCCCAAAGATGACAAAAATCCAGGCAGCTCAGAAAGAGAAATGCAGTTTATGGAGGTTTTCAGAGCTCATCTGCAAATCACCTGCATTTCACATGGTTCCTTCTATCTGTAGCAAAATGTCACTGAAGACCCAGTGCCTAGGAAAATTTGCTTTTCCTGTGACATGGGGAAATTAAAAAAGAATATCAGGACAGTCTACAGGAATTTTAAAGAAAATTAAAAATGGGGGGAAAGAAGAAAAAGTTTTAAACAGTGATTTCCTTCCCCCCCCCACCTTTAGAATCTCTACTGCCTTGGTAGTTGAAATAGAAAAGCCTTGCTAGAAAGCCTTTTTCCCCCTCCCTCCCTTTAGAATCTCTACTGCCTTGGTAGTTGAAATAGAAAAGCCTTGCTAGAAAGCCTGTGTGTCCTGAACTTGTTATGGAGAAAGGGACAAAATAACCACGTTTGATGTCTGAAGAAGTGCTGGCATGGCTTGGCTGGCTGTGCCAATCCATCCTGGCCCCTGTCGCTGAGCTCTCCACCAGTTTCTCAGCAGTACAATGCATATGGTCTCTCTGGGACCATCTGTGCTCCTCCGCAGCACAGAAACCATCAATCAGCTTAAAGCCACATTAGGAGGCAGCATAAGTTGATTTGAAGTATTTAAAAGGCTGGGGCAGATTAGTACACACCAGGGCTCCAGCAGGGATACCTTCCACAGTTCCTTCCAGCATGCAGGGATACACTTCATTTAATCTTCATCACTGGACACCCAGAAATGCCTATGCCTTGGAATTCCATTTCTCAAAGTCTGATTCTCTTGACAAGACCTTCTTTTGCTACAGTTGTGGAGAACACCCAGAGCACTTTATCAGCCAGGCTTTCGCCTGTTCTGTTTATTAGACTCTCTTCTCTTTCCAAAATGTGAGAGAAGTTTCTGGTTTTGTTTGCTCCTGGTCCGTGCAGGGTGACAAAGCTGCCACTGACCTCGGCGTCGCAGGATCAATCCCCAGTCATTAGCGCGTTGTAAAACCACTCTTAGCCAGCCGGTTGTAATGGGCCTGCCCACAATTGCCGGTTGTTTAACCTAAGAATTAGCTTAGCAATCACAGCTGAAATTACATGAGAGACTGACGATGCGTAAGAATACTTCATCCTGAGTCATCGAGAGTCTTATGATGCTCTTAAGGGGTTTATGATTATTAACATCCAGGCAAGAGACTCTGAAATTTGATAAAGATTAAAATTTCCAGATGTGAGGGAGATTAGTTTGGATGAAAGGATAAGATTTATATTCTGTAAACTCCCTTTTTTCCCCTTTTGTCTTACTAGTCCTTTTCTTCTCTTAATATGTAGCCATCTTTTTTGTACAGCCACACACGATTTATGCTTTGCTACGTTCATTCACATAAATGCCTTTAATCAGTTGTCTCTTTTAAGGAGCTGGGACACAGCTGAGCAGATGTTTTGGGTTTTTTTGGTGTCAATTAAACAGTTAAATTAAGCTAAAAGCAACATCTCCGAGTCAAATAACCAAGGCAGGGAGATGTTTAAAATCTAAACATTACTCAGTATTTTGAAAAATAAGTTTTCCGCAGTGCCAAGGATTCTGGAGAGTCCCAGATTGACAGGATAATCCTGGTCTGGAGCTGGATTTTTGCCACCTATGACTTTTTTTTTTTTTTATTTGACAGGATAACCAAAGTTTAAATTTAGTTTCATTACATAGGTGCTGAAAGGGTATGACTAAGAAGTAAAGACATTGTTTCATGTTTGTTGGCATAAGGGACATGGTAAAAATGGATATGAGATCACAAGTTCCATGTGTTGGCTTTCTTAGGAAAGCAAAACAAGCAGCAGCTTAGATTCTTAGCATTTTATGACAACCCTCACCCTGCAGTGACGGTGTTCTGTTTTGCTGGGGGTGGTGCATAACAAAATATTAGCAAAACAACAGGGGCCATTATGAAAAGAAAGTGCTTGTTGTGCATTTTAATCCCAGAGGTATCAGGAAAGGAAGATCCGTATTGCAGGTCACATTAGCATACATTCTTTTGGAGAACATTTGAGGTGCAGCTTCATATCAGAGGATTGCTCAAAACATGGATGCTACTTGGAGATAATCCAAGTCTCCACCCTAACCAGAAAAGTATCCTTCCTTCTCAGGAAATTTCAGTTAATCCAAGGGATTAGGACAGCTTCTTCTTGAGGGATTGTGAATGCGATTTCTTTTAAGGATTTGAAACAAGTATGTTTCCTTGCTTGTTTTCTGTCTTTGTAGTATATGGCTCCCATATTTATTAAGATAAATCTATGTTTCCATTATCTTTGTGTGTGTAAAGGCATTCACTATGTTTTTACAAAGTCATTGGCCTTTTTTTCTTTCATAAGAATTTTTAACCTTCATAGGAATAATCAAAATAATTGGCTAGTACTTGACATTTATTGTGTTGTAATTACTCCCTTGTGTTTTTTCCTCTGTTTCATGTTGAAGATAAATAATAGGATCTCTTGTAAGAGACAAGATAAGGAAGGAAGAGTGGAAAAGCTTGTCTTACAAAGAAAAATGATGAGGTGAAAAAGGGAAAGCAGTGGCCATGTTAATTCACAGCAGTCTGCTGAAAAAAGGATTGGAACCATTAGCTCACTCTACAGAGGTCACAGGATTGCCATTCTATGACATAAATTTCAATTATTATAGACAGTGTCTCAACATGAAAGCAGCAGTTGACCTGAGCTGAACCCACGTTAGACAAGAGGCTCATTACCAATAACACCTGGCAAATGGGAATTTTCCTGCAAGTGCAAAACTGAAAAGTGGAGTTACACCCACACAGAACACTGAGCAAACTCCTGCTCTGCTGGTGACCCTCTGGGCAGGATTTGTGACTTCTCAAAGGAGGGCAGTTCTCATCTAACTGCAGAGACATCCTATTGAGAAACTCATAGTTAAAAAAAAAGCAGCAATTTCTAGTGTCACCTACAAAGCTAAAGTTTAGTATCTTTTCTGAACATGAATTCTAAAAGCATTGAAGTTGATCCAGTGCTTTTCAAGTTAAGCACAAGATTCCCACTGACTTCAGCGAGTCTGGATTGGGTTTAAATTTCTTATTCACTCATTAGAACTGTCAAAGTAACTTCCATCAGGTTAAGCTGGATTAATGATCCAGTAGTCACTTACCATAAAATCATGGAATATTTTTGGTTGGAAGGAACTTCTGGAGTCACCTGGTTCAATTCCTGGCTCAAAGCGGGTCCAGTGAGGAGTTGCTTAGGTTTTTGTCCAGCTGAGCCATAGAATCTTGGCATATCCTGGGTTGGGAGGATCATGGAATCCACATCCTGACCCTGCACAGAACAACCCCAGGAATCCCACCCGGTGTCTGAGAGCATTGTCCAAACCCTCCTTGATCTCTGTCAGTCTTGGTGCTGTGACCACTGCCCTGGGGAGCCTGTTCAGTGCCAGCCACCCTCTGGATGAAGAACCTTTTCCTAACATCCAACCCAAATATCTCTGAGAATGGAAATCTCACCTGACTGGGCATTTGTTTTTGTTTCCCACCAGAATTTCCTGTGTTATAATTTGTGTTGTCTCTTATCATTATGTATCTCTGACAAGAGTCTGTGATTGAAGGCAGCAATAAAACCTTGCCTTGTCCCTCTGCCCTTACAGCTGAGCAACGACAGCTCTCTAAGTCTCTCCACCTTGGCTGGCCTCCACTGCACTTTCTCCAATACTTTAATGAATTTACTTACCCAGGGCAGGTAACAGGAGGCTGCTTAAAGAGCTTTGATTTAAATACCCGTGGCCAGGGTCTTGGCTGTTGCTGTGACATGTGAAATGCTTTTAAACATAATTAAAAATCCTGCAAACCCATGCAAAATAAACCTTACTGTCTTTTGTGACTCTTCTGAACATCTTTGGGTTGACACCTGTGCTACCACCCTTTTCTGCCTGATCCTGGGCAATGCAGGAAACATTTTTAGGTGTTGGTACTAGTTACAGCAGTCTTGGAGCTTCTTTTTCTTAGTTTTGGGTAGCAGAAAGGAACTCCTAGAACACCAGGTGCACCAAACTTCCCTTGTCCCAGTGCCAGCGTGTCCTGCCCTTCACCTGGTTAAGAAAGCACTGAGCTTCAATTCACTTCTCTGAGATCCAGGGATTTCCCCAGATAATCACATCTCTGTTTTACAGTGCTGCTGGAGTGGGTGCTAATATTTTGCCACCTCCTTACCTGTTTATCTCCTTCAAATATTGCTGTCCAAGCAGGACTGCAGCCTCTGGATTTTGTTAGCTGAGGTGCACAGCAAAACCCCATCCCCAGCAGCCTATGCTTCTTGAGCTCCTTACATAATATCTTCATTAAAATGCCAATCACAGGGTGCTGCTAAGAGCCAGATCAGGCTGGGATCAGCTTTTTAGGCCATGTTCACTTTTGGACTTTTTGACTGAGAAATTCCACAGGTTCACATGCTTGATTATGCAATTATTTTCTTGAATTAATTTTAAAAACTGCCCCTATGCTGAGTTCACAGCCCCAAAGCTGATCTTCTTTGTGATTTAATCTCTGATAGTAAAAGGTTAAGAAAGAGAAATCTGGAATTTTCTCTTAAAAAGGTTCATTGGTAATGAAAAATCCCTGGTATTTTGTGTTTTGCTTTGGGAAGACCAGCAGAGGGGGCCTAAGCCAGAGAGCAAACCCCGTCCCAGATTTGTGCTGGAGTTGTGAACAATATCAGTATAAAAAACCCAAAACAGCCCACTTTATTTTACTTATCTATTAAAACCGAAGCAGAATACACCTATGAAAAGGAAGGGACAGTAACTGTCTTAGGAACTATTAAGAGGCTGTCCAAAAAGTAGTACTAATTATTAAGGAAAAAAAAATGGCAGTCAGGAAAGAAATTTTAATTATATGATTCTGTCATTGGCTAAGAGCTACTAAAGGACTGATTCCTTGAAGTATCTTTTTTTGGAAGACATTCTCTCCACAAGCAACTCCTTAAGTTACTCCATCACCGTGTCAGGAGATGGAGGAAGAAAACTTCTTTCAGTGCAGGATTCAGAGGAGGCTCCCAGATTATGTTCCCTGGCCACCCCGGGGAACTCCACGATGGAGTTTTTTTCTGCTGACTATTGCAGGTGGCCAGTGAGTCAACACTCTGAAGAATCAGCCTGTTGGAAATACTCCTTTTTCTCCTCCTGCCCCTCACTCTCAATATTCAATGTTGCAAGAGAGAAAGTTTTCCCTGTTCCCTTTGAGGAATCCTTTCAGTTCTAGTGCACTGAGAGAGCCCACATGGGAAAAAAAAAGCCCTTCTAGAATCATCACAGCAGATTTAAATGGAATAAATATTGTATATATACACATATGTAGAGATATATACATATATAAAAATCCAGATGTGGAAATGGATTATGAACCTTTCCATTAAATTTGGTGACCTTGGAAAAACCACCCTAAGCTGATAGACACAAAACAGGGACCTAAGTATCAGAGTGTAAATAACCATGATATTCTCTGCCTCTTCACCATGAGAAGATGGTTTGTTCTGTAGCAAGAAAGCAAGAAGGCTGTTCCTTTAAAGCAAAACAGAATTAACAACTTCTATCTTGACTTCTTCTAATGTTTCTTTTGAATAATCATAAAGAATTATGTAGAAGAAATGTCACACAAACAAAATACTATTATCATGAAATGGGATTTTCTTCAATTTACCTGAACATGTTCTCTATTTCTGTTATTTAAATAAACACAGGTGATTAAGTCATACCCCTAATGTAAACCAAAAAAAAGTATGTTATAAAAAGGAAATGGATAATATGACTCAAGGACTCTGGGTTCCATCACTGTCCCTTCATAGTAAACAAATCTTATCTTCATATAGATGGCTCATCTCCTGCAAACAAGGCTGAAGTTTTTCTGGATTTCACTTTTTATTATTTCTCTGAGTAAAAGCGCTTTTAATGTCAATAAACAGGAAGAGAAATCAAAATAGAGTGGAGGAATGTGCAGGTCTCAGGCAGACCTGGCTTGAGTTCACCCTTATATGAAGGACACATCTGGATCACTTCAGTCACAATAAAATATCCTGTTGGTTCGGGGGGGGAGACTTGATGTGCAGGAATTCTTTGGCTGGAGGCAAACATTGTCCTTTAAAAGTAATGTGCCTTTTTAAAACAAATACAGTTCATGCAGGTGTCAGTGTATGCTCACACAGCACTTTGCAAACAAAACCCAAAGCCAAGCAGTTTATAATCAAATTGAAAAGTTATGGATGTGAAATTGGGAAGAAGGGCAGGGCCAAGTGGAGCTGCAGGTGGCTGGGATCACTGCAGGGTTTTACTGCTTCAAACACAAATATCACACCAGGTACAAGGTGGAAAATGGCTCTTGCTTCTTATACTGAGGAAATGCTGCCCAGGGTATGCCACAAAAGTCACTGACCAACACCTGGGAATCATCTTCTGTGCCAGAGGACACTCCTATTTTTGTCCTGGCTGTCTGAATAAGCATTATCTTACCCATGTGTATTTTGTATTGCTATTTTGTATTTTTCTGTGGTGCTCTGTTGTTATAAGACATTTTTCTATCTATTTTTTTTTCCTTTTTTTTTCTGAGGGAGCAAACAGTGAGGTGTAAGGAGGGGAGAGGAGGAGAGAATGATTTACTCGCAGTTACACTTCACTTATCTAAACAGCTGCAAAGACTTGTGCAACCACCTTTGCTCCGTCTTTGCTAGCAAGTAAAGCAATCTTTGAGCTTTCTAGTACTGAGATCAGCTGGACTGACCTGGACTGTGTGTGTTGCTGATGTCCCTCAGACATGCCCCATATTCCTGGGGACAATGCTGGTGTGCAAAAACATACCAGGAACCTCAGAAAGAGATTGAAAATGTGGATGACCATATTCCAGTGTCCAACTCCACACCTGGCCCTGTTTGACTGACTGGTACAGATGCAGCTTACTCTGGCAAAAATAAGTGCAATGTCTCTAGTTTACCATCTACTGCTTGGGAACAGGCTGTGTTGAACTACAAAACAGTGGCTCACAGCTGTATTTACTGTTTTACACATGGATAGAAGACACAGAATTTCATCTTGTCCTAATTGTTCAGCCTGGAGAAGCGAAGGCTTCAGGGAGTCCTTAGGGAAGCTTCCAGTGCCTAAAGAGGCTCCAAGAGAGCTGGAGAGGAAAATTGGACAAGGGCCTGAAGTGTCAGGATAAAGGGGAATGGCTTTAAACTGACTGAGGTTAAATTAGAATTTAGGAAGAAGTTCTTCCCTGTGAGGATGGTGCCCAGAGAAGCTGTGGCTGCTCCATCTCTGGAAGTCTCCCAAGCTAGGCTGGATGGGGCTTGGAGAAACCTGGGATAGTGGAGGGTGTCCCTGCCCAGGGCAGAGGGGTTGGAACTGGGTGATCTTTAAGATCCTTTCCA
The DNA here is from genome assembly GCF_014805655.1 of Passer montanus. NCBI lineage: Eukaryota > Metazoa > Chordata > Aves > Passeriformes > Passeridae > Passer > Passer montanus. The sequence goes on from NW_024373479.1 coordinate 2,765,002, forward strand.
ACCCAAACCGTTCTATGATTCTATGATAATTACAATTAGACTTCAAGTTTTAAATTGATGTGAGCTCGCACACAAAAGTTTAACTAAACAAAGTGAAATGGAATGGATTCAAGTCATAAACAAAATTAAGGAATGATTTGAAGGAAGAAAAGATGGGAGTTATTTTCTTCAAGTCTCTAAATTGCCTGAGAAAGGCAGCAGGCAGAAGGGGCTATGTGTGAAAAAACATGAAGGTGGAACATGCTGCTAAAAGCTGAAATGAGAGGCAATTAGGGGAGCTAGGAATGCAGAGGCTTAAGTGATGAAAACCTCAGAAACTTGAACTCTAGAAGGCAACTTGGATGCAGAAAACAGAAGAGCTTTTGCTGTTTGTAAGCAAGAGGAAAAATTTCATTGATGTAGTGGCAGCAGAATTGTTCCTTGAATCAACATCAGATCACAATGATCACCTCATTTAAAGCTCAAATGGATGATTCTATACCTAGGATACAGTTTTAGGTTTTCAGTAAATGCCATTACAAAAGAGATGACACTTTCTGAAATAGCAATTTGTGGTTAAACAAGGTATAAAATAAAATCAATAGAGGGCAAGTACATATCCATTGTCTGATCAGACAGATGTATGTAAGAAGTATTTTTGGCACTCTGTTACATTTACATGGGACTGTCTTTGCCTGGATGTGTGTCTGTTTGTCTCCTCTTCAGGCAACACTAAACCATACAGCACAGATCACATTCTGAAGCAGATAGGATGGAGACATGGCCTTACTTCACTTGCATTCATTTTATGACAGATTCTCCCTAAAGTTTTGTTTTCCTAAACAAAGCAAAGAGCTTTTCTCCTTATAAAGTATTCTATTTTGTTCATGGTGAAAGAGAAAATAGAAGAAGAGGGTGCTCTACTTACTGCTGTTCATTTTGGTGTTGTTGTACTCTCATAAATAATTGAGTGAAGTAAGAGCGTTTTTCAAATCTATGTTTTACACAGACACTGAAATAATCTCAGATAATTGCTCTGGAGCTTTATTCACTCTAATGTGGATCAAAGAAATTGCATCACAGCACTGTGGAAAATACTCACACCCATGCTGTCAGAGTATTATTAGCAGGGCTGGCAGCAAGTCATGAGGTCCACCTTGTGAACATTCCAAGAGGAAGAACTTCACCCATAAATCTGTGCAAATGTACTCATTTTATAGAATCACAGAATGGTTGGGGTTGGAATGGACCTGAACAACCATCTCATTTCAAACCCTGCCGTAGGCAGGGACACCTTCCACCAGACCAGGCTGGTCCAACCTGGCCTGGAATACTTTCACAGCAGGGGCAGCCACAGCTTCTCTGTGCAACCTCATCATCCTCACAAGGAAGAATTTCTTCTTAATATCTAATCTAACCCTTCTTAATATCTAATCTAACCATGCCCTCTTTCAGTTTAAAACTGTTGCCCCTTGTCTGTTACTACAGGTTTTGTAACCTTTGTGTTTCTTAGAAGCCCCTTTATATATTAACAGGCCACAATAATGCCTGTCTCATGGAGCCTTCTCTTCTCCCAGGTGAACAACTGCAACTCCCTCAGCCTTTTGCCACAGAAGAGGTGCCCCAGCCCACTGACCATTTTTATGGCCCTCCTCCAACAGGTCCACACCTTTTTTGTCCCAGAAATCCATAGCAGGACACAGACCTTCAGTCTCACCAGTTCAGAGTAGAAGTGGAAAATGTGGGCTGCAAGATCATATTGCTGGCTCATGTCCAATTTTTCACCCATCCGTATTCCCAAGTCTTTCTCTGCAGGACAGCTCTCAGTCCTTCCATCCCCCAGTTCTACTTCTGCACAAAGTCTCCTCAATACTGCACAGCTGGAGAAAAAAAATATGTAGAAATTGCAATCCAATCAAATCTATATTTCTGCCATATCTCTTTAGAGACAGAAGGCAGCTTATCTTGCCTTTATTTACACTACGTGTGTCAATATAATTTGTGTAACTCTTGAGAATAAGGCTTGTTATCATATTATGTGCTGAGTTTAATTGACCTGTTATCTGCTGTCACCAACACAGCAGGGGAACCTCAGCAAGGCTCACGGAGGGCGTGGAGCAAGTCTGTGACCTCCCACATCAGTAACTGCTTGTGATTTTGTTTTCAGGGCCTTGCACTCCAGCTTTACATTGGCTCTTGCACTTCCCAGTGGAGTTAAGCACGCTGTGCAGAGATCAGAATGTGTTTGCTGAACTCCAAAGTGCCATCTGCATTAGCCATGGGGCAAAGTGCAGCAGAGCTGTCACTCCTGCTGCTGATGTCCAGGTTGACTTTGGCTGATTTTTAAAAGCTGTTAACAGTGATGGCCTCTTCAGAAAGTGAAAATTAGCTTCTCATATGGAAACTAACTTCAGGCACTACAAGGAGAAATTTTTTTTGGTCTTCCTTGGAAACTAAGATGGTGATCCGAGGGCTCCATTATGATGTGATCCTTTCAGAAATCATAGAATAGACTTGAATAGAAAATTCCTTAAGAATTTTCCCATCAATTCCTTAAGAATTCTCCCTACCTAGCTTGGGAGACTTCCAGGGATGGAGCAGCCACAGCTCCTCTGGGTAACCTTAACATTTACTTACCTATCATTAAGATAATACTAATGAGATGAGTGTATTTACTTTTCATAAGTTGTAAAACAGCAAGAATGGACATTACCTTGTAAAGGACATTTTAAATTTTCTGAGTGCTCTCCTTCTGAAGCTCAGGTTGACACCAAGCAGGAACTTCATGGCTGTCTCAGGGCAGGACATAAAATCTCGACTGATGGAGACTGTGCAGGTGTACAAATGCACAAAACCTCCCTGACTTGACCTCTTTTTTAACAAGAGAAATATATCTTACTCAGCTTTGTTGTAAAAGAAGGGTTGAAGCAGAGAGTTAGCACAATAAATTCTCACCACTAACCAATCACAAGATGCTGGAACTTCATCACAAGATGCTTGTGAGTTTCTCCTACTCATCTTTTCTGTGCTCAGCCCAGCTGCTGCATCCCTGTGTCTTTGGGGATAGCTGGGAAAACCCCCACTGGGGTTTAAACTGCAGCACTGTGCAGCTGCAGTTTACATCCTTTTCCAGCTTTATGCTGCCTGTTTGGGTGTGTTGTGGCACAAAGCTCTGCAATTGTTTGTGCACCCCCTGCATTTAGCACAAGTAGGAAATGAGACCCAGAAAACAATTTACTTACTTGCTATTTATTTATATTATTTGTATTTTTAATGACATTAAGGTTCTATTAATGCATTGCATTGCATTAACACAAGGTAAATAGCTCTCAACTCAGTAAAATAGGAGAAAACAGAGGAATATAAAGAATAGCTGTTACCTGTAACTGTGTAACTGTGAACATTCATAATTCTGTGACTTCCTTTATAACCTTCAGAGGCCTGCTTCTATTCTGAACTACCACAACCAATTAATTTATAATTATTAGTTTGGACATGGTTGATGACTGGGGCTATTTACAGAAACAAAGTATGTTGATGGTGTATTTTTATTTTCTGTCATATTTCCTTTGCCATATAGATTAGGTTTGGACAGATTTGCTGAAAAATCAGTAAGAGCCTAAAGGTTCAAAGGTAGACCATGGCTGTGTTTTGCCTCAAAAAGCTGTAATGCAAATTTTATGGTAATTCAGGAGGTGATTCATGAATTCTTTGCTCACTGGTGGAGCTGGAACAGACTGAGCAGCTGCGTGTGGTAAAGAGCCATCCTGTGCAGCATCTGCTGGCAGATCAGGGGCCTGAGCCTGTGAGATTTTGGGAACAGGATGTATGTCCTGTCCTACATAAGCTCTGCATGCATTTGTGTCATATCTGGTGAGGAGTCAGGAATTACTGTGGGTTACCCTTTTCATAGAATCACAGAACAGTTTGGGTTGAAAGAGACCTCACAGATCATCTTGTTCCACTCCTGCTGCCATGGGCAGGGACAGCTTCCACTATCCCAGGTTGTTCCAAGCCCCATCCAACCTGGCCTGGAGCACTGCCAGGCACGGGGCAGCCACAGCTTCTGTGGGCAGCCTGTGCCAGGGTCTCATCACCCTCACAGGGAAGGATTTCTTCCTAATACCAAATCCAAAATCCTACCCTCCTGTAGCTTAAGGCCATTCCTGCTTTTCCTGTCATTGTATGTCCTTGTAAAGACTCCCTACCCATCCTCTTTTTTGCATCTATACCTCCTCTTGTGAAATACTTTGGTACATCAAAGCAGTAAGAACAGAGATTTTCACCTCTGCGTATGAGCACTAATAAATCTGTCATTACGAACTGTAGATGAGTGACGTGATGACCAGAAACGCTGCAGTCCCTGGTGGTTTTAGTACTTGGGGGTACCCACCACTGTGAATTTTGGAGCCCAAGGTCTGAAACATTGGCCAGAGTGGGCACATGTGAGAAGTGGGTTAGCATCCAGGGGCAGCATTCCTGCAGAAACCTGACCGGGAAAGGATGTGACCTGTCACAGGGGCTGGGGTGGCTGCAGCTGGGCTGGAAGCCCTCGGAGAGCTCCAGAGGGGAAAGGAATCGCCGGTGTCTCGCAGGGACAGCCACGAGGCTCTCCAGGAACACGGGCACGGTTTTTGCTCTCGGAGCAGCGTTTGGTCCCTGCACACCGAAGCCCTGCCCGGGACGTGCGGCGAGCAGCGCTCTGCTCAGCGGGGACAGGTCGGGCAGCCCCGGCTGCCCCGGGGGCACGGCCAGCAGGGGAAACAAAGCTCAGCGCTCCCGGAGAGCGACCTTCACCGCCGGCGGCACGCTCGGCCTCTGCCCCAGGGACCCCGCGCTTATCGCCGCAGCCTCGGCGGCCGCGGGGCCGGGGAAGGGAGGGCACGGGGGTGGAAGGGAAGGCAGGCGGAGGGAGGGAGGGAGGGAGGCGGGGAGGAGGCCGGCGCTGGCTGCGGGCAGCGGGGGCGGCTCCCGATAAAGGGGCTCCGTGCGGGCGGGCGGCGGTGGCGGCAGCGATGGCGTGGGGCTGCGCGCTGTGCCTGGCGCTGGCCGGAGGGGCTCTCCTGGCGCTGCTGGTGCAGTTCCTGCGCTGGCTGAGGGCCGACGGCGACCTCACGCTGCTCTGGGCCGAGAGGTGGGGGAAGAAGCCAGGTAATGCCCGCCCGCAGCCCCGGGCAGGGGACCGCGGTGGGAGCGGGGCGGGCGCTCGGGAAAGGGGGTGGCGGGGGTGCTGGTGGCATCAGCTGTCCCCTGGGGTTGTCCATAAACACAAACAGACCCCAAAAGCGTACTTTACCTGCCCCTTGCCTGCATAAGGCTCGTGGTGCCCCTCGTCCCGGCTCCCAAAAAGCCGCTTCGGGGCACCCGCGATTCCCCGCGGGTCTGGGCCGAGCGCTGGCTCCTTTGGGCCAGAACTGTTTGTTTTGCACAGTTTCTGGGCGGGTTCCCGGTCCTGGCAGGGCCCCACGAGCAGCTGAGCACAGGGACAGTGTGGATGGAAGGGACAGTGTGGAAGGAAGGCTCGGGAAGGGACGAGGGTGCCTGGCCGGACCAGTGGCTTTGCAGCCTGTTTGCTGCTCCAGCCTGTTTGTTCTGCGATCTTCAAGCAGATACTGCGTCCACAGGGCTGTGACAGTGTTTACGGTGAAGTAAACACGAGTTATTATTAATGCTGGGGCTGACAGGGTTTCCTGTTCCGTGGATTGTGCTCTGAAGGGCTCCAGGGAGCAGCTCCATATGCGATGCTGTTGGGGACTGTCCCTGCATCTCTGAACGGTGCTGCCATGGTCACCTGGGGACAAAAGTTCAATGAACACTGTCAGACAGACACTTCCAGCTCTTTCTCGTGTTAATTTTTCTATTCTGACTGCAATTCTCCATATTCCTGGACCTAGAAACCTAGAAATAAAAAACCTAGAAATCATAGGTTTTGTTCGCTTGATATAAGTTTTTGGTCAGAAAAGGCACAAATTTGTGAAAATCCCTGCTTAGTTTAGTCTGCTGGGGTGATTTGTGGCTGCTGTGACCTCCTGGCTGTGGGTGCTTTAGGTGGAAGTGGAGACTGGGGACAGAAGGTGGGATGAGAGGCACTATAAGGTATCCCATGTGGGAATTGGAATGGGCTGTTGGGTTGAGACAGGGAGAAGGGACTGTATGGAATGAAGGTGGACCAGGAGTGGTGGAGGGAAGGATTGAGCTTGGGACCATGGTTCCTTAGGGGATGGTGGTGCAGCTGAAGTTTGGTGTGAGGAGCAGCTGGAGAGAAGAGTAGGACAAAGTTGAGATGTCCTTGTCTCCTGCTCTCAGCAGAAGCTTCCTGCAAACGTGCATCCTTTTCTGTTCTCCATCAGATGGACTAGCACAAGTAATGAAGCTCTAAAAAATACTGCATTTAAATCAGTGTGAACGATCTCTTATAGCTGTTTGGGTACTCAGCCCAAAGTTTTGTATCAACTCCATCAGAATGTTCCCTTGCTGTAACAAAACTGCAAAAAACCTTAGCGTGTGGACTTTGTGGAGAGCACGGAAAGAATCAGGGCAGAGAAGTGAGATAAATCTTAACTAATACAAACAGAATTGAAGTTTTGTTCTGAGGGTTCTATGTGCAATATACATCAAGATGTAGGAGCTCTCTTGGGTAGACAAAGTGTTATTTGAGTGTAACCTTCAGAATTATTGAAGGCCTGGAAACCCTTTAAGTAGTCTAAAAATTCACATCCAAAGACCCGTGTTGGAATTTTATGATGGGGTTGTTTTAACATGTAGTACAAGAAGAATCAGGTAAAAATTCATCAAGATAAGAGGTCAGCTGTGGTTTGGCCACCTCCCCTTTCCCCCCAGCCTCTGTGCTTGTTATTAAGTAAAATATTTAACTGAAATGGTACCATTTAACAAACCAGGTAGGAAAAGAGAAGGGACAAACACTAGAAAATATGTTTCATGAAATGACTACTCCCTTTCCCTTCTCCCCACATTGTGCATGTAATGTAGGGGTGCCTAGGTAAATAATTAATAATAAATTTTAATAATTTTAATAATTTTATAAAAATTTTAATAATTTTTAATTAAAGATGTTATTAGAGCTATCACTCTTGCAGTCATTCTATTGTGTTATCACTTCTACAACATTATTATGGGTGTTGAAGTTCTTGGAGATGAAGGTGTTTAGTAGAAAGTGGACTCATCTCCTGTGCTTCTTGTGCTATAAACTATAACTACAAATAAAGGCCTTAATAAAATTGGCCTTGGTTCCAATTCAGTGATTCAATTCTATAGAGAAATTTGGATTTATTCATTGGCAGGTGCTGGATTGCTTCCCATCCTCTGAATATGTGTGTTGCCAGGAGAGAAGGATTTTTGGGTGCTGGATGCCTTTCCTTCTGTTTTGTGTTTTTCTGAGTGCACAGAAGTCACCCTAAACCCTGTGCTTTTCACAGGCAGCTTAATATTATGAAGCTAAGGGGGAACCTTCCATGTATGAAAACCCTGCTCTTAAATTTAGGAATAATGGTATGATTCTTTAGGGCTCTGGAGTAGATGTTCTGTTTTAAACTTCCCCACTTCTAATCATGTTCCTGGAAGAAATGACATGGCAGCCTTTGCTATAAGAGCTATGAAATGTTGGAAAAAACTCTAAAGAGAGCTACAAACTGACTTTTTGGGTTACTTGCAGTGCTAGTCAGTTCAGCCTCTCATTTGTTATGCATTGTAGCACAGTAGTTAATAGTTAGTAATGGCATAATCTACTTTTATTTTTTAATTTGGCATGGTTAATTTTTAAGCTTATTTCCAGCAACAACAGGACATTTATTCTGGAGCAAAGTTGATGGTTTGGTACTTGTTGTGCACCAGCATTTGAGGTTTCCCATTGTGTTAGCTCTCAGCAGCTCAGTGCTTGGAAACAATCAGCTCTGGGGAATCGGTGGGAAAACTCTCCTTATCTCAGTTAATTATTCTGTTCACAGACCAAGATCCTCAATAACTGCTGAGAAGCTGCCCAAGACAGGTTGGGAACAGGGAAACTAAGTGGTAGGAGGAGGAAGAGGATTTGTTTTCGGTAGCAAGAGGAATGAGTGTGGTAAGCAGGGCTGAAATGACATCCATGTGTTGTTTTGTTCGTGTAGTGTTTGTCTGCCTGGGTTTTCTGCAGGAAAAAAATGTTGTAGAAGAGGCAAACTCCCTTATTTATTGTGTTTAATTCAATAAATTTGGAATATGTTGGAATAAAACTGTAGGGAAAGGGTGTGAATAAGCTTTACAGACAGCAGCCATTTGTTCTAATGATGTAGACAATGATATTTCTATAACTTCAAGAATCTTTCCACCTCCCTAGTTCATAACCTAGAATACATCTCTCCTTTGGGAAATGACTCCTGTTGCTGTTGTTGGAGGTTTTAGAAACAAGAAACTCCAAACAACCCCAAGCCACAAAAGCCTGGGTTTAGGAGGGATTTTCTTTGGCTGAAATGCAGTCAGCTTAAGAAAAGACAATACTTACTGCCAGCCCCACAAAGTCAAGCTGAGCTCTGACAGCCAGTCTTGAGTGCTCACTGCTTTTTGTCTGAAGGGTGAAGGGTTTAGGTGCTGGTCTCTTTGTGGGGTTTGTGTCATTAAGACTCCAAAAGTAGAAATTTGAAACCCAGTGTGGTGTAGAGAGAACCAGGAACTGATTACTGGAGAGAGCAGGAAGTAAAAGCAGTCTCAGCCACAGAGGAAAAGGAATATTTTTTTCTAAATTAAATTAGTGGTTAAATTGCAGTCAGCTGAAAAATACTACTCTGAGCCTTTTCAGAGTGGAACTGGCTTTAAGTCTCAGAAACTGCATTCGGCTCTGATGTTTGAATTATGCTGTGAAATCTTTCTAGGTTGGCTAGATGTTGGAATGCACAAACTTGAGCAACAGAGGGAAGAGCTCCTGTCAGCAGTGCTCTGAGTCAGACTTTCCCCAAGACTGATATTCACCATGGCTGATCTTGAGGAACACAGACACGTGTCAGGCAACGACTCCTTCTGGAAAGTGCTCTGATATTTGTGATCCTTCAGCCCTAAATCATGGAATTAGTTGAGTGATTTTTCAGCCACCTGTGGTATTGGATGATTTTGGGCTTTTCCCAGTGCCCAGGTGTACCATGGAGTGGGAATGATTGTAGACAAGTGGAAACAGGCATTATCAGCAGAGCTGTAAACAGAGCAAGATGCTCTTAATTTTACTACAGGTTAAAAAAGCATGTCAGGGCAGGAGCTGGGGAATCCACATGTGAATTCACACCTTGGGAACTCTGTGTACTGTGCCCTGGCCAGTGCAGGAGCTAACCTGCATCAGATGCTAAACAAAGTGGATGAAAACCCATTTGGGATTTTGTGATTAGCTGTCTTTCTGTTCAGGGAATTTTACTCAGTCAGCAATTACTCTGGAACATTTTTTGGGATGAAACATTATTTGGAAAGACTTGCTTAGGCTTTTGTTTGTATTTGCAATACAGTAACTGTTTCCTGTCAATTCTAAGAATTCTCTTCCCCCTTTTCCTCTGAAAATGTTTTTGATGAGGTTAGCAGATTTGTTATGTGTGGATGGCCTGCAGAAATGTAATCAGATTCCTACCCTCAGGTAAATAACCCCTGTTTATTCAGATTAGCCTTGGAACAAAGTTCAAATGGCAACAGAACAACTATGAACAATTTCACAACTGCATGTGACTAAAAAATAAATCAGGATTTTGTAATACTCCTCCAAAAAGAGCATATTTCTTAAAACCAGCACCAGGCTACACCCCTGCAGTGAGTTAGATGCTTATCCTAGCATTGGCAATGTGTGAACTGCTGTCTTGATTCTTTTGACAGAACATGAACTGCGTGGCAAGGTTGTCTGGGTGACAGGAGCCTCAAGTGGCATCGGAGAAGAATTGTCTTACCAGCTGGCAAAGCTGGGAGCCTTGCTTGCCATCTCTGCCAGAAGGGAGGATGAGCTGCAGAGAGTGAAAAAGAAATGCCTTGGTAAGTACAGCCTAGCACTCCATGCAAGCAGTTCCACCCTGGCTGGGCTGGAATTGCCACAGGAGCACTAACCCACATATCACCAGAATAAATTCAGTGAGGAAAGTCAACTTCACACAGAGCTGGTGTCTTCTTTTTGTCAGTGAGAAGCCTTTGTAGAGACATGTATTTTAACTTCCTACATAAGCCACTGTTACCTAAAAATCTCATTATCAATTGCAAGTACAAGATTAAGAAATGGAATAAATACTATGGGGAATGGAGGAAACAATCCCAGGGGTATCATCCTGTAAAGAACCAAAACACCTAGCTGCTTGCAGCTAAGAAATAGTCTTTCTTCAGGTTTGTGCATGTTACAGGCAGAGAGAAAACTGACTTGGCTCTTCACAAAATGGACTAATAAAAATGTTCAGAAAAAGTTGTTCTAGGAATGTGGAAGAAGGAGGATCTCCTGTAATCAAGAGGAAAAAATGTGGAGCAAAATTTTTAACTATTCCAGTGACTCAGTGGTCTGGCTTCATTCCTCCTGTTTCTTTTTTTCCCTCCTGTTTTCTGGCTTGGCAGCAAGAGGAATAGGCAGTTAATTCATACTGGTAGATAGAGGGTTTGAACATGATTAACATTATACTCTTTTCAGACTATTTATCCTCTATAGCTCAGGATGGAGTATTTTATGTGGAATGTGTTATCACACCAAGAGTTCAGTCTTAGTAATGTTGACAGAATGTCCACAGTCTACTTGGAATGTGTGCTGGAGAATAATCAGATGTTTTTCTTGGATTAGCACCTAGACATGTCTAGAAAGCTGAAAGTTGCAGCAGCCTACTCAGAAAAGCTTTCAAGGAACTTTCAAAAATGCACAACTCCTTTTGTCCTGGTTTTATTATCTGAGGGCTCCAAAAAGCAGTCACCTAAAGAGTCTGATATTTAACAAGAGGCAGGGGACATGTGATGGCAGTGTGGTGAAGTGGCAATTGTGACAAAATCCCAGTGCTGTGTGATGCAATGGTCAGCAGCAGTCTGCGACACCATTTGTGTCCTTGGCTGTTTGTTGTGATTGCAAAATTGATGACACGAGACAGGCTGGCAGCAGCTGCAGTCCTGGAGAGGCACTTTCAGGAAACACTTCTGGGATGTGCTAAGGAATATTCAGAAATATTATTTCAAGGAATGTGGGCCAAGAGCATTGATTTATCTGAGGTGATTTCTGCCTCTGCCAGCTTTCAGTGTCCCTGTGAATGTCTGAGCTGTGCCATACACATCCTTGGGAAGTCTTATGCAGCCCTGTGCTTTGCAAATGTTTGCTAATGAACTTTGCTTTAACTGATGGCCTGATTAGTAGGAGTATTGGAAACTCTTCAGTAACACAGAAACAAAACCAGGGCAGGATGTGACAGGATAAGGGGGAGTGGCTTTAAACTGACAGAAACCAGATTTGGATTAGATATTTGGAAGAAATTCTTGCTTTTGAGGCTGGTGAGGTCCTGGGACAGGTTACCCAGAGCAGCTGTGGCTGTCCCATCCCTGGAAGCATCCAAGGCCAGGATGGATGAGTCTTTGAGCAGCCTGGTCACAGAAGGTGTCCCTCTCCATGGCAGGGGTTTAGAATGAGGTCCCTTCCAACCTAAACTATTCTCTGGTAGTTCATGTTTTCTACAGCCAGCTTCTAAGTAGTGGAAGGCAGTAATTGGACCCACATCCATTTTTATCCTTTCCTTCTCAAGGCTGTGTAAATCCAGCTTCTACCTCTTTCCTTTACTGTTATGTGTGCTAGCCCCCCAACAAACTTAGTGGCCCTGTGCTCTACTATCTCCAGCTCATCAGGATTTGTTTTGAACTAGGGGGTTCAAAATGAGACACAGTGCTCTAGGTGCAGTCTTAGAATGCTGTGTAAAAGCTCTTAAAATCACTTTAGCTCAGTTTGCTTTTGTTGGTGCAGCCCATTAGCATTTGTCACTGCCAGAGCCAGCTGCTGGCTTGCACTCAGCTTGCTGCTGTCCTTCCATCAGGACATCTCCTCTTTGGAGGTCTGACCCTCTGGATGTTGGCCTGCAGTATTGCAGAGCAATGTCCTGTCCCAGGTGTGAAAATCTGCATTTTAATTTATTGAGCTTAATGAGGTTTGTCAGACTATTCTTAGAACTTGTTAAGGTGCATCTGCGTGGCAGTCCAGCCCTGCAGCAGGACTGCTCCTCTGAACTTGATGCTAAATCAAAATTTTATGAAAATCTGTGTTTTTTTCCCCATCATCTGGGTCATTAATGAAGATATTCAAACATACTGATCATGGAGGGATGCCACAGCTGATCACAAAAAGCAATCAAGTTGGTCAGGCAGTTGGTCAGGCCATGCTAAATCCATGGTGGCTTTTCCCATACACCTTCTTGTTCTCCATTTACCTGGAAATTGCTTTCAGGAGGAATTGACACATAATTTTCTCAAGGACTGAGGTTAGGCTTTGTGACATTTGTTTTCTTACTGTCCCTGGGGAGCTACTCCACTTAGAAGAAAGTTCCAAGAAGGAGTGACATTGGCCAGCTCTTGTAAATCACAGATGCATATTTTGCCCTGCTTGTAGGTGCATTTTCCCCAGTTTGTCTGACTCTGGTAGTGTTTCTTTCCCCAGAGTGTAGCCTCAGGAGTGTGGGAGACCTGAGAGTGTGGGAGACCTGCCAGAGAAGACTGGGGCAAAGAAGGCGTTGAGCACCTCAGGTTTTTCTGTGCATTTCAGCATTTCTTCCTCCCCATCCCTGTCCAGCAGTGAGCTCACCCTGTCTTTGGCCTCCCTTTTGTTGCTGCTGGAGCTGAGAAGCCTTTGCTGCCTTTCACATTCCTCAACTCCCGTGGAAATTTCAGTTTCAGCTCCACCTGGTTGTTGATCTTCCTGCTTCCATCTCTGCATGCTTGTCCATGTGCTTCCTGGGTAGCCTGTGCCTGCTTCCACCTGCATGTTTCCTCTTGGCAGCTGGGTTCAAGACTGTCCTGTAGGGTGTGAGTAGCACGGGGTGGATGAAGCCTGAGCAGCAATGTGCAACATCAGTGTGAATTTGGCTGATTTATGGGGCATAATTGGAGCTCATGTGCTGCAGCACGCCTGCTGAAGAGGTTGAACACTGCAGCAACTGAGCTGTGTCAGAAACAAGCACATATATCTTGTTCAAAGTTTAGCGACACCACCCTGTGGTACAGGTTTGTGCATTCTACACTGCTTAAAAGGTATGGGGGGAGAGAGGAAGAGAGAGAGAGGTAATCCCTGTTGAGTCATGCATATGCCAGCTCAACCCTTCACTGCACTTGGGCAGGAGGGAGAGAAAACCACTTGTATAACTCACTCAGCTCCTGCAAGAGCCTTCTCTATTTCCCCCAATCACTCTTTCTTTTCTCAGAAATGTTGGAGGCAGTTTTCTCTCAAAAACCCTAATAAGAAAAAAAAAAAATAAAGCTGTGGGGGGATGTTTCTGGGTTTGGCAAAGGTCAAATATGATTTAATTATGGCTAGGCCAAATGAGTGACAGGCAATCTCTAAGTTCAAGAATTACACAGTAATTGAGGTTGAAATGGACCCCAGGAGGTCACATTGATCAGCCTCTGCTGAAAGCCCAACCTCTGTCAGAGGCCATTTATACAGGGAGAAAGAAAAGAAAAGAAAATGCAGAAGAGCTGGAAAATTCTACTCTGAGCTATAATGTTTATCATCTTGTGAGAAACTGCTGCCTGAGATTAACATTGAAAAGAGGTATTAATCTGAAACCCAAGCAATGAACTTTAAACTAAGGTCTCCCACTTGTGCCCAAGTTTCAGCTTTTTCTGGATATCATAATTGTTCCCTTAAAACCTCACTTTGGTAGCAGGCAAAAAGGACAGTGGAATATTAGGGTTTGCTGGTAAAAGCAGTGAGGAACACCATTCTGGCAGTGCATAAATTGGGATTTATATGTGCCTTCTGCTCCAGGCACAGTGCTGGCCATCAGCCAGAAAAACAATGGGAGAGTGAATGGGAGAAGGCGTTCAGAAAAGGGTAACAGGAATGCTTGGATTTTGGAAAAGCTGTCTCTGAGGGGTGCCTGAAGTAAGGACCCCTCACCCTGGAAAAGAACTAAGGGAGCTGCTGAGAGGCACAGTTTGAATGTGGAAATCCTGTACAAGGTTTCTGGTTTAAAGTTTCCTGATGTCAGAGGTTTCTTACACCTTATAAAAGAGCATTTCCTTCCTTGCCAGCAGCCTGTCTCTTGCTCTGCTCTTTCCTTTCTCCCCTGTGTAGATTTCATGGCTGGGCTGCCCTGTGGTGTTGTTAACCCGAGGCAGAAATATCCCCACCCCAGCAGGTACCAGCACCCCAAGAGGCAGCAGCTGTGCAAATCTGCTGCAGGCAGCAGCAGGCAGAGGTGTGCCCCTGAGAGGGCAGCTTAAACTACATTTTACTGCTGTGTTTCTGGGAGAAAATGCACATGGAGGGAGCAATAAATGGAAACACTGCTAGCATTAAACCAGACAGTTGGGTTTATTATTTATTTATTTAACCAGTGGCTTAAATACTAATGACCTTTGAACAGAGGCAACTCATGGGTTTAATTAACCTCTTTATTTCTATATCACTGTTAAGACAAAGTTCAACTTACTCTACACTTGCAAGAAGTGGTAATTAAAAAGTCAAAGCCTGAGGCTCTCTGAAGAGGGCAACTGCTTAATGGGGAGCAACCACACGTAGATGTGGTTAGGAATTGATTTAGGAAAAAAAATTAGCACTAACAAACTAATAGAAATCATGTACAAATTCTTGTTAGATGTAGTTTATAAAAAAGCTTGAAATTATGAAGATTTTGTTTTTGTGAGTCATCTGCCCCAAAACCCCAGGGTAACAAATCACTGCTCAAGAAATGCCTTCTATGGAAAAGGTCAGTTGCTCTGAAGAGACAGTGGGGGAAAAACGTGACAAAAAGGCTGGAACTGGATGGCAGCTGACTTTTATTTCAGGGCATGGATATGTTAAAGGCTGTCAGTTAAACAAAAGTCATATACCTCCTCCCAAAAACTCCCAATAATTCAGCTTCTATAGACTTTGCCTCATAGCTGCTCAGGCATTTATGTTGTGTTTTGGCTGTGAATTGTGCAAGTCCTGTTGTCAGGAATAAACATGCTTGACCTGCTGACATCCAAGCAAAGTGTCAGGACTCCAATGTGCTCCTGAATCCTCAGTGAAAAGTTTCAGCTGGATTTTACTCCTAACTATTGCAATTTATTTGGAGAAGTGAAACTTCTGTGTTGTGCTACAAAGCCTGTTTAATAAAGTCAGGCTTTTCACGTGCAAAAACACAGTGAGAAAAACACTTGGTAGGAACAGATTAAAAATAGATTCTGTGTGGGGGTCGAAATGAAAACAAAGCAAGCATTTTATTTCCAACTTGATGTTATGATTTTTTTGGTGTCTTATTTGTGAAAGTGTGGAGTTGAAAAGCATGTTATGTTTCCCACAGCTCTGACTTTGGGAATCTTATCAGCTCCCATTCTCTTATGGTTGTTCTTTAGAGATTAGCAGCCTGAGTGAAAACGATATCCTCGTTCTGCGTCTCGACCTGACTGACAGATCCTCTCATGAAGCTGCAACCAACAGTGTGCTCAAGCACTTTGGCAAGGTATGATATGCCTCTGGGGTTAAACTTTTATTCCTTTGTCTCCTAAACCTGCATTTATGCTCATATTTCACTTCTGTTTTACTGTACAATAAGTTCAGAAGTGCCTACACCTTCCTTCAGCTTCAGTATTAAACTTGCCAAGAAGTATCTGCATTTTTATCCCTTCTGTTGCTTGCTTCTGGTTTTCAAATAATCAGTGGTCCTTCCCAAGGACTAAACACTCACTGAATTGCCTGAGGAAGCACAAATATAAAAGGAAATTTTGTTTATATTAATTTATCCTCTTATCTCTCTGGAGATTGATGTTCTGGTCAACAATGGCGGGCGCTCCCAACGCTCCCTGTTCGTGGACACCAACCTGGATGTCTACAATGCCATCATCGAGCTCAACTACCTGGGCACCATCTCCCTGACGAAGTATGTCCTGAACCACATGATCCAGAGGAAGAAAGGGAAGGTTGTCACTGTGAGCAGTGTCATGGGCATCATGGGAGCTCCTCTTGCCACCGGCTACTGTGCCAGCAAGCACGCTCTGCAGGTGAGTTACAGGCTGGGAGTTAATTAAGTTAATTAAGAGGAGCAGTACCAGTGCTGCAGCAGAGGGGTTCATTCTGTGCAGAAAACACAAGTCTCACCTGAAATTTCACACAGTATATGCAACATGCTCAGGTATTGGAAGTTCTTCAGAATTAATTTGCTCTGAAATGTGAAATAGTTCCCACTGCAGATTTTTTTTTTCCATCACTGGAATGCAAGTGCCAGTTTAGTTGGTTCTAACCACTACATGGTTAAATTCCAGTGAGAAATACAAAACCTCAGCCTCTGGCCTTCAGGTGAGGGAATACCTCTATGAGAGCATTCCTCTGTTCCATGTAGAGCCCTAAAGATCTCAATTCTTTTAGGGTGAAAGAGTCACTGGTGAGAGTTTTACGACTTGAGGAGATCTTTAGGACAGTGAAATGAGAACAGTGAGTGGTAAGGCAGACTGCTCAGAGAAATGAGAACTCCTGATCCATCTGAGAGCAGCTGAACCACTCTTCCCAAGAGTTCTGGGTCTTTCTGTTGTGTGAAGAACTGGCAGCTCCCAGTGCCGTAGGAAATTACCTTCTGCTAGTACTTAGCACTCAGCATTGCCTGGAAAAATTTCTGAAAGCAGTGTCACTTGAGTAGAAAAACATAAAAGAGGAGTTCAGAAAAGTTCCTGCCTGTATCATTGAGGAATCTCTTGTTTAACTAGTAAATTTGTTTGGGCATATTTGTCTTTCACCACTGTTTGGCCTCCTGTTAATGTACATTTTGATCTCAGTAAAACAAACTTCAGCTGTGCTCAGTGGTGGTTTAAAAACTGGCATCTTCTTACTCCCTGCTGCATTTCAGCAAGTGAACAGAACAAACAACTGCTTAAGCCAAAGGATCAACATCTTTTTGACAATTTGACCAGCAACAACAAAAATGTAACAAGTGGCTGACACTGCAAAGCCTCTTGAAAATATAACATGTAGAATATGGTGGCAGATTCTCTGCTAAAAAAAATTCAGTTAGTTTTGGGAGAGATCTGCTGCTTTTCATCAGAATTGCCCATTACAGGCCAGTTTTTGGATTAAGCCTGGTAGATTAAAATTAGAAGAATGCAATGAGCAGAAGCCTGACTTGCCTTCATGCTCCTTTATTTATTCAAAGTTCTTTCGGTTGAATTATCTTTGGGTGTGGTGCAGTTGGGCTAAGCATGGATAATTAATTGCAGAGCACAAAGAATTCACGTGTTGCTTTAAAAATACTCAGAATTCTCAATCCCATGTTAAGATTGAGAGCACAGATAAAGCTTTAAAGAGATAGTTTACTAAAATGAATTAAAATAAGCTGACTGAACTGCTTCTATCTTTATTAGCTTCTACCTCTGCTCAATAACCAGGCCAGACTCCAAACCTCCTTCCTTATTTCTTTCACAGTAAGTCTAGAAAGACTAATTGCAGGTGTTGAAACAGCACTTGCAATATTGGTTTTGGAAATACTCTGCCTGAGAGTCTTTGATCAGTGTGGAGTTACAGATAGATGAGGGCATGAAGCCCCAAAAAACAAGAAAAAACTTTTTTCAAAGAACAAACTTCACTAGGGCAGTTCAGATAAAGGAATTCTGTAGGAATGGCAGCCCTCCTTAGCCCTGTAGCCCACTTCTGATGGTGACCAAAAAGAAATAGAGACTGGAAGAGGGGAGGGGAAAAATAAGCAAAATAATAAGCACCAAAAAAGTGGTGCTTTTCCTGTTCAGGTTTCCCAGCATGTCCTATATTCTAAGATCTTCTTGAAGGTTGTGTTTTGGCCACCAGTTATTAAATATGTGAGCCCATCTGACACGGATTCTTCTGTTGTGGTTTTTGGCTTGCTTTGGTTTTTTTTTAATTCATGCCTTGGAGTCTATCACAACTGACACACTTAACGATGCAAACTTAATTACACCTCTTTTTGAAAAAGTCCTTCTTTTTACTTGTTTGTTTTTTTTTTTTTTTTTTTTTGGGTTTTTTTTTTTTTTGGTTTTTTTTTTCCTTTTGGTTTGGGTGGGGTTTTTTTTTTTGTTTTTAAAAATTCCTTTAAATGGCATTTGTAGGAGGAAGGAAGGAATTCTGCCTGGAAATAGAATCTGTTCTTGAAACAATCATGCTTTGATTCATGCCAACTGGAATCCTTCATAACAATGTTCTGCTGATGAAATTACCCTTTATTTCAGCACTGGGAGTGCTGTAAGAGCATGAGTCAAGCCCACAGGAGTCTGCATCTGCCTGGTGCAGTTTTCCTCCTGGGGGGATGATGCTCATGGAGATATGTGCCTTCACCCAGCTGGAATTCATCTGCTTCATGGCATGGATCAGGAATGGTGGCCTTCAAAATGTTCCTTCATCAGGAGCTTGTCTGGACTGAGCAGCAGCAGTTCCTCTCTCTGTTCATTGTCTGGTCTTTAGTGGAATTCCTTCAGTCTGGGTTTGGTAGGAATACTCGGGTTCTTCCTCTTGCACTGGAGTTCCTTTACTGCCCCCAAATCTGGGTCTGTCCCTGCCTGAATTTCAATAAGGGAAAACCCTTATTTTTCTTGCTGAGGAATTTAAAGCCTCTCTCCTGGGAGGAAGCAGAGGAATTTCATACCAGCTGTCTTTGACTATCAAGGCTAAGTGCTGGGATTAGAAAACATGTGCCTACTGCACACAGAGCCTCCAGAGGGGTCTGAGTCCATGTGAGATTCTGGTTTCCAAGAGGCCCTGGCAGTGTGCATCAGCCAGGATCTAGGGTGAGTGAGTGTCCTGGCCCTCCTGCATTGCTGGTGAAGGCTGTGCCACTTGTCTGGTGCAAAACCTTGGAACTGCAGCATGAGGGAAGGATGTGGGACAGCAGAATGGCTGCAGAGCAGGACCAGGAGCTCGCTGGCATCTCTGGCTACTTGAATTTCATCTTTACAGGCTGTGCAGCCTTTAATGGAATCCCCCTGGCTTTGACAGTGCCCTGGAGCTGCCTGCTGCTGCTGTGTGCCTCTGTGTGGCTGCTCAGGTTTAGGTACAGCTTGGATCTCAGGAGCCTCCCAGCATCTGAGCAGGTGGAGGAGCTTTGTCAAAAGTGACTGAGCCGTGCTCTGGCTTCCCTTCCATCACAGCATTCCCAGACACATGCCCTTCCACCTCCCTGACTCCTGGAAGTGCATATTGAGTGTGTTCCCTTCAGGCAAAAGGGGAGCCAGTTCTGTTCCTCCCCTCCAGTGGGCAGGTGGGGGCCTGTGTGCCTTTTTAGGTGTGATTTTATGTGCCTTTTCAGATGTGATTTTATCCTCAGCTGGACTCAGTCACCACCTTTGTGAGAGCCCTGCACAACCTGGGGGTTTGGGGCTTTTCTGAAAGAAGTGGGCTCAGGGTCCCTGAAGGAAGGAAGGGGATGAGGAAAGTGCAGGTTGGGATGTAGGATTTTCCTGGAGTGCTGGATAAAACACAGCCCTGCTTGTGCACACGAGGGTGGGGGAGCCAGGGGAGGCCCTGGCTTTTTAAACCAAAACTGCTGGGTGTCCAGGAGCAGATCCCCATCTGTTCAGGAGCAGATTTCTGGGCACATGAGTTTCCAGTATTAAATTTAATCCTCTCCAGGCTTCGCTGACATGCTGTGAAGATCCAGCCTCACATCTGGAGCCTGTGGGTACTCACAACTTTAAATTCCTGCTCAGTGTTTTTAGGGAACTGAACTGCAAAGCCTGTATGGAACCCATAAACTGGAATTAGCCACCAGTAACTGGGAAACTGGAGCCCCTGTTCTTGGTCAGAGTGTGCTGCTCCTTGCTGAGCTTTGGTGGCTTGTTCCAGCTGCTGGTTCTGTGTCACCACAGGCTCATATCTGACTGGTTTTAGCCTGTGTTGCAGCTCGGGGAAGAACTCTGGGGCAGCCAGCCCTCCTCCCAAGCTGGATGAGAGTTGAGTGATAAAATTTTACTACACTGGGAGAAGTTTATCAGTCTGTGCTCACTCTGTGTCACTGTTGTGACACAAAATTACGTGTTGGAATAGATACAGGGGAGCGCTGGTAGCCAGGTCAAAGATAAGACATGATGGGGTGTTGGCTAAATCATCCTCCAGAGTGTTTGACCAGCAGCTTTGGAGGAATGCACCCTTCTGTATTGGCCATATTTCCCATAATATTTGCTGTCTAAATGTGAATTACTATAGAGATTCAGAAAACCTTGTAACCTCTCAGCTTAAAGAAAAGAAGTACTCGCAATTTTTGTAATTTTGGTTTAACTTGGATACACTGGTATCGTATTCCTGAGCTGAAATAAGATTTGTATCTGTGTTGCTGCCAATTTCAAACTCTGTAGCAAATTCAGTGCTGCAAATTAACCCTTTGAAGTGTCAGGGTGCATTTTTGACTTTGCCATGCTGAAAATTTTCCACCTTTTCTTACATAAACTAGAGACACTTACTTCATAGAAACTGTATAAACTCTTTATTGTCACCCCAAACAGCAGTTGACCTGCAAAAGGTAATTTCCATGATATTGCAATACTTAGGATTGGTGGCATTTCCACTGCCAGACAGTAAGGCTTGTCCTCAGTACAGGGACAGCAGAATCTGGCTGTAGTTTAGAGAAATTACTGGGTATTTGGTCAGATAAGGATGGATTCCTCACTGGTTTATATGTCAATGTCTGTAAGTGCTGATAAAATGCTAAATTAGCCATTGATTGTGAAAAGTCAAAGAAAATATAAGGGATTACTTGTAGTGGAATCTTGTTATCTTTACAGTATAAATTTGTATGAAAATATGTCATCAGCTAAACCTTGCAGAAAACATGGGAAAGGAAGATTTCACTATATTTTTGTCTTCTAGGGATTCTTTAATTCTCTGCGGACTGAGCTGACTGACTACCCTGAGATAAGCATTATCCAAATCTGCCCAGGGCCTGTGCAGTCCCAGATCATCCAAAACGTCTTTACTGAGAATCTTGCAAAGGTGAGGACTCAGTTCTGCTGTGACAAACCCAACTTCTGCTGTGGGGCCAGCGATCCTTTTGTGGGGTGCTTTTGTGTGGTTTTGTCCTCCCTGCAAACACTAACCTCATCTTCTTGCCAAGAAATGCTCTGAGTGGTGCAGAACTGCGTATACTCTTGGTGGCATCAACTGAAAATTGAGTTTGATAATTGCTGTTCATTCTCTCTCGCAACACAAACAACCCAAGCCCAGTAAAATGTACTGTACAGCCCCTGTGCTGCAGTTCTGGGGGGGAAAGCCAGGATTTTCTGGACACAGCTGTGCCTGGGGAGTGCTGTCCTTGCAGCACAGGTAGGGTTTTGTTTGCCCTGGTCACGCTGTGCCCTGGTGGGTGACGCTGCTGCTGGCACAGCCCCGGCTCAGCTGACACGGGCTGTGCATTCCTTTCCTGTTAGGGATTGTTCCAGGAGGAAAAGCAAAACCTTCCAACTGCACAATGGCTTTTAGTAAAGGCTGTCTGACAAAGCAGCTGGCAAAAATTGCTACTGTGATGCATCAAACTGTAATCTGCCCTGAATTCAATCGATTTGAAGCTCAGGATGACCCACCAGTGAGGGGGAGGGGATCTCCCATTGTTGAAGCGAGTTCTGGAAGGATTTTTGTGTTGCAAAACTTCTGACTTGCGTGAAAGAAAAAATGTACTTTTTGAACAATGGTGAAAGTTGCAAAACACATTCCTCAGATTTCGGTGTGGCAGAAGACCAGGGAGGAGGAGCAAATCTAGAGCAGAACTGCTTTTGCCCCATGAAACAGAAGGACGGATTGCTAGAGTGGCCTGTTATTGCTGGAGTGAAATGTGCACAAGTTCACAGGGCTGTGGTTTATGTTCACTAAATGATACACAGTGACAAGAAAGGCTAATGTCCCTGCTCCACTTGGTTGAGATGGAGAGAACTGGCAGCAATATTTAAGTTTATGGGGAATGTAACCTCACCTACTCTCTTGGCTACTTGAGTAACTTGTAGTGTAGAATGGGGCAGGCACAGCTGGGAACTGGGGCGTTCCCATTCCTCAGAGCTGCAGATAGGGGAACTTCTTCAACAATCCCCATCAAGTGGAAGCCCTGCTGAAGCAGGACAGAGCTTGGAGATCCATTTTTAAAAAAAATCTTTAATCCATCAATAGAGGCATTAATTAAAAGGGTTAAAACTTGAGCTCGGGGAAGGTGGGAAGTGTTCCCACACTGAAAACCAGAGGATAGTGAGGGATGGGTTCCCCAGTCTCTGGTGAGTCTTTGTGGGGAAACTGGGAGGAATATGTGGCATGGAGCGTTGTGGCCCTTTTCCTGTCAGTGCCAGGGCTGCAGTTGTAACCCCTCCCTGCTCTGTGCCCCCAGTCCATCGAGAACAGCGGGGACCAGTCCCACAAGATGCCCACGGACCGCTGTGCCCGGCTCACGCTGGTGAGCGTGGCCAACGACGTGAAGGAGGCCTGGATCAGCGACCACCCCTACCTGGCCGTGTGCTACCTGTGGCAGTACGCGCCCACCTGGGCCTGGTGGCTCATGAACAGGATGGGCAAGAGGAGGATACAGAATTTCAAGAGTGGAATTGTGAGTCTCCCTCTCTCCCCCGCCTGCTCGTTTCTCTCTGCTGATGTTCCCTTCTGCTGTGGGGATGTTTGTTGGGATTGCGTTGCTCCTCAGTCACACTTAGAGCCCTGATGTGCAGGGCAGTGATTCTGCCCTGGGAGATACTATTTATTCTTTTGGTACAAAATCCCTCCCATCTTCAAGTACTGCAAGAACAGGAAATACAAAAGTAAGGGTGACACATGCAGCTTAAAACTTTGTGTATGGTTGAGGGTCCCAGGAGGAGGGAAGAGATGAGTCTTGACTCCATGTTTCAGAAGGCTGATTTATTATATTATGATATTATATTACATTAAAATGCTATACTAAAACTATACTAAAAAGAATAGAGAGAAAGGATCCATCAGAAGGCTGGAAAGGTAAGAAATGATAACAAAAGCTCATGACTCTCAGAGTCCGACACAGCTAGATCTTTGATTGGTTATTAAGTGGAAACAATCCACGTGGACCAATGGAAGATGCACCTGTTGCATTCTACAGCAGCAGGTAGTTATTGTTTACATTTCTTTCTTGAGGCTCCTCAGCTTCTCAGGAGAAAATCCCATCGAAAGGATTTTCATAAAATATGTCTGTGACACTTTGTGCTTTCACACTGTAACTGCCCATGGTCACAAGCTGTTTCAAAGGAAGTCTTGCACTCACAGTGTTGTTTTTAACTGATTTAATGTCCTCTCCCTCCAGGATGCTGATGCCTCTTACTCAAGGAAGAGGAAGTAAGGACGAGTGTGTAAGAAATCCTGCTGTACTTGTGTTAAGGCTGAGAAACTTTTCCTATCGCATGACTGCAAACAACAGCTTTTTTTGGTTTTGTTATGTCTCTGTCATCCTGTAACTCGACAGATCTACCGAGCTGATGACATACTTGACTAAATAAAAATCTCTTTCTAAACACAACTGTTTCATGTCAAACTCCCACAGGCTGAAGTTTTAAGCTTACAAGGACTGAAACACACAAGAGGCTGGGCTGCTGCTCTGACATGGGCAAATACCTGGTGAGCAGCCTAAAATGATAGACCCCAGGATCCTGTTTCCCTCACTTTCAGTCTTAATTCATGTTGATTAACAAAAACCCACAAGAAGAAGGGTGTGGTATAGAAATAAGGGTGTCTGGTCTGTGTTTGGGATGTATTCCTTGAGCAAAATGTGTGTACAGGGCTAAATCCTTTCATTTCTGACACAACATCGGACTTACCCTCTGCCCCCTTTGTCAGCTCTGCTGCCCTTACACTGCCCTGTGTGTGATCAACATCACAGTCTAAAGCAAGGAGGTGTTGGGAAGAATTAAATAAAGCTCTGCACACACCTGGTTAGAAGACAGAGCATTTCAAGGGTCACATGGGATAAGAGTGGGTCCCAAGCTCAGCCCCATTCCCGAGAGCAGGATGCCATCAGTAATCCCAACAGCTGTCTGTGAACACAGACAAGGCCAGGGTTGAGGGTGCTCCAATTCCTGAATTCCAGATAAATCAAAGAAATGCTCCAAACCAAACAGGCCAAGAACACACAAGCACACCAAGTGAACAGGGGCACTCAGCTGCACAGATCTGTGAGACAGAACACTCAGCTTTATCTCCTGTTCCTGCCAAAAGCAGGATGCAGACAGGTTTAAGCTGGGGGTTCTGTGCCTCAGGGCTGTGAATGCCCTGGGCTGTGCCAAGGGGCTCCGGTGTGGGACACACTGCCTGTGACAGCAGGGGACAGGATGTGGCAGGGCAGCACAGCCCAGCTCCACATTCCTGTGCTCCAGCAGGAACGCTGCCCATTGCTAATTGTGCTGCTCCATCTGGTGCCAATCAGGATCTCTGCTGGAACACTGGGCCCAGTTATCAGCAGCTCTCCTCAAGGCTGGGGACCAGATGGACACAACCCAGAGAAAGGAAGGGAAGAGGATCACAGCTCTCTTCAGCTTTTTCTCAACTGGTTTATTCAGTTTAAAAAAGACAAAGGATGAGGGCAGAAATTACAGCCATCTTTGAGTAAGGACTGCTGCAAAAAAAGATAATTAAATTTTCTGTGACCATATGGAAGACAAATAGTAAGAAATTTACAGTGGGGCAAGGGAGGGTTAATTAGATTTAGGAAATAGCTCCAACTTTCCAGCTGCTGCAAGAGCAGCAAAGAACTGGAGTGAACTGCTTGAGGAGTTCATGACACTCCTCACCTTGGAAGATTTAAATCAGAGTTAACATCTGCCTCCTTGGGAGAGGGAGATGAAATAGGTGCTCTCTACAAGCCCCTTCCACATCACTTCCATGGCTCTGTATTTCCAGATGCAGCTCAGGGTCCAGCATAGCACCAAGCCTGCTTTGGAAGCCCACTACACCACTTGCATAGTTTTTAAAAACCATTTCTGGCCACTATCTAAAGGAACAACCAGCAGCCAAGTACAAGGTTCTGTGGCAAATTTCATATGAGACAAAAGGTCTTAAAGGTTAGAAGTAAAAGTAATAAATGTGCTTGGACTCAGACAAGGCTGGGTGTTCCAAACCAGCTCTGCTTCAGTTATGGAGCAGGTCTGATTTAAATTGATTCTGTAGGAGTAAGAAATACAATTACGCACTCCCTGCTCAGCATTTGCCTATAGTGTAACCATGGAATTGCTGAGAAAACAAAGTTATGTGCTAAGACTGGTGGTTGTGAACAGGATAAATGAGCCACTGGAAACTGGACCTGTTTTCAAGGTTTTGTCCAGGTCTGCTCCAGCCTGTAGTGAGGTTAAAAAAATAAATACTTCTAGCTGGATTTCCACCCACCCCCCATCATGAAGCTCTCACTGCATTTGTGGAAGACTGGTTAGGGAGGTGGAGAGAGGCTGAAAGTAACAACATATATATACAGATGTATATAATATATATCATATATATGGATACTGGAAGAAGGAGATGAAATCATACTATTTGTTCTTAGAACTTCCTCTGTCCCCTAATTATATACATTTAACTTCTTTCATCAATAAAGTCACCCAGGCTATCAATGTGTCAGAGCACACACTAGTTAATATACATTCTTTTTACCAAAACAAGTAGTTTGGTAAAAATTGTCCCTTAGAATTTAGTTAAAGCATGGCTGATAATTTACTACACACAAGGAAGATCAGTGAAAGTCATATAACAAATGCTGGAACTGAACTCAGTCCAATATAAAATGGCCAGAATAAAAAAATTCATATAAATAGTCCTATGTACACTTTGGTTGCCAACTCTGGGGTTGACAACACTGTGAAAGGCTGTAACCTGACTGGCAGTGCAAGTCACCTGTCCAAAGGAAAAAAAAAAAAGTAAAAATAAATCAGAATGCACGAAAAATAGTTCACGATCAGAATTATGATAATGATAAGAATTATGTTGCTTTTCTGTAAGCTGAAGAAGAGAATTTCAGCATGTGGCTCATCAGCCACATGGGCAATGGTGTCTTGTGTGCCAGCAGCAAGAAACCAGTCCCCACCTTCCTGCCAGCTGGAGGCTCTGGCCAGCACCAACCCCTGTACCACGGACATGCACTGCCCTGGTGCCACCACCCTGAGAGTGCAGCACACAAGGGAACGTGGACATTTGACTGCAACACAGAGAGGAGAAAGACAAACCAGTAAGAGCCACAGGTGAAGAAAGGACAGCCTAGAAGAGAGGCAGCTGCAGGAGCTGCGAGGAGTAGACGGGGTAGCCCAGGGGCGGGTCGGCCGCCTGCACGGTCAGGTTGCGCAGCAGCGCCGGGTGTGCCTGGATGCTGTAGCGCTCCTCGTCATCGTTGGTGGCATAGAGCAGCTCCCAGGACAGGTTGGCCCACTGGCCTCGCACAGCTTCAGCATTGAGCTTCCCCACCTGGACTAACAGCTCCTGCAGAGTGAGGACTCGCCCCGTGTAAATTCCCTACAAGAACAAACAGATCAGGATGTCCAGGACATGGTCCGAGAAGCGATGAGAGCATTTTGGTTACAAAGCACTGAGTGAAGCTTTGGGGCTGCACTCTGTGAACACTTTAAACACAGCAAAGTATAAACAGTGCCCTCAGTTCAATGCCTCCACTGGAATATAATCAGGAAATATTGCTGCATCTGAAGAACAGTGCAGTGGGGTTTTCAACAACAGCGGTGCCAGTTCCTCTTCAGTACAAACCAACCTTGCAGAGCCTTCATGTTTTAGAACATAATTACAAAGGGGAAAAAAAGAACAGTGAAAAAGAAACCCAAACTTTGACCTAGTAATTTTTCTCCTTACCATGCTTGGGTCATGCCCCAGTGAGAACAGGTATGGCTTTTCCTGCAGAACTGCTTGCTGCCACTCCAGGTCTGACACCAGCCCAATGTACCAATCGCTTTCGTATTCCTCCAGGTAATTCACCAGCTCTTTGAAGTTCTCCACTGGACCCAGGCTGGCTTTGTCCAGCATAAGTTTAAAGGTGTATCTGAAAGGTGCAGAACATCACACAGTCAGTTGTGTGGCAAGGACAGGAGGGAGAAAGGCTCTTCAGGCCACAGAGGGTGGAGAGGCTCCAACTCTGTCAGTCACTGCTTGCCAGCTGAGTTACTGCCAGTCTGTCTGGTTGTGCTTTTAGCTCACCCACATGTAAAACACATCAGCTAAACACCTCTCATTCACCTCCAGCACTTCCCCACTGCCTGATAATGGTTAGTGCCAAATATCTAAATCCAGCACAACTGAGATCTGGGGGTCAATGAAAGCAGGTTGGTTTTCCCCAGTTAACACAGCAGACTGGAGGCAGCTGCTGTGGAGAAGAAAGAACGTCCATACCACACGCCAGGCAGTACTGATATAGGAAAAAACCTACAAATAAATTTAAACTATAGGGGTTTAACAAACTCATTAATGAAGTGACACTCCTCTACATAAATTTCTAATCTCAGGAAATGTTTTTATTTTACCTGAAAGCTTTTAATGCCAGCTGGAAGAGCTCAGGTTTGCCTGTTAGCCAGTCCAAGCCAGCAGACCAGGGAATGCCACCAGTGTAGGCCCTGAAGACGTGGCGAGGGGCAGGCACGGCGTTATCCAGGCCAAACAGACCAAAGCAACACGACAGCACCCCGTGGATGTACAGCTCTTTCAGAGCTTTATCTTTCATAAGGTCTGTGAGTAAACTGGAAGGCTTCTCTTTCAGATGAAAAAAGTCCAGTTGGCTCAAAACAAAGTGGTACCATTCCTCTGGAAACCTCTGCCTCATTTCACTGACTTTGGAAGAAGGCACTGGCGCTGTTCTCCATTCTTCAGGGATGCTCAGCAGCTCTGAGTAAGAGCAACTGAATTCTACACAAGGTAAAACTTCTGGCTGTTTCCCTTTGTCCACAGCAGGCAGCCCAAGCACCACAGCCCTGTTTAATTTATCTTCTGGAGACATTTCTTGTAGGAAATCTTGGCTCTGTGTTTCTATAGACCCTGGAATAGACAGGTGCACTTTTGGTGTCAGTCCCAACTGCCCAGGTTCTTTTCTGTCTCTTGTTCTGCTACTGGGTTCAAAATCAAAAATGTCACTATCATCAGTCCAGTCCTCCACTGTATCAATACTAAAGCTGTCCTCTTCCCTCAGAGCTCTGGATCCTTTCACTGCTCCACTATGCTGATTTTCTGGAAACGATCCTTGTTTGTTCTTGTTGGCACTGCCTGGGCTTTCCCACGTCTTGGATTTTTTATAACAATACTGGACAAGCATCCATACAAGCACTTTAACAAAATCATCTTTCAGGTGCTTTAAATTCTCATGGGAATCAATGATTCCAGATAACACATTCCTGGCATCAGAATACAGCCGCACAGGAACCACAGTACAGGGAGTCAGGATGTGTCCAAAATGGGGATTGGGAGACAGAATCCTTGTGTGCTCCTGATGTTCAAAGGCCATTTCAAAAATTTCATCCACTCTGTGAGCTTCAGCAGCATGGCAGGATGTTTCCTGCAGTTCTAGCCCCTAAAGCACAAATGAAAACAGCTTCCTGTTAGTCTTCAGCAGGACATAACTTTAAATGCCAGCAAGCTGTTTGCGTGCAACAGAATTATTCTGAACAAGATGACTGTCAGTATTTCCACAACTGAATCTACAAATCTCTCCAGAGATAACAGCAATAACAAAGCACTCACTGCAACATTAGGCACAGATCAACGTCCTAAATAAATCTTTGCCTGATGCAGATCTTATTAGCCAGCTTATTAAAGATATTCTGTCACAAGCTAAATGATAAAAAAATTCACATCTGCTACTCATGTAAATTGCAAGGCTAATTAGTATAACACTCATCTTAGAAAATTAAATGTAAATCAGTTACACTGCTGAAATGTTACACAGCAGAATGGCTGCACTATTTCCAAACATCAACATCTCAGTGCTCAGCATGCAATTACCTTAATGTTAACACCACAGTATGTGAAGCCCTTTTCCAGCACCAATATCCACATCAGCCTGTCCTGAAAGCGGCACAAGTAATGTGACCCAGGCAGAGAGAGACCTAGGCAAGGAAAAAAACAAATAAAACCTACATGTTACCTTTTCTCCATGCCAATGAAAGGAGTCAACAGCAAACACAAAATATTTCTGCAACAGCACAGCAATCAGTTAACACTGGTTATCTAGCACCTTAGAATCTTGAAAAAATTGGCTGAAATTGCAGCTTAAAAAAGTTGGAAAACCTCACACAACTGCAGGACTACATTATTCACACCAGACCAGGGTTAAATAGCTCCACCCTCAATTCCCTTTGCAGAGATGACTTTCATGATTAAAGATAATTTTTTGGCTGCATTTCCAACCACACAGCTCCCACTGGAGTGTTCTCTAGAGACTTAAAGTCCTCCTTACTGAGAATACATTAAAGAATCATTATATAGTATAGGAGTTTCCTAATGGCCCAATTTGCTGGGAGTAGGAAGTTTATTTCTAATCAGAGAAATAAAAATATAACTGGAATTTGAAAATCAGGTCCTGAACAACAGCAAATTAGTACTCAAAAAAAACCCCAGAACCAACTCAAACTTTTTTCTTTTTTTTTTAACTATGTCAGAAAAAGACCAATGCCAAATTTCCTAAGAACTGGTGGTTATACTTTATTTGAACTACAGCTGAATGTCAATCCTCATAACACAATGGTTCTATTCTTAAGCATGACATTTGCTGCCAGTTTATGACCTGCTTCTGCTGTCACTCATGTCTGGTGACCACTCACTTGCAGAACATTTCAGTTTTAAAATGTTGTAAGGTGCAATCAGTGAAACCAACCATTAAGCTGTAGTTAAAATTTAAGTAACCTTTTCTAACCCACTGAGCTAATGAAGTGCATTTTCTTGCTAACATTTTGCAAAGACTTTAATTCCTTTCTTGCTAGCAGTTAAAACTATTAAAACTCCTTTACACAGAAAAAACTATGGGTTTAAATTAGTGACACACAAGGTGGTATCACTTCCTTTTGAACTCATCTGAGAGCACCACACTTTTTCTTGCTTCAAGACATTCATTCACAGATTTTCCCATTAAAGAAGAGACTTTTTACCCCTTAAGACTAGTGGTTTAAATTATTTATTCTAAGGCACACATGGCACCACAATAATGATGGGAATGGGGGGAAAAAACCCCTATTAAAATATGCATATATATATATAATATAGATAGATATAAGAGATAGATAACACATATATATATATGACAGATAGCTATATAATGATAAATATATCTATTGTAAATACAAAACATAATGGACTAATGCAGTAGACAAACTGAAGTATCCTTCTTTAGAGAAAATGACTTCCTGGTTTTACTGAGTACCTCTCTCTAACCAGTGATGAAAGTGCAGCACATATTTCCTAGTAAAGCACCTGGATATATTCTTCAGAAAAGCATGGTTAATGTTAACTTCCACTGCCTTCAAATATTAGGCCACTTTTTCCAGCCATAAGCCATTTTCTAAGAGGGTTATGTAAATATTTGCCTCTTGTCTAAGGGCTACAATCTTTTGATTATTTAGGTTACACAAAGGCTGTTTCTCAAGAAAATGACCTTGCAATTTTAAAACAGTTACTCTGTCTCCAGCTGGGAAATAGAGTGGGCATTTCTTCACCTCTGTCTCTGTAATTCTGTGAAAACCCCAGCACAAAGCCTTTACCAGGCTGTAAACCCACAAGTGCTGCTACAATCCCACCCCAACTGCCTGCACAAGATAAGACATTAAATCTTATCAAGGGGTTTGTTCTCAGCTGTTTACTGCTACTTAGGCTACATCATGTATTTCACAAACATCCAGTCAATATTCACCACAACCAATTAACACAGCCAAATTAGCAAAGTCACCTTCTGGATGCTGAGGAATGGGATTGATGCAGACAGACAGACCTACAGAGAGCAGTCTGACACACATCCTTCTCTATGTTGTCTGGCTAAAGAACCCAATTTACTGCCTCCAGTTAGCTGGGATCAATGCATTCCATCCTTTTTATTCAGTACAGAAAGATTAGGATTGATACTATTTCACCACCATTTAGTCTCTCCCTAAAGGTAACAAAATAATTATTTTTTTATAGGATTGTAACAAGCAGACACTGTAGAATCATTAGCTGGAAAAGATCTCCCAGGTCATCAAGCCCAGCCTTTTACTGAATACCACCATGTCCACAAAACCATTTCACAAACTGCTACATCTACTTGTTTCTTGAATGCTCCCAGGCATGGTGACACCCTGGGGAGCCTGTTCCAACTTAACCATTTGTCCAGCAAAGAAATTTTCCCCAATATCCAACCTGAACTTCCCCTGCTGCAACTTGTAGCTGTTCTATTCTTTTCTATTCTTCCCCTTTGTCCTACTGTTGGTTGCACAAGAAGGATAAAAGTAACCACTTTACCCTGAGCAATCTCTGAATATCAGAGTTTCACACCGTGAAACATGGTTTTCAGTCATGGATTCTCCTCCATTGGGAGGGAGGTGATCCCAAGGGTTTTGGGGCCTTGGGAGAGATCTGATCCCAAGGGGTTTCAGGGTATTGGGAGGGATCTGATCCAAATGGTTTTGGGGCCTTGAGAGGGATCTGATCCCAAAGGTTTTAGGGCACTGTGAGGGAGCTGATCCCAAGCGTTTTGGGGCATTGGGAGGAATATGATCCCAAGCGTTTTAGGGTGTTGGGAGGGATCCGATCCCAAGGGGTTTGGGTGGAAAACCACATTTCCTGACGCATTTAGCTGCAGTATTTCAGAGCACTGCCTGCACATACCCAGGCCGCCGGCCGCCAGCGCCGACTGCAGCGCCGCGGCCAGGCCGGGCACGAGCTGCCGGTAGTACACGGTGTCGGAGCAGACGCAGGCGCTGCCGCCCGCGGGGCCCGGCCAGCTCCGCAGGGGCCGGGGGAAGCCCACCAGGAACACGGGCAGCGTGAAGAGCGGCAGCAGGGGCGAGGAGAGCAGCGCTGACACGGCCACCAGGGCCAGCAGGACGGGGAAGAAGGCGAGGTTGAGCGCGATCAGGGCGGCGCTGGATCTGCGGCGCTGCTTCTTCTCCGTCCACGAGGTCAGCAGGATGGCAATGGCGAAGTGCAGCTTGGACAGGAACTGCAGCAGCCGATCCCGCAGGAGGCCGACCTGCACAGGGGTGGGAGGCACACGGTCTGTAGCCTGTGGCACACTCAGCACAGCCACAGTAACTGTATGAAAATGAAGCATGGTTATATCTTATATTAATATATCTTAATACAGATTTTAGCTTCTACCTGCTAGGTCCTGGCCCCTGTTGTAATTCTCCAACAGAAACAGAGACTTCAGATAACAATTAGCAGCTTAATTCTACATTATGACCATTACCAGCAAGAGTTTGATTCCTGTATCAAGGCTCCTGTTCCACCAGAGGTCGGGATTAAACGCCAACATTTGTGCTGCTGACACAACCACCATGTCTAGTAAGGCATTTTCTGTATTCTGCCAGACCTAAAACAGAGATATGTTAGAAATACATTAAAAAACATAGCTATTTATCTCTGCTTTCATGACCTGGAATACTTCTTCCAGGTCACCTTGGTTCTCAAGTCATCTAGAAGAGCGTTTCTATGGCTAACATATTTAAAATTCAAATTACCATCCTAAACATCCTTGTGAATCCAATGGAAACAGACACGGAATGCAGGTTTTGTAGCGAATGGTCAAGTGACAGGAATGCTATCATAGCAAACGGAGACACTGCAATTGAAAGAAAAGAATCACTGAACTCCTTCCAAAAACATAACAAAAGTCAACAGAGGTAAGCAGTCTTATTGCAGCATGGAAATCCTAGCACAAAAATAGAAACCTTCCCTTCATCATCACAAACTCCTCTTTGTATTACACTCCCACGTTATTGAACAATTTATTTGCACTAATGGCCCAGGACAACAAACATTTACATCAATGCTTAGCTCTTACTTGCTATTAGTTCTTTTATCCTTTATTTGTTTCTCCAAGAGAATACTCAAATAAGTAAAAAAACCCCATGGAATAGCAGTCATCAATGTATTTCCCCAAACTAAGGCTTCCTTATGAAATTAAATAATTTAAATCAATTTTTATTCCCTCATAGTGGATGCATTTGTCTCTAACCTACCAGAAAGGAGGCTCTTCAATTTACCAGCAAGCCCTAAGAACTAAATATTTAGTCAGCTTGAAGACTTTCAACTAATTTTGTTTCCAAGTACATCCTTTCAAAAGTGGGTACTGGAGTTGTAACTAAAATCCTTTAAAAGGCCCTGCTTTTTCAGCTGGGCTTTTAAAAGGCTCAGTTTTTTAGGTTCACCCCTATAAAAGAAATAAATAAAATCACTTCCAAATTTAATCACTTTTAAATGTGCTGGACCAGTAACTTTGACCTCAATGCACAATTTAACAAGACATCAACAAGTATTTCCAGCCACTTGGTTTCCCTTGGTTCATTCCCAGAATCTTGCACATACAGCAATTCTAGAGTTTCAATCTCCCTACAAGCATCATCTAACAAACAACAGACAGCGGTGAATTCCTACCTAGTGTTAGTAAAATCCTCCTGACAACACCAACTTTCATTAGCCTTCTTTGCTTCTCCATGAACACAGCCACAGTCCTGACATCCTTTGGGTAAAAGGGGTTTCGGAAGACTCCAAACAAGTACACTCTCTGAATCTCTCTAAGAATCCACATCATTACAAGTAATAGGATCAGAATGTAACTTGCTATGGCCTGGGGACTGCCTTGGGAAAATGATGAGGAGCCTGCAAATTGATGCAGCAGGCCTGCTTCTGTGAGAGCAAATGTCAACACAGTCACATAGAAAATAAATTCCCTCCACCCAAATTGTATTCTAAGACCTCTGTGAGCATTTTTAGATTTGCTGGAGGCTAAATGGCTGATCATGGTGTGTTTGAAGGCAAACCCAATCTCACTTAGGTTAAGACTCAGTATGAACCCAAATCCAGTCATGAAGAGGATCACACCGAGGGGGCTGGGAATGAAATACGATGCTATTGCTGTTCCAGCAGAAATGAGAAACATTACTAACAACCTGTGAAGGAGAAAATAAAGAAGATTTGCTTGAAAAGAAAAAGGTTATAAACAATACTGATATATTTTACAATTGTATAAACATTTACTTTGTGTTACTTGACATAGGTGAACCTCCTAGTCCAAACTCCAACAGTTGTTCCATTCCCCAGAGAAAAAGTGCATCAAGCGGGGGCAGAATTCCCATTGCCCACAAGAATGGCAGAAAAAGAAACAGGATGTGCAAAATCTGGTTTGTCTGCTCTAGAATGGGTGCGTTGACAGCAAACCTGGATAAAAGAAGAAATGGATTTGACTTCTGTGAAGGGAAAAATAACTTCTGTGTGGGAAGACTTCCTACATCCTTAATTACTACAGCAAGTCCCAAAGTAAAAACCTTACACATTCAACCTATAAAAACTAATGAGTATCTTTTAAAAGGAAAAATAAGGACATATTTGTGCTTGGGACAGTAAAACATTGATTAGAACATGAGAACACAGACTAAATTCTCATTTAAAAGACTTGAAGCCTTCAGATGAATACAGTGATGCAATTATCCCAATTATTTTCGTTATTATTGTGATAATACACTGAAAAAATACTTGTGCAAAAAAGAAGGGTCCACAGGCTCCAAAGCCTCAACTGTTTAACAAAAAATTGTGAAGTATTTTTTTCAGAAACACAAAAGCAAAATTTTATGCAATTTCCAGGCCCAAGATCTAAGCTTTAACACTGGAAGAACTGGCATGTTGCCTGTACTACTACAGATAATATTGCATATTCCTAAAGAGGGTTTATTTCCACATAAAAATGGCAAAATCTTCCTGCAAAAACACAAATTAGAAATTTGCATAAATTCTAACCCACATGTAGTTTACCAGTTAAAGGTGGTAGACTGACAAGGTATTTGGTTTCTCTCTCCTTTTTAATAAGCAAGCAAGTCTCAGAGGAATTTTATCAGGAATTTTGACAATGTCTTAATCTTCTCCCCAAGAAACTGAATAGAAGAATTTGGAGTCCAAGACCGCATGTATAATTCTCATACCTCACCTGAATTGGCAATTAGGGTAAATCCTTAACAAAACATCTCCCAGTGCAAAACTAGCAAATTCAAACATGCTTTTTTTTAATGTATCTGAAGTTACCCACCCATAAAATATGTACATGTGACAAAGTGCTACAAATATCACCTGACAGGGAGAAAGAATGCAGAGAGTAAATCTAAAAGCACTTTGTTTTAGGAGCCTGAAACTACAAATATTTCAGCTAAGACACTCATCTGAAAAACAGAAATGTTACTCTCCTAGTTTGTAGACTGACACAGCTCTTTCATACTGGAGAAGCATCTAAAAATCCAAGTTCAAAATCTGTATCACAAAGCCACTTATCCATTCATTAAAACCAAATTCAGAGGTTTTTGGTTTTTTTTCTTTTGTTTTTGCCTGTTGTATAAAAGCCTCTGCTATCACTTTACAGAACTTAAATTAGAAAGTATTCCAGGATGAAATCTGGACATAAATCCAGTAATCCTGAAGCTTGCAGTGTTTAGATTTATGATTCCAGGTCAGGAACATGTGTTTTCAAAACACATCCTTTAAAAGGATATATTTGCAAATGCTCCAATACAAAAATATGAAAAATGACATGGTAGAAGATAAATTTTACCTATCTCTTACTTACAAACTGTTCTTCCTCGTTTACATGGAATGCTATAAAAATTTAAGAGCCTTTTATACATAGCACAGAACCTCAATTTTTATCATATATGCAACAGTCTTCTTCCTTTGAAATTACTACAGATGATTAGAATCTCAAAATAAATTTTCCTCTGAAGAATAATTTAACCGTTCCCATCAAAAATACACAGAATGACCATCAGTTTAAGTGGCTAAATGCATTATTACGTTTACCTGTGTGCAAGATCCACTGCAATAAAGACAAAAATGTAGAAAGGTCTCATCAGAGCAGTGATTTCATAAGTATCCAGTGCTTGGAAAGTGGCTGTTTCGGCGGCCGTGTTTATGATTAATGAATACTCTCCTATACATATGGTCACCCATCCAAACACAAAGATCACAACAGTTCCTCCAATGTTGCTATATAACAAGGTTATTCTGTTTGGCAG
Source organism: Passer montanus (assembly GCF_014805655.1). Lineage (NCBI taxonomy): Eukaryota > Metazoa > Chordata > Aves > Passeriformes > Passeridae > Passer > Passer montanus. The sequence continues at coordinate 2,801,302 of NW_024373479.1, forward strand.
CAAATACCAAGTTCCCAGCCCACACAATACCCCTGCCAGAAGGGAATGGAATACAGTGTTGATTATGTACTTCTTGCCAGGAATAATAAACTTTACTGTCTCTGAACCTACACAGCTGGAAAATTCAAACTCATCTTCATCTGTCAGGGTATTCTGAATTTGCATTCTTTCTACTGTCACTGTTTTTTGCTTTGCATAGAGGTTTGTCATCTGAAGAGCAAGTGCAGTAACAAACATGAGTCCTCCCGACAGCGCTGCGGTGCAGAAGTCCTTCATCACTCCCAGCTGGTACAGGAGTGTTCCCACTCCTCCCCAAAGCCATGGTGTCAGGAAAAGGATGATCTGGTTCACATAGATGTAAGGAGGGGCACAGTAGCCTAATTTGAACCTGGGACCTCCCAGCACAGTCTGAGGGAAGCGCTTCAAGAAGAACTCCTGCTTGTAGTCATTGAGCAGGGGTACATCTGGCCCCATCCTCGTGGCTCAGGAATGCTGCCTGGGGATCATCTTTCCTGTAGGAGACCAGGAAGGAATACATGGACACATTACTGATTCTGGAACTCAGAACCCAGGGAATTCTTGTGTCTTCTTTTTATTTACCAAGCTACAGTGGAATTCTGACATGTTGCTGTTAGAATTTCCCAGAATACAACTAATAAGCAAACATCTATTTAAAAATGTGAACACACTCTTTCATCTGAAGGTTGCAAATACAAATATACAACCTGTTCTTGGGAGATGACAAAACCAACCCATCTCCCCATCAGAATACCTTCCTAAAACTGACCATCTTCCCACTCAATCTGATTCCAATCACACCTTGCCACAGACCTCCAATTCCAAATCCTGTTAAGGATCTCTGTCCAGAGTCTGTGATTCCAGGGAACAGTCACACAAGTGCAGAGACTCAGGCACACGGAGATCCCTGCAAAAAAAAAAAATTAAAAATAAAGCTTTATGGAATAAAGCTTTTTCTACATAAATATGTTAAAGCATGTAAGTGGAAGTATTACAAATTGTTTTCTACATCAGCATTGTTACTGTCCTCCCTACACAGCCCAGTTGCAGGACAGGATCTCACTGTAAAGTAAAATAAACAGTTCACTTTCTGCTTCCTAAAACATATAAAATAAAAAAACCCTAAACACAATACTTGTGAGTTGTAGCAGAATTAGCATATATTCTTCTTGGTGCCAATGGAAAAAGCTGAAAGAAAGGAAAAAAAAAAAGATACGTGTAGACATTTCCAACGACCCATCAAACAGAAATAGGTTTGAATACTCATTTGGAGAGGATCAGGCAATGTAGAAACAATGAATGTAAGATAACTGTGATATTCAATGTGTAGCACAGATATTCTGTGTGTAACATAGAATTATATGCTACTAATAATGAAAGCAAGAATCTATGAGTGACAGGCAGAAATACTCAAGCTAAGAAATAAGGTGAAAAAAGTAGCACAAAAAAAAAAGCAGTGCCAATGTCATTGTCATTAATAACTCTAAAAGAAGAGATGGTGTGCATTAGGAGATGTGCAAGGACAGAAATTCTGACTGTCTTCCACTGGACCTGTACAATCTGATGAATACCCATTGCCATCACTGGTGAGACATTAAAAATTAAACATCTGGCTGCCACAGAGTCCTCAAACTACTGTGATCCCTTTTTGCTACAATACCAAACATTTCTGAGCCCTTCTGAGAACAACTCACCCCATTTATTTAAACAGGTCTCAGTCACTTGAATGTTGGTAGATGCTGATCACTGGGGAATGAAGTTGGAAACAGTGCAAATGAGATTTTATGCATTATCATGACTGAAAATTTACCTTCTACATCCACTAAGTCAATGCACTCCAACATGGAAAGCAGGACCCCACAGGCCTTGTAACTACTCTTTATGTAGACTGTGGAATTTTTTTTTTTTTAAATAAAATATTGACAAAACAGTTTTTTTGGTCCTACTATTTTAAGCCACTGAAAGTTTCTTAAATGTAAGGAGAAGGCAGCAGCCAGTCCTACTGGAAATAATGGAAAAGACATATGTTGACAATGGAGAAGGGAATTCATCCCCGTCCGCTCAGGAATTTGAAAATGGAACAGCGACACACCCAACTAAAAACAAATTTCAAATGTAATTATAAAATATCACAATTGAATCAATCTTCTTTAGCAAAATAAGCCCTGTTTAGAGGGTCCATGGGTGTGGAGCTTAAATTGCTGGGATAGTTACATGCAGTAGATTTATAGGCATGAAAATGACAAAAGCTGAGTTTAAAAAGAAAATATAGAACCAATAGGTGCAGAATTTTCCTTGAAAAACAGTTTTTGGGCAGCTGTGTTTTTCTGCTTTGAGAAGGGCTATTTTTGTTTCAAGTTCCAGTCTGCATTTGTGTTTGTCAGTTTATATTGCTAACCAAATGTTAACAAAACATTCCTCTTACAGTTTCTGTGTAAACAATAGGCATCTTTGTGTGAGACACAAGAAGCTACGCACATAAACAATACAGTTCCACTTGGCTCTGCTCTAAAACGAGCCATAAAAAGAGGTGAATTTATTTGCTGAAGCTCACTAACTATGGAAACTCTTCCCTCTGCTGTTCTCCTGGCTTCCAACTACTCAGGTAGCACATCAGGACTTCAAAGAAGGACTCATCCACGTCTTATTCCTGTGCAAAGCCCTAGCAACAAGGCTCCATGAATTTGTGAGTGTTTACAGGACCTGGCTTCAATACACATTCCTGACATACAGGCCTGGCCCCACTTTAACAACGTGCCTGGATACCCAAACAACCCCTAGCACAACATTCTCTCATCACCAGGGGGGATCTGTGCCACTTGGATACTATCACAGCAAGGATGGAAAAAGGGCTTTAACACCATGAAGTCACTTCACAAGTTTTCCCTGCAGTAACCTCATTATGTCCTTACTGCAAAGGGAAAAAACCAAACCCTACCACAAATTCAGGCAGGAATTCACAGGAAGGCACGAATTTTTGTCTAAATGAACACCATCCTTCACGTGGGCCGATGCTGGATCAGCTGAGTTTGGTTTGCTTTTATTTTTAGCAGATTACAGAGTACGTGTACAGCTGTCTGCCACCTAAGCAGCTGAAACACAGAAAGCTTAAAAATCCTTTCCTCGGTGGTCTTACAGGTGTTTAAGGGTAGGGGTTACAAAACACCTGCTAGCCAAGCTGGAGATGATAAGGGAGGTGGGAGGTGAAGGGAGGCTGCAGCATCCCCTGTCCCACCAAATCCAGATGCACCCGTGCCCACACACCTGGTTAAAGATTCCTTAGAGGAACATCCACGGCTAAAGACCCCACTGTGCTGCAGGCCAGCTTCCAGCCAGGAGGAACAGGCTGCGAGCCCCTGCTCAGCAGTGCTGACTCCATTCCCCAGGGGACGCAGCATTTTAGGACAAGGCATCCCATCCAGTTATGGGATGAGCATCCCGGGATCACCTCTGGGAAGGGTCGCTGGCCGCCTCCTCCCGAGGCACCAGAGCGGCTCCCACCTGGGCCACCACGCTTCCCACCCACCCAGCTCCCCTCACCTCTTCTGCAGGAACAAAAACACCCAACGCCAAGCGGCTACAATAAACACCTCAGCGGTCTCCGGAGGGAAAGGGCCGGGGGGGGCAAACCCTCGGCGGGGATGGCACCTACCTGTGGCCGGGGCTCGGAGCGGGCGGCCGGGAGGAGAAGAAGGAGGAGGAGGAGGAGGAGGATGGCGGAGCGCTGGCAGTCTCTGCCCGCCCCTTTTTCCCGCCCCTCAGCGGCCGCCGCCATTTTGCCCGCCTGAGGCCGGCGGCGGGCAGCGCTGCCTGCGGGAAATGGCTCCGGCCGCCCCGGCGCTGCTCCGCCGCGGGGTCGGTGCCGCAGCTCTCCCGCTCCCTCACGGCGGGCAGGGCCCCGCAGCATCCCGGAATGGATCCGGCTGGAAAACACCTCTGGCATCATCGAGTGCAGCCCATGGGCAAGAGCATGGCGCTGAGTGCCAGGCCAGCCTCTAACACCTCCGGGAGCGGAGACTCCGCCGCTTCCCCGGCCGGCCCATTCCAGTGTCTTAACTTTCCTCCCTGGAAGAAATTCCTGCAATGTCCAATTTCCCTCCCCTGGTACATCTTCAGACTGTGTCCTCTCATCCTGATCCTTGTTCCCTGGAAGCAGATCCCGATTCCCACTTGGCTTCGCCCTCATGTCAGGGAGGTAAAAGAGAGGGAGAAGGTCCCCAGAATTCTGACATCAAAACAGAATTCCCTCAAAAGTTCCCTAAATCTTGACTAATTGAAGACACAAACACTGTTTTTAGCCTCAGAACCAAATTAATTCTGTTTTCTTCTAGGTTAAGTCAAATTGAGCGTTCAGTGGCAAGTTGAAATATAAATCCAAATACTGCAGTACCCCTTCAAATTATGCCTCTTAAACACTGAGAATATTTAGCAGAGTCAGCATGCATGCATTTTGGGGAAACCGTAATTCATATCTAATACAACTAAAATGTATAATTCAGTGTATTAACATCAGGGCACACATGTCTACCTTAATACCTGTTAGAACAATCACCATGTAGGTAGTTAGAAACAGTTATATCCATTTTGATCTGAATATGTAGTTTAACACACAAGCATGTGCTTGGAATTTTAGACAAAGGATTGACTGGAAGCAGTTCTTATCAGAAGCATCATAACCTTTTTGTAGCTCTGTTATTCTTTATTCTTCAGAGACAATAAAAAGGCAGTTGGATTGGGGAATCCAGTGTAAAACCTTGGAAACACCACCAGAGGACAATTACCATTTGTCTTTATTGAATTTCTTTTAAATGTATTTCAGTGGCACAGATTATTCCATCCTCTTGCATAATAAATTTTTAAAAGTATGGTTTTTTCACTATCTTTGATCTAATATTTTTTCACCTTCTGTTTCAAATGTATCTGTTGCAATCCTATTAAAATTATTTATATCTCATAGTATTCCAAGCATAGCATCTCTTTGCAATTCTCTGAAGATTGGTAGCAGGTATTTACTTTTTGATTGTCAGGTTTAATCCTGTCCCATTTTCCCAATTCAGTTACAACTTTGTAAAGATGACAATTCTCTTCTGGAATGTTCAAATCCTAAATAACAACAGTGGAGTGAGGGAAGCAGATTTATTTCTGGATTTATTTCTTTGCGAGCTCTGCTGCTTGTGTTTTAAATCTCACATAAAGCTCCTTCAAAACTCTGAGCAATCATTTCCTGTATTTTCACTCTTGCTCAAAAGAATAAAACAGAATTTCAGGCAGTGCAAACTCCAAGCTATTGCTGAAGGGAGCATAGTAATTTATTTCTCTTAAGAGTTCTAAGAATTTTCTTTTTCATATAAAATAAGATAAAACCTGCTAACAGAATAAACTGTTCAAGGTAAATTCTGCTGACCTCCAGCTGTCTTTTTCTGATTATCATGCAATATATAGCTGGAATCATGAACTATCTCACTGAATTTGAGAGGACTCCTGATCCTCTTAAAATTATGATACACATAAACTATTTCCAGATTTGGGACTTGGTTTTTGGCTTGCCTGTTCAGTTTGTGAAAAGTCTGTTAGTCCTAACTCCCTGAATAATAATATGAACACTTCCATATTTTTAATGTTGGCTTTGTTTGGAGTAATACAGGTACAAATATGTTTCTTACTGACCTTTCCTCTCTTCAAAGATAAACCAAAAAAGTGTTTTCTGTTTGGAAATGCATCTTTATGTGCTGCTATAAGGGCAGGGGAAACAGATGCTTTCTTGCAGTTATTGATTATTAAGAAAGAAAGAGCTTGTAGGATTTTTTAAAGACATTTACTGCTAGAGTAAAAAAAAAGTTTATTCTCACATTAGATTATGGAACTGTCTTTTTCCTGATGCCGAAAGTTAATTATTGTTTTATTGCAGTCTGCAGGTTGGCATTCCCAAAGGGAGGATGTCAGAGTGAAATCTGACTCCTTGTTTTACCCCATCTGTCCTGCATCCTGCAGGGGACCCATCCTGTGTCAGTGTGTAGGTTTCTGGAGATCTGTGTGTGCTGGATGTGTGTTATCCATGACTCCTTTCCTGTGGCTCCCTTGGCAGTAATGTTTTTTGACAACGTGGCCGTAGGCTGATGGAAAAATACGTTGAGGAATTCACTCCTTTCTGGGTGACTTTATCCCTTTAAAATAAACTTTAGGAAAAGGTTCTCCATTCCTACATGTGGAAGATACCCATGTTTTCCCAAAGGGAAGGGCTTTTGTTGACATTTCAGAGCAACCATTAAGAGTTCCAGGGTAACATCCATGTAATAAATTTTAGTAACTGAAGCATCAGCTGCCTTTCAGGTGCCCTTCCTGCATGGCAGCTGAACATATGCTTCAAGTAATTTCAGTATTCCTACCTAGCTGTTTTTTACAACATCAAAACATGAGAGTATTTCTCATCAATTTAACTGTGTATCGAGTGGTTTGGATTTTATAAGAACTATATTCTTCAGATGAAGGATAAAATACTGAGTTTGCAGATGTCAGTTTAATTTGTGTAGGATATTCTTAAAATCTGGAGCTTTGAGCTGAATTCTTTCTGTTGTTTATCACAGTAGGGTTTTCCTTTTTTTCCTTCTCTTTGCATTTCATGCTGAAAACATCTTGATTATGGAAGCAATCTACTTAAATATTGTATGTTTTGGGAAAGACTCACTTCTCTTGGAAGTCTCTTTCAATTGCTGTATTTTGAGAATCTGTCACTGATCCGAGGAGAAAGGGACAGAGAGAGAATTACAAATAGCAGATTTTTGTACTACTGGAATCGTAAGTGACAACCCAGGATTGACTGTGGGATGTTCTGCATCTTTAGTTTGACAGGGTGCAACAGTCCTGTGGCCATGCAGCCTTCACTGTTGTCATTTATACCCCAGTGCTTGGCCACACGGATGCTGTGGATATAAACAGAGACAGATCATGTGGGACACTCTCCGCTCCAGCGACACACAAGCTCCTACAGCTGCAGCTCTGGGACACTTTGTAGCTTCCAGTGGAGTTGGAATGTTTGAATCACCAACAGGGCAGTGTGTCCTGTGTCCTTGACCACTTCACCCGATTAAAAATGCTCGTATACACACTTGCTGCTTGTTAAAACTTGGCTCAGTTCACCACTGTCCAGCATCCAACTTCTCAAAGACTTAAAATATTCTTGAGCAAGAAAATTCTGAGATCTCAGTGCAACATGGCTTTGTGGGATATTGGGAGTGAAGGAGGTGTTTCTGGAGGGAGTTGGATGCTTGTTAAGTGTAGAGCTGCTGCATTGGTCATTAGGAAATGTGTCCAGAAGCAGGTCTGAGCTGCTGCTTTGTGATGGTGCAAAAAGTGCCTTGATCCACTCAGAACTGGGATGTCCCTGGTGGGGCTGGTACCTTCTTAAGGAGGAATAAAAAGCAGTGGTCTGGCATCAGGAACTGCCTTGTTGAGGGGGGCTAGTGGCCCACCCCAAGAGGAAGGAGGCCAAGGACCTTCTTAGCTCACTGCGCTACTCCTAAAAGATGTCCTAACCACGAGGCTGTGGACAAGGCTATGGAAGAGCCACTAGCAGCTATTCTAGTGAAATCAGACTAGAGAAGGAGCCTGATCTCATTGCTCAAACACATTTCCCTTGTGTGCCTGACTCAAAGTATTAATTACTCCTTACCTGTTGTTTCTAATTTTGTCTTCAGAACAGCAGCTGCAGTCTTCAGAACAGTGTGTAGACCCTCCTGTGAAATTCCAACAATATTGAGAAGTTCAGCCATGATTCCTTGGCATACATAATAATAATAATAATAATAATAATAATAATAATAATAATAATAATCTCTTGCCCCTACAGCATCATAGACTATTAGGTTCCACATGGAGGAGGATTCCCAGCCAACCATCCAAATCCTCCCCAGGAGCAAAGCTGGACCTTCCCAGCTCTTTTGGGTGGCAATATTGAACTGCATCCTAGATGACAGAGAAGCATTTTGGGTAAACTGGTTGCTGTTTATGAAGAGGCATGGACACACCTCTGAGTGTGTCTAGATCTGTCCCAAGTAGTAAAACAATGTATAAAGAGACAGAAATGGTGAAGTCCTGTGCTGTGCTGATGTGCAGCACACTGCAATACTGTTAATTAATCTTTGTTATTTTGATGTCTAATTTTTCTGACATAGGTTTTGATCTAATCTTGAAGAATTCTGAAACTCTCCTTTTTTTCTTTTTATGTGCAAGTACATTTAGGAGAGATTTTCATAATTTCGTTGTGTCCAGCTTCTCTAATAAGGTTGGACAGATTCTCACAGTTTCTGTTGCTAATATGATTCCTGGCAAATAGAGCAGAAGGTTCAGGAGAACAAAAGAAGTGATCTAATTTTAGTAATGGTGCAGACTGAGTCTGTCATTTTTCTCTCTCTTTTATCCTGCTGCCCTTTCTGAATGTCAGAACCTCTCCCAGCACTGCCTCTTTTCAGTTTGAATTGAATTCTTGTTCCTCGTCAAGGACTGGGCATGATGAGTTTTTAGATACTCCTCTGAACAGACACTGAGTATTTGAGGGGCTGATCAGGGAAATTCTGACTTGTCACAGGTAATTTGCTAAGAATGAACCACTTCCAGTGAAGCTTTTTTGCAGATTAGAAACTCTCATATCTGAAATTTCACTTAATATGTATGTCATATTTCTATTCTCCATTTTAGATCTTAAATTGAAGTGTGAATCTATTGCAGTGTAGAGACAATAAAGGAATTTCGTTTCTGAAAGACAAAGAAGGTTGCATTTAGTGTAGTAGATCTGCTCAGCTTGTGAGGTGCTCAGATCTTGGTCCAGTGAAGGTCTTTAGCTTGTGCGTAATTCAAGTGTGAGAATTTCTGTAGAAGCCTTAACATAAAACAGATTCTCTCAAAGGCAATGGAAATAAAAGCATGTTTTAAATTAAATACATGCTTACAAACTTTTCTAGTTTTGGATCTCAGAGGATTGTTCTATGAACAGCAATTATACTTGTCTTAGTCAGCCTTTATTCTTGTGCTCCTATTTTGGATGTGAGAAATAAATAGGCTGTGTTTGCAATTTGGAGGATGGCAATTATATACATCTGATGTGCAGAACTGGACAAGAAAGCAAAGAGTAAAGAATAACATGGTTTGAAGTGAAAATTGCTTGAGCAGTAACAAAATGCAGAGAATGTCCTTTGTTGGATGTTTGTTGAGTGTGCTACAAAAACACCAGTGTTGTATAGGGAATAAATTATAATTCAACATGTAAAGACATAGTATGTTACAAAATGAAAAATAAAGCCAGCCTAAAGATTAATTTTGTTCCTGAGCAGGTCTACTTAATTAACCATGACAAACATGATTAAAAATGTGCAATCATCTTTCAAAATACATAATTCCATAGCATCTAGCTCCAGTTTGTTTCATTTCATGTCATCTGTATACAAGGGGGCAGGCAAGCATTGCAATTGAATCTATGAAACCTACAACCATATGATGATTGATGTAACAGACCACACTATTAGATCTAAAAATGGGCTGTGGAATACACTTGATGTACGTTAAAATAGTATTTTCATCTGTCTTTGCAGATGAAATAATTAGGTAGACTTTCTTCCCTAACTTACATTATTGACTTAAAAACTAGGCTGAAGGATTTTGAGTTGTGAGGAGTGTTGCTTCTTAGTTTGTGTCTTTAGGAATTATGTTCACATTGCTTTTTCTGAAATTGCTAGGCCTGGAAAAAAACCAAAACAAAACAAAAAAACAACAAGCAAGCTTAAATGTATTCCAGGAACTGGAGCTTAAAGGAGCCCTGTGCCAGACAGGCAAAGCTGGAAACGAAATCTCCATTATCACAATCAAACACCTCATCGTTCAACCTGAAATTGGAAGGGAAGGACCATTCTTTCTCCATTCCTGTTTTCCATCCATGAAGAGGCTTGGATGGTTCCACCAAGGGGCTCACCTGCCAGCCCACCCCTTCAGCAGTGTTCAGTTTTGTTTATCCCTTACCTTTTCCTGCTCTGGTGCCTGCCCATTACTCCCACTCCACCAGCAGCCGTGGAATAGCACAATTTTCTGCTGAAATGAATGTTCATGAAATACTTCTCCTTCAGAGCTAGGTGGCAGACTAAAAATGAACAGGGGGATCTGAGGGCTGCTGATAGTTTCCTCCAGAGTATGAAAAGGCCAGGTTTGCCAAAGTCTCTCTGTTGGCTGCTCTGGAACCATCTCTATAGTTCTTTCCTGTATCTGGCACTTGTTTGCCACAGGGTGATTTTCTGGCAGGCCTAAGGCATCCATACCCCTTTTGCTGCAGGAGATCCAGTGGCACAGGCTCAATCCCCATTTCAGCCTGCCCCTCCCACTGCTATCACATGCAGCTCTTATCAGGCTGCTGCTACTGTGGCTAACAAAGTCGGTGTTCTTGAGGCACATCCAGAAATCTGGCACTCAGTCCTCAGCTAGGGCTCAGATTCTGCAACAATAATGTTTACGTTGGCAGCCCATCGAACAGAAACTCGCGTCCTCTGCAGCTGACTGGTGTGATTCTAGCAATTAATTCAGCTTTTCCAGTCACAAAAGTTTGTTGATACAGCTTGTGGCTCTTCCTGTTTCCAAACACATCAGTAACTTGGAAAAAAAACTGGCTCGGCAGTCACAGAATCACAGAAGTGTTGAGGTTGGAAGGGACCTTTGGAGGTTGTCTAGTCAAGCCCTGCTCAGAGCAGAGTCAACTTGCAGCAGGTTTCCCAGGGCTGTGTCCTCTCAGATTTTCAGTATCTCCAAGAATGGAGACTCCAAAACAACTCTGGGCAACCTTTCTCAGTGTTTGATTTCCTTCCCAGGATCAACTTCTCATATTTAAATGGAGTTTCCTGTATTGCATTGCATGTCTATTGCATTGCCTCTTGTCTGCTCACTGGGTACCACAGAGAAGAGCTGGTCTCTCCTTACTCCTTCACACCATTGATTCATGGTCATTGATATAATTCTCTGACCTTCTCCAGACTGAACAGTTCCAGCTCCTTCAGTCTCTCCCTGTATAATGGGTTCCCCAGTCCCTTTATCATCATCATGGCCCTTTGCTGGACTCATTCCAGTATGTCCACATCTCTTGTGTACTGGAAAGCCCAGGACTGGGCCCAGCACTGCAGATGTGACCCCCACTTGTCACTGTCATATTTTCTGGAAAAATCCCTTTGCCAGGATTTCTCTCCTGGGAAGCTGATAAGTCTCAGAGGAAAAGGAAAACAATATTATCTCGTTTGCTTCTCCTGTGTTTTACTGCTTTGGAATGTGGTTTGGAGATTGTTTATCCAACAGGTGGTTTCATGTGGATTTTTTTTACTTATTGGCCAATCAGGGGCCAAGCTGTGTCGGACTCATTTTTTACCTATTGGCCAATCAGGGGCCAAGCTGTGTTTGACTCAGAGGAAAGAGTCATAAGTTTTTCAGTAGTATCTTCTAGCCTTCTGTCTGTATCCTTTCTGTATTTCTTTATTATAGTTTAGTATAATTTAGTATAATATAATATAATATAATATAATATAATATAATTTATAGTTTAGTATAATTTAGTGTAACATAATATAATATAATATAATATAATATAATATAATATAATAATAAATTAGCCTTCTAAGAACATGGAGTCAGATTCCTTCCTTTCCTCGCCTTCGTCAGGGGTCCCTGAAAATGCAAGACCCACTAGTGCTGAAGAGAGTATCACTTCCCTTGACCTGCTGGAGATACTTTCCCAAATGCAGCCCTGGATGCTGCTGGCCCTCTCTGCTGAGTGGTCACCTTGCTGGCTCATGGTCAGATTGTTGTCCACCAGGACTCCCAGAGCCTTTCCTCCAAAGCTCTTTTCCAAGCTGTTGGTCTCATCCTGTAACTGGTACTTGGGGGTGTTAATATCTGGATTCAGGACAAGGAGCTACTGGAGAGGGTCCAGTGGAGGCCACAGAGATGATCAAGAGCCTGGAGCATCCCTCTTATGGGGAGAGAGGAGGGAGCTGGGTCTACTTAATCCAGGGAGGAGAAGACTGAGGGGGATCTCATAAATGTGTACAAATATCTCCATGATATTGCCATAAGGATGGTACCAGATTATTTTCTGTGACGCCCAGTGACAGGTTGAGGAACAGTGGCCACAAACTAAAGCACAAAAAGGTTCATCTCAGTGTGAGGAAGAACTTCTTTACATTGAGGGTAGCAGAGCACTGCCCAGGAGGATCGTGGATTCTCCCTCTCTGGAGACATTTCAAACCCATTTAATGCATTCCTGTGTCACCTGCTCCAGGTGGCTCTGCCTCGGCAGAGGGGTTGGACTTGATGATTTCCAGAGGCCCCTTCCAAACAAAACTAATCTGTGGTTCTGTGACTTTGTAATTCTTTGAGTTGACTTTGATGATATTGCTGTTTGCCATTTGGAAGTATTTATAAATTAAATGCTTGGGATAGAGGGATGGAGATGGAAGTGTCTGAGGTTCCCATAAAATACACACATCATGTTTTACTTCATGGCTCTCACACTTGTAAGACCTCATCATCCTGAGCTCTGGAGGCTGTTAGAACTCTGAAAGTGGACAAAACCAATCCATACAAGGATTACCTGTGTAAATCTCTATTGAAACAAGAAGCTTCAGTTGTAATTTGAAGCACAGAAGCTCTGTGTTGTAATTTGAATCCTAAAATGTTGTATTTGTAGCATTTATGCTTAAATGATGGCAATGCTGCCCTGAAATAAATATGTGTAAATGGAATCTTAGTTACAAATGAACCACTTATTTTCTGTATATTTATGTGACTGAAATTCATCGTTTCCTTTGTATGCTGTTTTTTTCTGCATGGTTGGTCTTTCCAACAGCAAGACCTCACTGTCTCTGCCTTCAGCTTACCAATGGTGAGAATGTAGAGTGTCCATCTGGTTTCCTGAGTACAGAGGATACAGCAAAATGCTGGTTGTGAAATGTCACTGACTGGAATTGCCAAATGTCCTGAACATGTCCAATTTGTTCTTTGCCTTTAAAATGTTGCATGCTATTTTGGGGTAGAAGGACCTAAAGACCTAGAACTGTGTGAGAATTCTGGTCTGGTTTTTAGCTTTGATTTGCTATTCACATGGGACAGACAATGATTCACGACATGGATTTACACCCATCTGTGAAATCTGTTACTTTGTGCTTTACCTTGAATCCAGACTTTCCCCTCTTTATTGGATGGCTCAGACAATGCACTCAAGACACTGAGAGCACAATCCTGGTTTATGGAAAGTCAGGAAGGAAGATGCTTTTGTGCTGCCTTTTTTCATGTATTTCCAAGCATTTGGAGATGAGGAAAAATCAGACCTGTTCCTTCACTCACACTGAGAAATTTAAGCACATTCAGAACCCTCTGCCTACCTTTCTTTACCCAAACTCACTGAATAACTTTTAACATTAACATAGTTTACTTTTATTTTACTTCTCTGGTTTGAAATGTCTTCATTTTCTTTCAGGTTTTATCCTGAAAATTTATCAATAGTACCAAAAGTTAGATTTGTCAAAAACATGTGGGACTTGAACAACAACATTTTAAAGGGGGTGCAGCAGAGAAAGGAAGTAGAAATGTTGCTAAAATAAATGTATGGTATTTACAATTAATCTACTCACTTCTAACTTGGCTGTTGGAGAAGGTCAGGGCAGAGACTCTTCATGGCATGGTTTTATGAATCTCTTTGGGTTCCCGAAAATCAAGGCAGCACATTTTGACCCCTCAGCTCCATTCCTTGCATGGCAGGACATAGCCCAGTGCCTTGCCTGGGGCTGCCTTGCTCTCTGCTTTCCCTGCAAGTGCAGCTCCCCATGCCTTCCCTTCAGAATGCTTCATTTGAAGGGTGGAAGAATGGCCTTGAGTTTGAGATACTGGACTGAGATGCATCCAGGCTAAAATAGTGAAAAAAATGTTTTCTTTAAACAGATGTGATTTCTTGTGACCTTCTGTAAATCTGCTAACTTCAGCTTCCCCCTGCAAACCAGGTACTGTCCAACTGAGCTGGTTGGGTACCAGGTAGTAGGAGGGAAAACATAATTATTAATAATAAAACCCCAAATCCTGCTTCATGTACAGAACTCATCTCTTACAAGTAGGTCAGAGCCATTTCAGAGAGCATAGCCATAGTCCCACATTGTTTAATAGCCCCTGTTAATGTTTCACACTTTCCCCCCCCTTGTAAAACTTCCATTTCAGAGTCAGATGAGTCACTCCAATATGTTTTTGTTTGTTTTTTCCTTCTGCAGTTCACACATTGTCCCGGCACCTTGGCAGCAGCGCTGGTGAATCCAGGTCCCCCGGTCTGCGAAGGAAACACCCCTGAACGGGTCCCGGGGATTAGGCAGGAAGCAGAGGTTTTAATGAAGCAGACTCCATTCTTCCAAGGGGTGAAGGGAGGTAAAGGAAGCTCCTGTTGCTTATGTGATTATTGCTAATTACTGTAATTGAACATCCTCATGACAGGAATATTTGGTGCCTGAGGTAAAGCTTGTTTGCTTCCATTCCTCTTTTCAGCTGTCTCGTGGTGCCCTCTCGAGGTAGGAGAGCAGCCCCTTTTATTCCCTTTTTTATAGCTGCAGCTGCAACACGAACTGGAAACACAGATGCTGGTGAAGAAGCTGGGAAATTACTGTTTGCTGTGAAAAAACAAATCAAAGGTGCTAGAAATCCATGCAAAAATCATTGGGGTTTGTTATTCCCATTTATAAAAGCACACTAGTCTCTTTGTTTCCATCTTTTCCATGAGACCCAGCACTTGAAAGGACACAGGGGATTCTTCTTTGCAGTGCCCTGAGGCCACAAAGGTGCATGAACCAGCGGATGATACAAGGTTAAAGGCTGTTTCCATGAAGGAAGGGAATGCATTTCCCAAAACGTGCTCTTGTGCCCTTGAGGCAAAGCACAAAATGCATCAGGAAATGCTGATGTGTTTGGATATTAAAGTGGATTAGGAAAGTTGACACAGGAGGAAGGCTGACCTTAGGGCTCAAGTCAAACAGAGGGAGCTGTGCTTGTGAGGGAGGTGTGTGGGGGAGATGCTGGTCTCTCCAGGCTGGAGGAAGCCAAATGCCTTGGATGTCATCACCACCTCACTGTGAAGGACTGCAAACTGTTGGTTTCTTTTTAAATGTGACTGTTAGATGCATGGTCTTGAAATAACTCTCTCCAGGTGACAGCAGATTGTCCTTCCAAGGATGCTTCGTCTTAAATTCATCAAGGAGCAGGGACTGGAAATACATTGGGTCTTGAAAAGGCAGTGAATTAATCAGTTTTGGTTTGGACTAGGACAGGGTTGATGCTGAATGTTTGGGGCAAGGACATCCAGTTTGAGACATGAGCACACTATGGTGCTGATTTATTAAAAATACTCCTTTTCTAAACATCTCTGCTACTCGTAGATAACTTTTGATGGGGATGAATGTAAACAGATGCTGAACAACATGCTGGATCTGAAGGCATAAATCCTCTCCACAGAGCAGCAAATTGAAGATTCAAGGCTGTGGTTGTGTTGAAAAGGGACTTTTTGAGCCCAACAAGGGGTAAGATGTTAATAAAACCTTTGTTCACTGTTACAATAGGGAACAGCTAAATGTGGTTTGGGGTTTCTGCCAATTTGACTTATTCCCATTGCCGCAAATGCCACTAAGGAATCTCTTAACATCTTACTAAAGAATGAAAAACAATTAATACTCTTAATTTTAAATACTGGAGTTAAATAAAAAGCTTTCATTTTTAAAATGTCATTTATTTCCTTTCCCTTTTGGTAGACTAGGGGCTTTGAAGAAAATTCACATTTTATGTGGCATTTACTCTCTTTTTGTGAGGAAAGAAAACCTTAGCTTAAGTGGTCTAAAACTGGCACTGTCTTTAATATTAATGGAGTTTTATTTTCTCTAAGGTGAAAGTTCAGGTGTTCTGAATCCGCCCAAACACATCCTAACCTGGCTTGTTTTATTATTTCTTTCTCTTTGGTCTATTTGGCTCTGTCCATCTGTTGTTTCTCCCCCTGTTGTCATCAGCAGGAGCCATGAGCAGCACATTCAGACCCAGGACTGGACAGAATTGCTGTGGCAATTGAAATAGCAACAACAAAAAGCCATGGAAAAATAAGACAACATTAAATTATTATTTCCCCTTTTTATTTCTTCAGCAAAGAAGGGAAAAAGGGAGCTGGTTTCTGTCTGCAGTCTTGCCTTTCACTGTGCTGTTAGGGAATCAGAGGATGCACATGATTTTGGAAAACCACTGAGTGTGAGGTGGCAGGAGGTGTTGGTTTAGGGGCATCTCTACATGACATTATTGAATTATCTTGAGAACAGGTAAGAGATGAAGGAGAGAGGTGTCAGGTGTGCCTGGGTGCTCTGGTCAGGACAGGATGTCTGGAGCATCAGGGTCACAAAGCTCCCATGGTGTTTAAAACCAGGCTGGCAGAATATGTTGGGATGACAGTCACAATCCCTCTCACCCTCATACTCTCTGCTCTGCTCTGTGCCACCCCCTCATCTAAGGAAAGGTGGCATCTTTGTTCTGGTAGAATTAACTAATCAAATTACGCTGTTGGTGATTTCAATTATGAATGTTCCCTCCCATTCTTAAAATGTTTTCACTTGTTTTCTTGGCAGGATCTTGAGGATATCTCCTGAGAGCTCCTTTCACATAGATATGCACAGAATGAATAGTTTATCTCCACCTCCTGCTGACTTTCATGAATAATTTGATGTAAAAAGCTAAGTTGGACTTCTGCCGTGTTGGATAAGTTGGGAGTACCAGCTTCTTATATTCTAGCCACAGACAGAAACTGATTTTCTAGTTTTAGAGGACAAAGTGGCCTCTCTGGTTTCCACTTAGTTCAAATACCTAAATTTTCCCTCCTTCCCAACCATAACCAGGCTCCTTTGGGCTTCCCAAAAAATGAGACAGGCTTTGGAGGCTTCCAGCTGACAGAACATCCCTTGTGAATGAAAACTCTTTATTTAGACAAAAAAAAAAAGATTCAGTGGGATATATGACCATGATTTTTGCGGTTTCTTGTTTGCCTCCCCAGGTATATGCCAGAAAATCCTGTGGTCACTCCTGAAGCTGAGCAGCTCATTTTATGGACTGCTTTTTGCTGCCCACTCTCACTGAAGGCAAAGAGAATTGCTTATCTGAGTAATGTCACATGTGTGCCTAAATGATTGCAGAAGACTGAAAGGAGCTGGGAGTAGAAATAATAGCACTACTTCATCTCTCACAGAGCAGCGCCAACAAAATAATGAAGCCTTGTGAATAAAGAACCAACATAATAATCAAGCTCTAACCATTTTTGGAAAATTAGCACTTCTTCCATAACAGTCACGGCTGCTGGGAAAATGGTACAAAATATTAACTGTCAGGTTAAGCACACCTTAATCAACATGTGCCAAGGCCCACTGATGTGTCCTCAAACCTGTTACTTAAGTACTTGTTAAGGCCCATTAAATAAACAAAATTTTAAAGCTTAATAGCATAAACCACATAAATAACATAAAAGAACCATAATGGTTGAAGGGACGGGTGTTTAGCCCTTCTTGATTTAAAACAGTGAAGTGAAAAATGTTGGAGCCCTTGAAGGTGATTTCGAAGACGAGGAAGTGACTGTGCTACACAAACAGCAATCAGAGACAATTAAGAGAACTGGGACAAGTGCCTCATTCTCCCCGCAGACTGCATGGGAAATTGCACTTTACATTTCAGTCTCATTGCATTTTCAAATAAGGCCCCCAGCTATGTCATTTTTCAAGTCCAACTCAAATCAAAAGATATTGCTTAAAATCTTCCTATTACTCCAGAAGTAAAAGGAATGATTGTCTATGCTGATGAGCCTGGAAGATTGTCTTGGAAAGAATTTGACAGTTTTGTCTCCCAGTCCCATTATGATGTTATTACTGCCCTGAAGAAGGCTGACAGAGGCTGAATGCCAGAGTGAGTACAAGGGTAGCTGAGGATGGCTCTGTGCTGCTGCAGATTTTGTGTTGGTTCTCTGCAGAAACAGCAGAGAAAAAGCTCTATGCTGTGCATATGTTTTCTCTTAAATCTCAGCCAATGAAGAATCTCAGTCAGACCCTATGTTAACAATACAACAGAACATACAAGCAAGCTCAAATAAACCCTCATAAAAATGGAATTAATTAAAATAGGGAAATTGGAAAATGGTTATCCATGTCTAAGTATAGTCCTGTCCCTATACAGAAAGCACAACCCACCACAATACTTTTTAAAGAACTTTCTGTTAAACATGGGAAATGTTCCAGTACAGGATTCAGAAATTTCCTCAAGTGTTGGAGCGGTCCCATTTTTGCAGCCTTCTCCCCACAGACAGGAGCACAATGGTCTTGCAGAGCTGTTGGAGCTGTTTAGGTTTGTCACAATGAGTGATGGTGCCCAGGAATGAGCCCTGCCCTCGTCCCTGGCTCTTCAGGGGGAGCCAGTGCTGGGCCAGCCGCTGCTGCTGCTCCAGCACAGGTTGGAGTGCAGAGGGAAGCAGGTTGCATCCCTCTGACTGCCCTTGTGGTGCCCAACAAACCTTCCCTTAACCAGCCCTGACACCTCTGCTCAGTGCCATGGAAGCTGTGAAATGGGGGAGCTGTGATGCATCCATAGACGTGATGCAAGCTTTGCCTTAGAGCAATTTTCCCATGGAAGTATCTGTGTCAATCTCATCTTCCTTTTTCCTTTGCACAGGGCACATTTTTATTTCAAAGATTTTAACTTAAACTCCAAATAGATGCTCCCCTTCCCCTGTTTCCATCTGGTGACAAAGGGATAAAGGCAGAGACTCTGAGCTGAGATAATTTATTGACAATAAACAGCTATGGGATGAGAAATGAACAGTAACAGCAACAATATTTTAAAAACAGTGTACAAAAGGGTGATTTACACACAGAGGGTGCTCCAGTACGTTGATGCAATTCCATGTGGCCACTGAAACAAAGACAAAAAGGCAGATATTTCCACAGCCTGGGAATTCCTTCAACACAGGGAGAGTTTTTCAGCCCTGTGTGGTGCAGACACATGGCATCACACACATCACAGTAATCATCAGTCCTATTGCAGGAGTGCTGAACTGTCAAAGCCATCACATCTGTGTGTGAAAATACACCCCCATGTGATGGGGTGAACCAGATGGAAACTGAGCATTGCATCAAAGTTAGCAAAGGTTTGACTTAGTTGTTGTATTAAATAGAACTCTTTGCTCTTTCACCAGGGCTGAGCCAGCAGACTGAAGTCTTTGCTTTTGCTACTCACAGAAACAATTCAGTTCCACTTGGATCTCCAGACTGTGCCCCCTTCTCATCACCTGTGAGAAAAACTAGGACAGTGCTAAATGGAAAAGTTCATTATAATGCTAATTAATAGAAAGTTAGGCTAAGATCCCTCCACTCAGATACAACCTGCATAAATGAGGTCATCATTGAAAACAAGAATGTAAATCAATTATTTCCACATTAAAGATTCAAACTTTTATGTTTCACCCCATAAAAATTGTCTGAGAGATAAATTATGGTTACAGTGACAATCTGGCTCTTGCTCTCCTCAATCCAGAACATAAACTATTCGTATCTCAGAAAAAAAAAAAAAAAAATCCATGCTTTGTTGCCTAGTGATGGTTGTAAAGCAAATATACCCACTGAAATTAAGAGGAATTTATGAAGGAAATAGCCTGCTTCTAAACCAGGGATTTTAGAAGTAATTATTATTTGTGATGGCCCCGAGAGGAAGATTTTTGCAGGGTGGAGTCAGAAAGCACCTCCAGCATGACTGTTCACATATGGAACTATGTAAAAGAAAGAAAAATGCTGCAAACCCACATTCTCTGCACTCAGAACTTTATCTCTGTCCCCAGAACTGCAATGGATAATGTCTCTAGCAGAAATTAATTAATTTTGGTGGGACTTCTTTGGAGCACAGTACTCTTCAAATGATGTTTGCAAACTTGGGTCCTAATCTGCTTGTTTTAAATCAGCTGTAGCAAAATTACATTTAGGATGAGTTCTTGTCACAAGAAGACCAAGGGGATTTTTGTGATTGAGTTTTCAAACTGTACAACAATTCCTTTTTGTTACACATTCATGTACCCTAAGTAGGTGACTCTGAAGTGGAAGAAACACATTTATGTACATAAAAATGATGTACATAAACATTCAGTATTTATTGTTTTGTGTTCACTGGTATCTCTATGGCTCTGCATCAATATCCCTCTGTCATTCTCTGAAACAGAGCCGAAAGGCCAACGGGAGCGAGATACCAACCTGAGATAGCAGTCTAGCAAGGAAGGCAGTGCTGTCACTGCAGAGGGACTTGGAGCAGAAGAAGTGACACTTGCAGTTACTGAGGCTGTTATCTCTATGGCTCTGCATCAATATCCCTCTGTCATTCTCTGAAACAGAGCCGAAAGGCCAACGGGAGCGAGATACCAACCTGAGATAGCAGTCTAGCAAGGAAGGCAGTGCTGTCACTGCAGAGGGACTTGGAGCAGAAGAAGTGACACTTGCAGTTACTGAGGCTGTCAGTCCAAATCCCTGCTGCTTTGGTACCCTGGGTAAAGATGGGGCCAACTCAAGAGCTGGCGACGCGCCACGCAGACAGATGGACACGGTGGTGAGCAGCAGAGGCTGTGCTGGAGCATCAAGTGGGGGTTCTGAAGGCAGCATTCCTAGCTGGGAGACTCCAAACAGCTGGCCAGCCTGAATTTTTTAAAAACAATTCATGTTTTAGGAAATGCTGCAGTTTGTTTGGTTCTGGGTGATGTTACACACTGAACAAGCTGGAGATGGGGAGGGGTGTTGTTATTCAATGCTGGTAAATATGGCCTGAGCTGCACAAAGAGAAGGAAGTTAAAAAGGGCATTCCCTCTGAGCCCTGGAGAGAGTGAGGATGAGAAATGAGAATAGAATTTCCTTGTATTTTTCTGTGACAGGGCAAAACAGATCCCACACACTTCCAGGCACAGCAGCAGAGGGAGTGTCAAAGCTGCACATTGGAAATGGGGAGGAGAAATCTTGCCCTGGATTCAGAGGCTGGAATTCATCATAAACTCACACTTCAGCCTTCCTCTCCCAAGAGGATCAGAGTTAGGGGAGAAGCCCAGTGGGACAGCTCCTTCCCTAGGACAAGGATAGACATAGGATAACTTGAATTTTTATTACAAACTGAACCCCAAAGGTGAAAATTGGATACCAGTGCATTTATTTTTTTAAAAATAAAATAGTTTAGAGGAGTTCATCTGTATATTTAGTTTTAAGCAGCTTATACTCTTGGACAACAAACTTTAAACAGTTTAATTAAACAATGCAAGTGTAACTAAAAATTAGGCTGCTCTATTAGAATGTGAATGGATGTTCCTCATTTCCATCAGCATCTCTTTGTCTTAGAATATTTCATCCCTTCTGTTTGCAAAAGGTGAAGAGTTTTCCCAGGCAAATACTTTATCTGAACTGCACCATATTATGTTTTTGAATAATCAATCCAAGCTGCATGTTCTCAATTTTCTGTAATTGAGTCCTTATTTACCTCAAATTCCTGGGTTGCCTCATGTCTCTTTGCCAGCATAATGCATATTGGGCAATCAGGTCATTTCAGGTTGCTCTTGTTTGTTTTACTCCTGTGAACTCAGTTTATGCTTAATCCTGGGAATAACAGACATAAAAGGCCAACACCAAAAAAAGAAAAAGATGATGCATCTAGTGCAGTCAATATCATGTCCAGTCATGGAGTTAGAAGGGGACAGAATCAGTGAAGAGGTTGATGAAGGGCAAAAGCTTTTTGAAATTGGTTTAGGCTTGATAATTTAGAAACCTATTATGAACTAAGGTCACTAAATTACTGCTGGGTTCCTCTCTTTGGCACAGCACTTCTAGTGTCATCTAGCAAAATTACATTTAGGATGAGTTCTTGTCACAAGAAGACCAAGGGGATTTTTGTGATTGAGTTTTCAAACTGTACAACAATTCCTTTTTGTTACACATTCATGTACCTCAAGTAGGTAACTCTGAAGTGGAAGAAACACATTTATGTACATAAAAATGATGTACATAAACATTCAGTATTTATTGTTTTGTGTTCACTGGTATCTCTATGGCTCTGCATCAATATCCCTCTGTCATTCTCTGAAACAGAGCCGAAAGGCCAACGGGAGCGAGATACCAACCTGAGATAGCAGTCTAGCAAGGAAGGCAGTGCTGTCAGTGCAGAGGAACTTGGAGCAGAAGTGACACTTGCAGTTACTGAGGCTGTCAGTCCAAATCCCTGCTGCTTTGGTACCCTGGGTAAAGATGGGGCCAACTCAAGAGCTGGCGACGCGCCACGCAGACAGATGGACACGGTGGTGAGCAGCAGAGGCTGTGCTGGAGCATCAAGTGGGGGTTCTGAAGGCAGCATTCCTAGCTGGGAGACTCCAAACAGCTGGCCAGCCTGAATTTTTTAAAAACAATTCATGTTTTAGGAAATGCTGCAGTTTGTTTGGTTCTGGGTGATGTTACACACTGAACAAGCTGGAGATGGGGAGGGGTGTTGTTATTCAATGCTGGTAAATATGGCCTGAGCTGCACAAAGAGAAGGAAGTGAAAAAGGGCATTCCCTCTGAGCCCTGGAGAGAGTGAGGATGAGAAATGAGAATAGAATTTCCTTGTATTTTTCTGTGACAGGGCAAAACAGATCCCACACACTTCCAGGCACAGCAGCAGAGGGAGTGTCAAAGCTGCACATTGGAAATGGGGAGGAGAAATCTTGCCCTGGATTCAGAGGCTGGAATTCATCATAAACTCACACTTCAGCCTTCCTCTCCCAAGAGGATCAGAGTTAGGGGAGAAGCCCAGTGGGACAGCTCCTTCCCTAGGACAAGGATAGACATAGGATAACTTGAATTTTTATTACAAACTGAACCCCAAAGGTGAAAATTGGATACCAGTGCATTTATTTTTTTAAAAATAAAATAGTTTAGAGGAGTTCATCTGTATATTTAGTTTTAAGCAGCTTATACTCTTGGACAACAAACTTTAAACAGTTTAATTAAACAATGCAAGTGTAACTAAAAATTAGGCTGCTCTATTAGAATGTGAATGGATGTTCCTCATTTCCATCAGCATCTCTTTGTCTTAGAATATTTCATCCCTTCTGTTTGCAAAAGGTGAAGAGTTTTCCCAGGCAAATACTTTATCTGAACTGCACCATATTATGTTTTTGAATAATCAATCCAAGCTGCATGTTCTCAATTTTCTGTAATTGAGTCCTTATTTACCTCAAATTCCTGGGTTGCCTCATGTCTCTTTGCCAGCATAATGCATATTGGGCAATCAGGTCATTTCAGGTTGCTCTTGTTTGTTTTACTCCTGTGAACTCAGTTTATGCTTAATCCTGGGAATAACAGACATAAAAGGCCAACACCAAAAAAAGAAAAAGATGATGCATCTAGTGCAGTCAATATCATGTCCAGTCATGGAGTTAGAAGGGGACAGAATCAGTGAAGAGGTTGATGAAGGGCAAAAGCTTTTTGAAATTGGTTTAGGCTTGATAATTTAGAAACCTATTATGAACTAAGGTCACTAAATTACTGCTGGGTTCCTCTCTTTGGCACAGCACTTCTAGTGTCATCTTAGTTAATTCTTGCATATTCCCTGGCCATAAAGCTAATATGCAGAAAGGCTGGGTGGTGGTCGTGTTGTACTCAGGATGTTTGGACGACCAGAGGCCCAGGACCACAGCTATCAGCAGTGACATTACCTAATTGTTTGCCTTATCTTGGCTGCAAAGAGCAGGCACAGACCATTGTGCACCACCAGCAGAGGGGACAAAGCTACCACCACGACCCCAGCTCTAAGACAATGTTACAAAGGAGTGAATCAGGATTTAAGTCTGCCTCATTTTTTTTAAGGTCACTGATTCTCTTTAGAGAAACAAAACAACACACAGACTTGTGTGCACACAAACACACACACTCTTAATAATTAAAAGAATTAACACGGGAATTAGTTTGTGTTGCAAACCAAGAGACTGTTTGTTAAGTGGAATTTTGCCATATGCTCTCAACAGTAGACACAAAGAAGAACCTTTTACCTCTTAAACCTCTGTTTTGCTGTAGAATTGGGATGCCCAGTGCTGTCGATTGGCTCATTTAAAGAGCATTAATGTTTCTTCTGGAGTCTGTATGTCAAGGATATCAAGGTTGCTTAGAAGTTTTTGGAAACTCTTTCTCTCAGACTGCTGAGCTTTTATTTTGAGGAGAAAGTAACGTAAATAATAAAAGACAGAGGTGCCAGTGGGCTTAGTGTAAAGAAGACTTGGAGGTTTATATTTCTTTCCCTTTTTTTTTAAACAGTCCAGCAGTCCAATTATGTACCACATAGCAGCAACTGGGCTAACACCAGCCATATGATGGAATAGCTTGTAATCCGGTTGTGGGTCTTACTCCATGAGACAGACTCCAAGTAGATGAGTTTTAAATCTCCTTAGAATTAAGAAGGGTTTGGCAACCAAATTAATTGTTTTGGAAAAATCCTGCTTTATGGATCACGAAGAGGATAAAAAGGGAAAAAACATGTCATCTGTAGTGGTTAGTCAGATGTTCTTTTGGAGTTACAACGATTTCCTCTCTAATTCCTCTTCTTGTTGACATTCCCGTTAAAAGAATAATGAGCACGATGTTCGTTGCCTTAGCGCTGCTCATCCCTGTGTACATTACGAAATCTTTGCATTAAGCCACCCAAATGGATTGAATCATACCGTGAGGCAGACACTGAAAAAACAACTGCACTCAGCTGTGAGCAGGCATGAAAGCCGCGCATAAACTGATACAAGCGGCGGTAATCGCCGGGACCCTGTACGGGAGTTTGTTTGAAAGCAGCGCCGGCGCCCAGACAGCCAGGAGAGAGCCTCGCTCTGCTTTAGCAGGGCTGAATTATTTTAAGTCTTTGGGTTGTTAATATTGATGCAGTTACCCTTTTACCAGGGAGGTTGTGATGCGTTGGAAAAATGTGTTCTATGCATTATTAACGGCATGTTTAAATAATGAGAGACAATTAAACGATCGCTGGGTGATAGTTTCCCAGGTGTATTCCTGTTTTATATGGTTTGTAGATCTATACTGTACTCTCACAGAGGCTGCATTACTTAATTACCCTTTGCTTTCACAGTATTTTGGTAAAAAGTAGGTGTGCAAATAAAGGTATTATTATTTCACAGGTGGCATAAAAGCAGCTTCATTAAGGAGCTTGGTACTAATAGTGCTTTAATTCAGACAGCCAGGAGATGAGTCTTCACATGGTACATTAAACAGTGAAATATGCCAATTTTGACTCGATTTCTATGCTGCTAAACTACCCCACATTCATTTGCTTCAGCTTTAAGCCCTTCCATTCTCATATTCTCTAGCCCTGGTTACAGAATTGCAGCTTGCTTTTCACCTATCTCCTAACAGTTTAACATGGATGTCTGGGTCCAGCCCATTGTTCCAATTGTATATAGTTTAAAAAGCTCTGCAGTATTTTACTCTTTCCATTATATCTTGGCTTCCCTGAGCGCTCTGCTTACTGCATTTTGCTTGTACTGGCTCTGTTTTCTAAACCCATTTATGGCTTTTTTTTCTGTACACACTTGTTCATTGGGGAGCTTA
Source organism: Passer montanus (assembly GCF_014805655.1). NCBI lineage: Eukaryota > Metazoa > Chordata > Aves > Passeriformes > Passeridae > Passer > Passer montanus. The sequence goes on from NW_024373479.1 coordinate 2,826,980, forward strand.
AATTGACTTCTCTCCATTCTGTTTCCTTAACTAAAAATGCACCATTAAGGTTGATTGAAGTCTTTTGAAAACACTTCATAAAAAATGAAAGGCCACAAGAAATTAGGCTACCAGTGTTTGCAAATACCTGTTTTCAGACAAATTGGTGGGAAGGAATAAGAACTGAAATTTAAAAATGCTACTGATATGTATTTGGTTGCTGGTTATTTTTACAAGAATTAAAAAAGCGTGTGTAAAACATTTTGAGGAATAAAATACCAAGACTTTAACAAAATGTGCCAGGCAGTAGCTTGTTTTTGCACAAAGCCTTTTCCCCAAAAAACCATCAAGTACAGTTCTGAAAACAGAAAATGTCAGAATGAGCAGAAGTATCTGGATCAGTTATTTTTATAATCTTCTATTATAGAAAACATTTTTTACTCTCAAGTATTTCTCTTTAACATTTGAACCATGGAATAACAAATTTATCAGGAATAGGAAGAGTTATTAATAAATTTCTTTACAAATGAGGAAAAAAGTTTAATTAAAGCAGTGAAACTTTGAGTGCCTTTCAGAACAAAAACATCTGTGCAGAAGTTGAGGATATTAAGTATGTTTTACATTATGTACACGTATCTTTAATGAACAAAGCAGCCTCATTTCACAAATCCCCCACCAGGAATCAGGGAAGTCATTCTGAGCAGTGTTGAATTGTCAAGGAAACTTTTATGGACATATGGAAATGCATCTGCTTTAAAAAGAGAAATATCAAGAGGGATTTGCACAAAGTTAAAAGCAAAGCAAGTGCTTTAGAATCAAAAGTGATTACATTGAAAATGGCAGCTTGCTTGTCAGAGCAGCTGAGGCGGCTCCTCACCAAACAAAATACTAATTGTTCCAGCTGTTTCCAGGCTCTCCTAATACTGCTGCTTGTCATTAAAAAATATGTACTTTATAGAAATGTGGAAAGCTCTAAAAGAAAAATCATTAGATTTTGATTTATTTTTAGTTTTTTTTTCAGACAGCTGCCAAACATATTTTATTTACAAGATGTGTGGCTTCTATGGCTTTTTCTCTTTTTCAGAAATATAGATATTCATTCTGACAGTCATCTCACTAAGTGGAGACATCTAAAATGCAGAAGACTTTCAGTATAAGACTTTCATTGCAGAATAGGAGCAAAAAATCTGCATAGCGTGAGTTTTACAGTTCTAGTGGACTTAAAAAAATTAAAATCTTAATATGGAAAAAAACCCCATACCTTTTGAGCCTCAAAATCAAACTCAGGCTTGAATTCATCAACAAAATTGTACATGACAGCTGTTCTCAGACTTTGCCTTTAATAATATGATGAATTTAAGACTTTTGATCATTTTTGTTTTCTGAAGGCAATGGAATCTCTTGCCAGGCCTTGGCTGTGGACGTGTTTGAAGGTGTATATAGCACAAACTGCAGGCTGTATCCTGTGCTTTATGAATTCTCCCCTTAATGGAGGAAGAGAGCAGTGAGATCAACAAGCAAAGTAGCTGAGTACAAGGAGGTCATGCAGCAGCTCTGAGTTCTGCTGCAGAGCTACAAGGAAACCCTGTCAGCTTCCATCCCATTAAACGAGCCAGGAGCTATGTGTTGGACTCACTGGGATTACCAGCAAACCCCTCCCAAGCTGTCTGCTGGCTCTTGCTCACATCCTCCATCAATTATTCAGTTCCTTTTATGCAAATAATGTTTCATGGAAGCGATGGAGATTCATAATGGGGAGAAGAGTAACATCCATTTAGGAGAATTAAATGGTAGATGAAAAACATGACACTTTGTGGGCAAAAGCTATTGAAGTGGTGCAGTAGCAGGGCTCTTTAAATGCATGCAGAGAGAGAGACAAAGTTTTGTTTGCTTTTTTTTGACAATCAGCACTGTACAAAATTAAATAAGGTGGGAATAGACACACACTGCAGCCTCTCTGGTTCTGCCCAGGGGACAGAGAAGTGTGGCCTCTGTAGTAGATCTGTCTGTGCTCTGCAGGCTCTAAGCTCTCTGTGTCTTACAGGGGGTCTGTGCAGAAAGCCTGGATGCCAACGTGTCTGTACTAAAGAGAGGCTTCACTGCTCCTTAAGTCAGCAGTCACAAAAAAAAACCAGGGCCATTTCTGCCTTCTTTTATCAGGCAAAACATTAGTTTCAATGCAAATATTGGATCAAAACTTTGTGTTGGCCCCATTACACTTCACAGGGCCAAACTCAGTCCTGCTTCTTTCAGAGATTCTTCCCACAGAAGAGATTGGTGAGTAAATGCAGACAATCCGGGGTGCATCCAGCCAAAGGACTGATCATGCCTCTGCTGCAAGCCTTTAAATCCTTGTCTGGGATTTTACTTGCAGGTTTATCCTTTGTCTTGTCAGTCAGCTCATGGTGGTTTTCCTGCTGAACTGTCTGTGGGCTGTTTGGCCACTTGTGTCTGGGTCTGCACAGTCGAGTTTGGAAGTGGTGGTACCCCACTGGTGTCTCCACACTGCAGAGGTGGTGGTGGAGCTGCCTGTGCTGAACACAAACAGATCAGTGGTGGTGAGAACACATCCGCCATCCTGTGAGCTCCAACATCAATTACAGAATCTTATAAAAATGTTGGATTTTATACCAGCAAGCCAGTGTTTGGTAAGGCAGAAACACAGAAACAGCACCACAGCCTCAAGGCTTCTGTCTGTGTCCTGCTGCAGCCCCTTTGCTGTACTGCTCCTCTTTGTGTGCAGGGAGTGTGAATCAAAAGCAACCAAAAGTTATTAAAACACAGAATCATAGATCCATTTAGACTGAAAAGACCTTTAAGACCATTGAGTCCAGCCATTAACCCAGCTCTGTCAAGCCCACCATGTTCCTTCTTTCAATCTTTCAACTTCATTTGGGAGACAACAGCCAAGTGCTAAGAAAGTTCTCACGTGTTCTGTATTTCCTGGAATGCACATACAAGATCATTTAGACATAAAGACATCTCTTTTAAAAGCTTTGTAATGCAAGTGCCCTGTATATTTATGGTACTTCAGCATTTAACTATCTTTAATGACACTGTTTTTCAAAAAGGAAATTTTTTGCTACACCAAGAGAGACAGAAAGTGTGTTCTAATGGAGTGCAGTTAGCCTCCAAAAGCAAAATAGGCTTCCATTATAAAATTCTGCACTTAGAGGAGCCCTGGCTATAGGCAGAGATGGAAATTTGAAAGAGTGTTATGCAGAATGGATAAGTTCAAGAGAATTAAATTACAGATAAATTCAGAGAATCAAAAAGAAGCAGGGGGTACAGGAATATTTCTGATTTTCTGTTTGCCACATTGTGCTTTTGTAGCCCAAGGAGATGGAAGCTCTTCCCCAGCAACAGGCAGTGCTCTCCCTCTCAGGAGGAGGCAGCAGGCCAGTGAAACTCCAAGACTGTGGGAAATTTTGGCTGCTTTAGGATAATTCTACTCAGGATGATACAAGGCTCTTTCTGTAGGGTTCAGAATTACACAGAGAGCACAAGAGCAAAACCCTGCTCAGAGCACTGAGCTCGCTCAGCCCTTTCCTCTCCCCTTAGCCCACTTAAGGCCAATTGCTGAGTCTTGCCTTAAAATCCCGTTTTACCTCTGTGGGGCTGGAGCTGCCCTTGCACACAGATCAGTCACACAAAGCACCAACTCTGCATGAGCAGTTCTACTCTTCTTCTCCCTCCACACTGCACTTTCACAACCAGCTCGCTCACAAGCGACTGTCTCCTGTTGTTTTGAGCTGCTCCTCTGCCAGCTCCAGCTACGTTTGTGTGCCTCACTCCTTCAGGCTCCCTTTGCAGGTACAAACTGTGTTCCCATCCTTCTGCCTCAGAGGAGCACCTGGGAACTGCTGCCAGGTAACAGCCAGGCAGTGACCAGCGTGATTCAAGTTTTCTCTACCCAAACCCAGCCAAAATGTAAAGAGTGGGATTTACATCTTCGATTTATCCTGTTACAAACCTGCCACAGCCCGGCTGAAGAGGGTCAGCCCTGGTTCTCCAGTGCTGTGTTGGGATCTCTGATGTGGAAATTCAGCGGAGCAACAAAGACACCTCGTGGCTGCCCTGCAAAGCACACACAGCCAAAGAACCCGGGAGAGTCTGCCTGACAGCTACTTAAAAGTGTAATTAATACCAACCCCTCTTTCAAATCGCCTCGGAGAAACGAGGAATGATACTAATAAATTGAGTACATTATGTTAATTGTGAAGAATAAATAATGCACTCATTAGAAATGTGATATTTGGTTCTGAATTAAGCTTAGAAATTCAAATTATTAGATTAAAAAAACCCTTAAAATTCAATTCAATAATTTAATTAAATCTGATATGCGAAGTGAATGTTGTGAAAGATTTATCAAGTCTAGAAGTAAGATCTTATAGTTCTCTAAAGTCTTCTAAGAACTTTAATTTCACACTAACATGCTAAGTTATTCACATTTGCTTTCAAACTACTTGCAATTTTATTAGAAATCAGCAGGTACATGCTTACAGTTTTGTATACCAGTATGTATTTTAAACCCCTATATAATACTATACACTCTACCCCAAACACTATATTTAAAAAAATATAAAAAGTGAAAAGTATTTTTAAAAAATAGATGGAATAATAAAGTCCATAATTACAATTAAGTGTAGTTTTACTGTTATCCTTGACGTCATCTCACACACACATATATGTGAGAAAGGCTCTACAATGAACCCATTTATTTTAACAAATTCGGATTAAACTAGTTCTGAGCAGCAAAACAAAGTCTTGCACAGTGAATGTACCAGCATAAAACCTTGAGCTGATGTGGACTGTTGTTTTGTTTCCTTCCTCACCTTTGCATGAAAATTCATTGTATCATAACCAGGTCAGTAAAAACAAAGGGTAATTAAATTAGATAATTAAGACCTTGGAAAATAGACCAACCCACTGTGTAGTAAAATTGGAGAGATCAGATTCTGCCCTCCATTTTTTTTTCCAGTGCAGATCTGAAGAAATCGTATTAAATCAGACTTACTGTAAACTAAAATCTTAGATTTTATTGCTGATTTCTAGCAGGGTGACTGAAAAGAGAACAAACCAAAGGCACCTCTGAGTCCCACAGGTATTCTGCATGTGTGTAAATGGTTGCTTCACTGAATTAAATAATTTCTTTACATAATTGATATTTAATTTTCATTATGCATTCATGATCACTGTATTAAAATGAAAGTACAAATGCCCAAACTCTCCCTTTGGTAACACCACTTAAGTCTGTGGAACAATGCTCAGAATAATTCTTTTTTTCCCCAGAATTTATCTCATTTTTGCAGTTCTTTAAACCCTTAGGTTTGATTTAGGTGGGGAGGCTAGAAACAACTCCACATTACACCACAGAGACTTTGTTTTTAAAAATATCTATTAATTTAGAGAAGTAATAATTATAATAATACTTATTTAATATATTAGTAAGATCACATTCAGTCCTATCATGTACCCCCATGACAATAACTTTAATATGTTCTGTTCATGCATGAAAGCAGGAATTTATTAATTTATTTTGAGTTCTACTGCTAATACAGGCAAGTCAGGCCTTCACCATCCACCTCAGGACATCCCTCTAAAGCATCTTTAGAAATTTATTTGTTTTAGAAAGAAGAGATTATTGCAAACAAGATGAAATACTGAATTTGCTTCCCTAAAACAGGACTAAAGAGCAGAGGAATGTGCCATTGATGGTTCCTGAGTTTCCTCTAGCATCTTTTAGCTCCAACTTGTTGATTTCTCTGGTTAATCAGAAAGGTTTTACTGTTCCAGTTGTGACTCCATGAAAGCACCACTGCACTGGGGCACACGTGTCCCAGGAGGGGACCTGAAGAAACCCCATAGATAATAACAAATTTATTAAACAAATTTAATAACAAATTGTTATTAACAAATAACATTTATTAACAAATTTAAGAACAAATTATCTCATTATCCCTCTCATCTACAGGCCTCTGGTGCATGGATTGACTCAGTCCAAACCTGCTGCCTGATGCCATCAAAGGATGAAATCCCAACAGTCTTAAAGCACAGGTGTTTCCATTAGGGACCAAATTATCCCTTGAAAAATCCTCCTTTTTTTTTTTTTTTTTTTCCCCTCCAATTTCCCCCTAGTGAAATATAATTTACAACTAAAATATTTAAAACAGAACAAAATGAAGCCTGGAAATTCTTAATATTCAGAAAAACAGACAAATGTGATGCTCCCTTTTAAGCTGGGGACTGTAGTGGAGACTTTGTAAAAGAAAGTTGTTTTACTAAATGAGCAAGGATCCAGACTCCTTTTTTTGTACATGAAACAGTGCATGCCTTTGTACATTAAAGAGCTCATTACCATCCTTCTAATAGAATGGGAAAATTCAAGCATTTGTTACTTTTTGAAGAACAGTGAGGTGAAATTCTGTCTTTTAAGAGCTTTGCCTTCCTGGGTGGGTTGTTTCTTTTTGATCACAGCAAAGGAAAACACTTTAAACTTTTAAGGGAAAAAAAAATCTATTATACATAGAATATATTCTGTGTATATAGAATATACATAGAATATGCATATTCTATGTGTATAATATATTATATAATATATATATATATTGTACATAGAATTACCTTAATTATCTCACAGTAAATTTAAGTTGCAATTAAAAATCATGCACAAGTGTTATGATTAGTTAGGCAACACACAAGCTGAGGACAAAAATTCAGTAACTGCACAAAAGAATAAGGGAGAAATGCATGGGTTCAGATGGTTTTTGGGGCTGGAATGCAACTAAAATTTAGCTCAAATGATTACTTCAGTCTTCCTGCTTTGATGCATCAGTGAATCTTCCTTGAAGTTTAAAAAATAAATGCTGATTAAAGATAGAACCAGTAAGCAGAAACAATGAACTATGATGCCTAACAGCATTTTTGTTTCATTTTTATTTAAGTTTTGTGTTCAAGATTTCTCCCTTTTAATAAAGTAGATTGTAAATAGAAATTAATTTGTAAATACCAGTAATAACTGTGAAAGATGCTACAAATATCATGTCAGTTAAAAAATTTAGGGAGGATAATACTTCCAAGCAATCTAACCACAGTAAGATTTAGGCTGTCAAGACACCAGAATAGCTTTTTTGCCTAAAGAGATGCCATATTTTTTTCAGATTTAAAAAAAAAAGTCTCAATTGCCCTAAACCATCACTTTGTCTGGTCTGGAATTATGTGACTTGCTTAGTGAAAGGCAAACATTTTGTTGGCTTTTTTTACTGTCTAGGTGCCTTTTTGGTGTTCTTCTAATTTTCGCATATTGGATTTAATGAAAAACACTGTTAAATTGGAAAGCCCCACACACCAAGCATGGAGTTGTAAAGTTACAGCAGGCTGAGAGATATGGGGAAAGAAGAGATATGGGAAAAGATCAAAGAGCAGCTGTGGCATGTGAGGAAATGCAAACAAAACTACTGGCACAGGATGCTTGCTGCAGCACCTCGTCTACATGGCTTCAAAATACGTGGTGTCCACATGTTGGATTTTTTAAAAAATGTATGAGGATCAGTTACAAAATAGGGAAAAATTCATGGATGCTGCTTTAGGCCAGAAAAGCCCATGTTTTAAATAGCTGAGAGAAGTAAGAGGATGCTGTGCACGGGAGGTGGAGTCCAGCCCGTGGAGGGGCCAGCTGAGGTCAGGAATTGAGCTCTGTGTAAATCAGCCGTGCTGTAATGGCACTTCCTCTGACCACTGCCTTCTCATCTGCCACATCTGAGTCAGCACGGCCCAGCTTTGTTTAAGTGAGCTTTATTTAAAGTGTTTCCCCTCCAGAGGTTTGGTGGTGTCAGTCGTGTTCCTGTGGAAACTGCTCCCATCACCACTGGCTTGTGTAAACACCAGCTGAAGCTGGTTGTGGAGAAACATCTTTGGGAAGAAGCCCTGAACTATCACTTTTTCAGTCATACAATTTTTAAATTTCTAGCAAAGAAAAATCACAGCTTATATGTGGTGTATAAATATAATAATGCATGAAATATGCCTAAGAAAAATGTTTGTTTGGGACTAATCTTCCATGAAAAGCAACTTTGCAGAATGATTGCAGAAGGAGTCACCTCACTGGCTTACACACCTGATTTTGAGAAAATCTCTCCTGGTAATAAATATTAATAATCAAGCTGGAAATGTAAAAGTCCAAAATTCCAGGAATTTGTTCATGTCCCTGTTGTGAAGAAACATTTGATATGATGAGAAATGTTGGTGTAAAATTCAATCATGTGCTGGTTCCAGCCTCTGGCAGTCAGAAATAGCAAGATACTGCTGTTTGCATCGTAATTATTATTCATAATATTGTTTAACATAGTATTTATAATATTAACGATGAGTATCTTAACTATAAAATATTAAACTGTAGATATTTAACCACAGTAACAGCTCTACCCACGCATTTTCTTCCATACTTAATATTTTTAATTGCTAAGAAAAAGTAGATTTCATGCAACAGAAAACAAACAAAAAAAGCAAAGTCTTGAGTTAGGGATAGAAAAAGATTAAGTGTGGATTTGGGAGATACCAGCTTATTTCAGTTAAACAGCTGGCTCCATTTTATAGTTCAGTCATTGTTCTAATTGCAAAATTTTAAATTGTTATTAAAATGCTTTCTTAGATGCATTGAAAGTTTTATCAGGAGAAAGAGAGCAAATATGTTTTTAGTGCTCTGGAAAATGCGATAAAGAAAATAGAGAAAGGAAAGCAATGTTTGGAGAGAGTGCTTTAGCTGCACTCCCCCATCCAAAAAAAACCCCAAATGGGAAGAAACCAGAACGTTTGGGGCTGGTAAGAGCCTCACCTGCCTGGCTTCTCTGTGTGCCCTGGTGCAGTTGCTGGTTCGAGCTGCAGCACTGTGATGCACCAAATGGTTTAGAAGATTAGTTGCTGCTCCTTTGGCTTGCCCAAGAACTCTTTCCACATGGATGCTTCAAAGATTATTTGTTGTAATTCCCGGGTTCTTAGGCTTATCTGTAACACAAAATGCACATGGATATTATCCCTGCGTGGCCTCCCCAGCTGCCAGTCACCAAGCTCAGCACACATTCTTCTTTTCTTCTCAATTTTCCTCACCAGAACAATGTTTTCTTAATTTCTTTTCAGATCCTAGGATAGTTAAAATTTACAGTCTGAAATTGGTTAATAAATTGAAAGAAAAAAACCCCAAACAAAACAACAAAAACCCCAAAGCTTTTGAAAGCATTGAAAGGCTAATTCTTCTATCTGAAGGTCCATCCAAGGGTGAAGAACTGAGACAGATACATATTTTTCCAGAAAACACATTTTCCAGCTCAGAGAAGGTTGTGTAAAAGTTACAGTTTTGCAAAACACCCAGGAAAGATAAAATTGTACTTGTTAAAAATGCTCTATATGACCATGTCATATGTAGTATGAAAGACTATGACTGTGTTAAGTATCCAGAATATCACAGAATCACTGAATAGTATAGGTTGGAAAGGATCTTAAACATTCTCTCTTTCCAATCCTCTGCTATGTTTGGGACACCTTCCACTATCCCAGGTTGCTCCAAGCCCTGTCCAACACGGCCTGGAAAACTTCCAGGGATGGGAAGGGGCAATGAAAAAATGTAACCTGAAGGAGTGCAACTGTATTAAGTATTCAGGAATCTATAATCCTATTTATTTATGTTTGCTTTCATTTGAATTATTGAGGAGACTCTCTTGTGTTCATGGCCAAGTATAAGATCAGAGCGAAATAAATGGTAAATGTTTTCATTCAGGTTCCTATTTGTTGTTTTGAGAGGATTATGTCTTGTAAAGTTTGATGTCATTCCAGGAAATCCAAAGTCCCCTGGTGAGTTTACAGCTGGGAAATGATTCATAAGAAAAGAAAGAAACTCCCCCAAACAATAAAGATTCTGTATCATAGTCTTTATGATGGACAAGTCTTTTGGGTCTTGCAGTAATATAAACAGTAAAGATCAACTTCTTGTGAGTAAAGAACTGTAAATCATCTCAAATTTGGCAGTGAGAAGATTAAAAGAGATTTAATCAATAGCATGAAACAAGAAAATAATATTATGTACAGAGTGTTCTGGTGTCTACCTAACCTGGTACTAAATAAAGTGCCAGCCTACTCTTCTGGGAAAAATCTCTTTTGAAGCTTAAGATCAAAAGCACTTTTTAAGCTTAAGCAACACCATACGGTTTCAATTCTTTCTTTCGAACAAGCACTTTAAAAAGCACAACTAAAATGCAACTGACAAACTCAAAAAATCTTTTGTGTTGTTCCACTTGGATGATCTAATGAGAAAATGGCTCAGTTCTGTTGTAGCTAATGAGGTATAACATCTTCACTGAACCTGAATATAAACCAGATACTTCTCTGAAGATGTAGTCTGAACATGCTTCTGTTGCTTTGCTCACTCATTCTGCCATGTTTTTATTTAAGTGATGTCCAATGAATAAAAGCACGGGTCAGTTTTGAAATAGAGCATTTACATGTGAAACAACTCATTCCGAAAGTGCTTTGAACTCTGTATACAAGCATTGTGGCTTCAAGTGGGAAAATGTGGTTTGCTGACTCCTGAAGGCCCTGAGTCTGCAAACAGAGATGTTGATGCAGCCAGACAGAGATCTGTGCTGACACTTTTTTGACAGATGAAGTTCTGAGACAGAGCCTGAGTGTACATGGATTTTAACCTACCTGGCTTCAGCAGTGACCTGCTATCAGTGTGAAAACTGAGTTTTGGCAAAGCAGTGAAATAGTATCAACTCACAGCATTTGTTCTGGTGGGACCTAGAAGGTAACATCCTGCTAAAGAGTTTTATTTATACAGTAAAATCTTTATGGCAAGAAATTTATACAAGGATATGATGAAGATGCTGGTGGGGAGCAAAGAAGTGAGATTTAGTGCATCAAGAAGCATTTGCAGCTCAGCAACAGTTTAGATGTGGCTGAGCATGGGGACAGCACCATGGCAGCAAAAAATTTAAGGAGACAACTGGAAATAGAATATCCTTTTGCTATAGGTGTGTACTGGTAGAGCTTCTTACCACAGAACCATGGAATCCAAGAATGGTTTGGGTTGAAAGGGACCATAAGGATCATCTTGTTTCGCCCCCTGCCAAGGGTAGGGCATCTTCCACTACTCCAGGTTGCTCCAAACCCCACCCAGACTGGCCTGGAACACTTCCAGGGATAGGGCAGCCACAGCTGCACCCTGGGCCAGGGCCTCACCAGCCTCACAGCCAAGAATTCCTTCCTCATACCTGACCTAAACCTGCCCTCTTTCAGCTTTACATCTGTGAATGTTGGTATGGATATATCAGCTTCATCATTAAAGCAAAGAGGTGTTAGGAAAAGTTGAGCAGGTTGATGAGGATGTGAAAATAAAAGTAATTGTACTGATGCTTCTCATAATCCTTAATACTTGTGTTTCAGATCTGTAAAAGAACTGTTTCTGTGCTTCATAAATACAAAACCGAGAGAAAAGGAGAGAATTGGATTGCAGAACACAAAGTGGGAACAGACTCCACATCTCCTCATTACTCAGTGGATCCTTCTGGATACACCAATGTTAAAAGACTACTGCAGACTTTTGAGCTGGAAGGAAGGAATTCCACTCATCAAAAAAATCTCCAGTGAAGTTTCATGCTGTGATACAAAAAATACAGGTTTGCTGTGGGACAATGAGCTGTTTCAGTGAGTGGGGTCTTGGTGATGAACTGGACTACAGAGACAATGACCCTTCTGTTCTCAGGAGACACGTGCTGGGCTGGCCTCTTCTGTGGCTGTTATTCCTGTATTTAGGAAACCTAGCAGTGAATCTCTCTAAAAATCTCCGTTGCAGTGAATTTATACTGTAAAATGAGATGAGGCACACCCAACGAATGCAGACAGACTGACAGATGGGTGAGCACAAGCAGATAATGAGCAGTGAAATTGGTCAGCGTGGCAGGCAGTGAGCACAGCAGATGCCCAACTGTGGGAAGCTTTCTTCTGAGGTTCACAGTCAGTGAGGATTTCAGGGCAAGGTCTGGAGGAAAACAAGGTCCAGGCAGCCCCTTGTCACCAAAAGGAGCAGCAAAAGTTGAAATATGGCAAAAACGGGTGTTGATGGCCAGTAGCAGTGGTCATGCTCTTGAGGCAGGACACAACCTCACACTCCACAAGAAGGATGGGCAAAGGCAGGACTGAATCACAGTAATGGAGGAGGAGCACTGAGAGCTCACTCAAACCAACAGGCTTGTGGCAAAGCAATAAATAAAGACTATTTTCTGTGTTATTTGTGGAAGAAGGTGGGACAAAATAGCATCTTTCAAGACAAGGCAGTATGTTCTTGCATTACCAAATTAAAGTTGGAAATAACTGTATGGGTGATGATCATCAAGAAGGTAAACTGGAGTCCCAGTTACTGATAAAAGATGGACAGGGAAGTTTTAAGGATGAGTAGTGCACCTTGAAATTAGAGTTTCCAACAGTCAGGCAGAATTGCTGTCAAACTGCATTATGTAGTAACATTATGAGGCAAGAGAGCAAGTTATGTCTGAAACTTGAATGAAAAAAATATCAGATAGAGATACCCTGTGAAAGTGTGGATATTTCTGCTCCTTCTCTTCTTGTTTCATGGGGATATAGTTGCATGGCATTGTGTTGTGGTTTAACCCCAGCCAGCAACTGAGTTGCCACCACTCATTGTCTCACCCCACTCCCAGGAGAAATAAGAAAAAGGGTAAAACCTGTGGGTTGAGATAAGAACACTTTAATAATTGAAAATCTAAAAAAATTTTTGTAATAATTCTAATGACAAGGAGGACAACGAAAGCAGAGCAAAAATGAAACCTCAAAAAGACAGCTGAGTTTCCACAGGTCAGGCTCAAGGGACTGAAATGCTATCTCAATATATTTCTCACCATCCGAATATATATTTCTAAAATACTTGAAAATCTAAAAAATTTTTTGTAATAATTCTAATGACAAGGAGGACAACGAAAGCAGAGCAAAAATGAAACCTCAAAAATGAACCTACACCTTTAATTTTTTCTGAGTTTACAAACCCTGAGGTTGCTATAGAAATTTTATCTAGAAGAGGGAAAAAATCTATTTTAATGCTATGATAACTGCATTAGGGACCCATTATAGATTGCATTAATATTGTCCTTGATATCTGAATAACACTTATTTTACTTGTTCAAGAGGTTGGTAGGCAGCTCTCATCCTTTTTTGTGCATTTGCTGGCTGTCAAAACGCAGGCAATGATCAGTGGTTCTACCTCAGCAAAAGCCACTCATAAGCTTTTTGAATTGCTTGTGTGTTGTTTTGAACCACTTCAATGACAGTGGATGACAATGGGTTTGATTTCATTTATCTGCCATCTCTACTTAAAACAAAATATCTTCCTAAATAAAATCTGGGCATCCTGAGAAACAAGGCTCAGGTCAATCATGATGATTGGCATCGGTTATATATGTAATTAGGAAGAGTACATATGGATGACTGCAATTTGATTAATCACTGGCACAGATTTTGTAGGAATTATATCTGTATATTATAAAAGATATGTGCTGAAAAATTAAACCTATTACTTGGAGGTGTAAATATTACATATATGCAGTCCCACTCTGTGGAAGATAGATTAAATCTTCTGCATCCAGACCATGAATATCAAACAAATAAATGAACCCACTCCTCTGTTCATTGAAGTCTGGGCACATGAAAAGAAAACAGCTGTAAACTGCTGCTTACTTTGGTAAAATACTTCTGGAATCACAGAATAGTTTGGGTTGGAAGGGACTTATTTGGTGACTTCTGTGTGTATTCTCACAACAATTGAATGACAGCATAATAAATCAACTAAATAAATCAACATACTAAATAAATCAACACGAACTGTTCCACTCATCTGCTTGTGAAAGCTTCCTTTATGTTCTGACCTGTAATTAGGCAACATGAGCTAACAGATTAATAAGAAAGAGAAAAAAACAAGAGTTCTCATTTTACCTTTGCTTCTTCCTTATGACACAGCTAATGCAACAATGGGCTTGGAAACCCCAATTTCCACAAAATTGCTGAATATTGGTGATTGCTGAGCAGGTGGAGGACATGAGATGGTGACATTCACACATCACACACAAAACAATATCCAAACTGTACGTTGATAGGCAATATTAATTTGTGATAAGGTGTGTAAATATGTTCTATACTTTACTACACAGGCTTATCTCAACAAGGCTGCAAAATAAAGGGCTAATTCAATTTCTGGAGAAAGTATCAACAGGATCTGGGGAGTGTTTCACACATTTTTTTTTTCTGTAGAATACCTCATACTTGAGAAAGAAAACAACAGTCATTAAGAGGAGAGTATCCACATAGTGGGAAATTGAAAGCAGATAGAATAAATGGAAAAATAAAGAAATATACTGTAAGAAGTAAAAACTTTTTTTTTTTTTTTTAATGTGATGGAAAGAGCAAATGCAGAAAAGAGGAGATGGGGAAACAATTTGAGTGTATATCTATACCAGAAGTAGTCTGGACAATATTACTGTACTATTACTAACTGAAGATGGTAGAAGCATCAATAAATCTGAAATAAGGAGTGGGTGTTTACTAAATACTTTTGTGCTGCCTTTGTGGGGGAAAAAATGTCAATGTTATATATGTTATCATATAAAATTAATCATACAGTAATAATGAAATTACTGTATGAATAATCATACAGTAATAATGAAATTATTTTCATTTCAGTATTGACTTAAATGTTGTTTAATAGCAGCTACTGAGCCAAAAGCTGTTTAAACAGTGACCCTGAGCAAGTCAGATTCTAAGAAGATTCCTGAGAAACATCATGGAATATTTATGTTGACTTACACTAAATTTGGCAACATCAGCCAGGTATCAGGGGTATTTAAGAAAGGTACATTTTCTCATTATTTAAGAAATGAAAGGAGAGGAAGCTGGAAGGTGATAGAGTGAAAAAAAATATTTTCCATCAACAAGAGGGGCATTCTTACAGTTACTGAACAATTATTTCAAGACCAGTCTGTGTAAGGAATGTTCATCTTCCATGGGGAAACAGACTCACAAAATGAGCACAGAAATTTGTGCCTTTGTGATGAATGGCCAGACAGTCCATATCCATGTGTGTTTCTGTCAATGTCCCTTGCTTCTTTTCCCCAGAAAATCTGAAAACAAATTCATGTTTTTCCTACCCTCGAGATGCTGAGCATATAAAAAGAATGGAGGCAAGAAGAGCTGGGTGAAGTCTTGAGAAGGATGCACACAACACCTGGGTTCTATGGGGTTCTCTGATGCTCTGCCTCTCTCACTTCTATAAAACTGACCAATGTATGGGTTGAATTCTGCGTGGTGACTTTGCCAGGCTTGTCGGAGGTGATGAAGCTGAATTTGACGATGGATGTTGCCTTATATATACAGAAATGAGTAAATGAATCCTGACAGCTCCCGGAAGTTTCAGCCCTGAAAAAGTGCCCAGATGAGAAATGCAAGCTGAAAGGTGATTTGAAAATGCTTTTTAGTACACAGGCAGATCCAACATTGATGGGAAAAAGAAGGTGAAGGGAGTACGGCCGTCTCCTTCAGAGGATGACGAAAAGAATTTCACTTATGGAATGAGCAGAGGGAAGGAGGGTTAATGGCAGGATGAAGGACTGCTCAGACTAGACACAGTGCTGCAGAAGAGCTTGGGATGAATCTAAAAAAAAAAGCCTTCTCTATGCTCATGGAAGGTGCAGTAATCTGAACTGAGTGAACTCATTGATTCTAACAAGGAGTTGTGACTGCCATCAGAGCATCATACACTGTAAGACAGCTGAGTTTTCACAGGTCAGGCTCAAGGGATTGAAATACTATCTCAATATATTTCTCACCATCCGAATATATATTTCTAAAATTTTGTTGTGTGATGTGTTGCAAATTTAGGAAGGAAAACAAAACATCAATGATCAATCTGATTGGATACACATGGACAAAATCTCCCAGATCAAAGCAGCAGAGAGACAGGTGGTTCCTTTGCTCAGAATGAAATCCTTTGCAGTATGGTGAAAAAAATTCAATGTATGCCTGGCCCCCTATGCAAAGAAGGATCCAAAATGTAGATGATGGCAGCCTGGTACAGTTGGTTGGATGAAGAAGTGGCCTAACAAGCTGTTCACAAGGAACTTAGCTAAGAAAAGACAACAAGGTGATGCCCCACATGCCATATGTGTGAAAAACAAAGACACAAAACCAGCTACCTAATCTACGGGGTTTCTTCAACCTCAGAAGAGGTAAAAAAAGGGAGATCCAAAGCTACTGGCACTAAAGGCACCTCCTTCCTCCTCCATGGAGTACAGGAGAGATAAAATATATTTTAAAAGCTGATGGCACTTGCTTCTTCACATCCTTGCTGTCCACAGTCACAAGGCCATCTCTGAGCACAGCTGCTCCCTCTGTGTTACCTGATTTGGGAGCTTTTGTCCAGGCAGTATTGATTCAATCTGACTGTAGCTCAGCCATAATCCATGTAAAAAGGAAACGCAGTTAATCAAACAGAATGTTCCTCTGCTAACACATTAGCAAAACTGCCAGTTACACTCTCCTGATTTGGGAATTTGATCTTTAGGGGGATGATTGGTCAGTCTGAGAAAGTTTGGTGCAATTCACTGATTTTGGATCAGATTGCTGCAACAGTACTGTAAAATGGAAAGAGTCATTGCAATCAGCTGGTGATGAGTGATTGCTGTTGTTACAAGAGCCACAAACAACAGGGTATTAAAGGAGATTAAAGATGTTTTCAATCAAAGGAAATTAGTTTATCATTAGTATTATTACAAAAAAAATAGACAAGACTGTGTTAGGAATCCCCTTTGGCATTAGGGAGGAAGATTTAACATGAAAGACATGAGATCATTGTTCTATAAATTCACACTGCAGACAATTCCAAACTGATCTGTAAACACCACCTCCACAGTTCTGAATTAAGCAAAAAAAAAAACCAAAACACAAAACCACAAAACCCCCCCCAAAAAAACAAAAAACCAAAAAACAAACAAAAACCCCACACACACACACAAAAAAAAACCCAAAACCAAATATGAGCAGAAAAAATACAAATGTCGATACCAAATATCTATTTTGTTTTCCTGGTTGTGAAATGAATTTCTTAGACAAGATCTGACTTTGGACACCTGGCAAGAAGTTTCCTGTAAAGGTAAGGCAGTCAGGGATCATGACTATAATCAGTTTGTATGACTGGCATTCTCTATTTCCCATCTACCACGGTGTATTAGCAATCATTATTCAACACAGAAAAAATCACAGAGTCCCAATCAAAAAAATTCAGATTATATTGTCAGGGCCCAAATCATCAAGTCTGTCTGTAAGACAATCACTTTAATAATCAGTACCATTAGGTTGCTTTTTAATGATTAAAGAACATTTTTGGCTGTATTATTTTCTTTTCCTAAGTATTTATTTTACCCTTTATGAGTCCCTTCTCTCTGATGTCACAAAACATACATGACATATGCTAAAGCATTAATTTTCCTGGCAATTTTTCTAAACATGAGTTCCCAAATGCACGCAGAATGAAATGCTACAGTTATCAGCAGAAATGTGTTTTCCTCTAGCAATTCTTTATTCTAATAACAAATTGAACTGACAGAGCAGCTTTTAACCTTTCATACTGGCCAGATTAACATGATTTCAGCTGATGGATCAGAACAGGTTAGGATGACCTTGGATCTTCCTCCACTGAGTCTTGTGGCTTTTTGCTAGGTCACTTTCCTGAGGAAACAAGCTAATGGGATTATGCTATGTGTATATCCATCTGCTGGCCTTATTGCTAATTTTTAAACCTATTGATGAGTTTTGGAGCAATTTGTCAGACCAGCATTTCTTGCCTTCCTACAAATTCAGTGAAAATGAGCAGTTGAATGAATGTTATAAACTGATGGCCCCTGTGAAGGAACAGCTGTAATACTGACTCAAATACAATGCCTGGCACAAATATTGGCTCAAATGCAATGCCTGGCACTGGAGGATCCAGGAGAGACCTGTTGTGATTGATCTGAGGAACCCTGAGAATTCACATCTGATTAAGCATTGGGTAACCCAAAGTTCCCTCCTAGCAAAACAGTTTCCCACAGTCCTGCTGCTCATCACTTACTACTTAATTAGTTTGTAATTTCAAGTGGTCTTTCAAGGTAAGAGATGATGCTCAGAGGGTTATTCTCAGTGTTTGCCGGTTTGAAATTAGATGTACCGGCTCTCCCCCTGCAATCTGCTTTTCATAATGGTGTTCAGTAGAACTCTGAAATTTTAATCCTGCCTGATCACAAGAAATGGATTTGTGTGGAGGGTTCAACATGCTCATGGCAAAGCTCATTTGGCTTTAGACATGAAATATTCCTAAGCCTCTAAATTTTAGGGCAGGGTATATTTGAAGGGTCAGCATTAGAAAACTGTGCTGCTATATATATAGTAGAGAATTTATATTTATAGAGTTTGCTAGGAGAATTAATGTTTCAACATTATACTTCTGTGACATCAGAAGAAGGTTAGGTTCAGAATTGGCAGAATAAATAAACTGAGCACAGCTGCTGAATGTTCTAATGAATAATTCTCAGGGCCAATTTCTAAAGATCAGAGGGAGAATGCAAAGGAGCTGGCTGCAATTCCCTGAGTCACTCTGGTTCTGTCCTTACCTTTGCCACCAGCATCCTTTCTCTTTAAAAAATTGCTCAGTCTTCTTGAGGCTTCCCTGACACTGTCCTTTGAAATACTTCCAGAGCATTTAGAATTCCTGGAATCCTTAAATGAAGCAAGTAAATTAGGCACTTGATCTAGGCTTTAAAAGAACAAGCAAGTGTGTCTCAGAAGCACATCCATTGTACAGCCTTGATGTTCTAAAAAAGAAATTTTTCATGTGCTACAAGCAGGCACGAGCAAAATGTCACCAGAGTGGCACAGAAACTTGATCTAAAAAATGTAAAGGCTGTTTAGGAGATGTTTAAAGATGCAGAAACACTAAATACTTCATCAATACACACTCATTTACATTAAAAACATCTTCTCTCTCTTAAGTTTACAGATAAAAGCAAATGTTCATGAGCCCTGATGGGTCAGGCCATGGCCCTTTTATTCCACTATAGAAGAAGTGAATGAAAAATAGGAAAAGTGATAGCAGTGAGAATTAGACCCTTGTTAGAAACACAGATTGCTGAAAATGGAAGCTAAAATGTCAACGAAAATTTGATGGCTCATACAGATCACAGTCAGGACCTAAGAAAATTCAAGCAATGCTGTAGAATTGAGCCTGTCCAAGGGTTTGAAAATAGTCAGAATACAGAAATGAAAGATAGCTCCAATGAATGTTTCTCTACACCTTTGGGAAGAGCCATGGTGAGATACTTATAATTTCCATGGGTTAGAGAAAATATTTTGTATTTTGTTTGCAACTAAAAAGAATCTAAATATGCTCATGCTTTTAAAGCAAGCATTTCTGAATTAGGGAAATTAATGAATCAGTTGCAGAACTTTCAGTTAATTTTACACAAATGGTAGTAAGCTTGGGAACTTGTAGAAGATTATGAGCAAATGAAGTGATAAATGTCTGAGCAGAAAGATAGTAGGTTTAGATTAGAAATTGGGAAAAAAACCCTTAACTGTGAGGTTGGTGAGGTCCTGGCACAGGTTTCCCAGAGGAGCTGTGGCTGCCCCTGGATCCCTGGCAGTGTTCCAGGCCATGGGGATTGAAACAACCTGGGATAGTGGAAGGTGTCCCTGCCCATGGCAAGGGTTGGAACAAGATGATCTTTAAAGTTCCTTCCCAAAAAAATTTATGATTCTCTGATTTTCCACTCCATTGTTTCTATTTGTCAAACAGTTACTCTTGCATTCTGGACTCAGCAGAATTTGAACATGACTGTTTCCAAGATCATGCTAGAATGAAAAATTTGATACCAGCCAAGATCTTTGTAGGATCAGTGTTTAATAATTAATTTCTGACCTACTGCCTGAAGCAAGGACAAAACTTCTATATTCACAAAACCCAGAAAATGAAATTTGCATTGTAAAAACAGATGCAGAACTTTTCCCAAAAATTTCCTTTTCAACAGTACCTGGTATAACTTGCAACAAAACAGAACATTAAGCCTCATTCATCTTTGATCCTGCAATATTTTGTGATGCTTCTGTGACTTCTTAATCAGAAATCAGGACTTGATTCAGGTCACTGAGAGCCTTTAACTGTCCAATGACACTCAGCTGAAAACGTGGCTGGCTTGGAGATAAAATAATTTAAAATTTCTAATATAACTTAAAAGAAATATACTTGTATTTTCTTTCTGTTTGGTGTAATGTCACCTTGTTGGTGACAGGAGCCTGAGCTTTGCTCTAATTCCAGCAGAGCCACTGTGCCATCCATGCTTATGTTGTTTGCTGAAATCACAAGGGACAAGGTACCTTTGAAAGTTTTGATTGTCCCTATTTTCTGTGACATTGATGGTGATAAACTGCTCTGGAATCACAGGGGCTAACTCAGAGGCTGACTCATCTTGCACAGCTCAATAATATATAAAATGTATTAGTATTTGTTTTTATAATCTAGGTATTTCATTTATGACCTAGAAATAATACCAAAAAAACCCCAAAAAAGCATCATAGGACACATGAGAAATACTTAAAAGATTTACATGTGGCACTGAAACCTCAAAGCATCACCACAAACCTGTGTTATATGTACAGGATAAGTGGGACTGCCCATGTTATATTAAGCATATCATACATGAAATACACACTTCTCACATCATGAGCAAAAACGTCTTTGTGAGTGAAATATTGGTATATTTTAACAACCAAATAAGCCAAAAGCAATCATAGAATCACAGAGTGTTTTGGGTTGGAATGGACCTTAAAGATCATCTAGTTCCACTCACTTATCAGGTTTAGTGCTCTGTAATACTCAAGAGTTGTTGACACATAAAGCTGGTGACAAAGAACACAGAAAAATTAGAAGTTTATTACGATAAATGCCTAAGGAATAGCAACAAAGAACCAGAGACTGGAACTGGTAGCTCTTATTATTTTGTTTACATCTCAGCATGTGTTGAAGAGATTAATTGGATCTTAATTGACAGGACAAATAGACAAGGCAGCATCTTTTTGGATGTTCCCTGGGTGCCCCAATGGAGTTCTGTTTCCTCTGTTGGCTTGTTCAAATTGTTTCAGAGTTGTTCTGTTCAAGTGGTTCGCCTGGATTTGACTAATACAAAATATTAAATTTAAGTGATCATTTAAAAAAAAACCCAACTTTTTAAAGAGTGTCTCAATGCATCAAATTTTTGATGTTTAAATCTGCAGGTTCTGATGAGCCCTTTAAATAATGCTAAAATGTACTCATTCAAGGGGCATAAAGCACAGAGAGGAAGGTTTGTTCCAGAAGCTGCTTGGGCAACAGGGATGAATGAGAGTCAGAAAAAGGGCTGAGTGTTGGCTGTGTCCCCAGAGCTGCAGCCAGCACAGCTGTGCTGCTGCAGGCACATCCAGGCAGAGCAGGGACTCCCAGTGTGCACACACCTCCCCAGGGCTGGGAATGTCTCTTCCCAGGGCTGGGAATTCCCCTGCTCCCACCCCTTCTTCGGGGCAGCTGAGACAGCAGAATTAACACAAGGGTTTGGTTTTGATACCTGGCACAGGCCACAAATGTGTTTTGACTCCTAAGGGAAGGGGAAAAAAAGAAAAAAAAGGAAAAAAAAAGGGATTATGTCTCAGGTGCTCCCCTGGGGGCCAGAACACCCCAGAGCAGACAGAGAAATATTCCTGTCCCTGGGTTTCCACATCTCTGTGCAAAACTACTGTGTTTTATTCACTTGCTTAGGATGGGACTGCAAAAAGCAGTGAAGGCCCTGTGAGAACAAAATGCCACAACACAACCATGAGGCCTCTTACATTGCAAGAACCTCAGAAGTAACAAGGTGGAGGAGCAGATTTAAGCCTTTACAACTGTTAAAATGCCTCCCCAGGAATTCCAAGTGCTGCTGCCCACCTTGTGCCATGGGTTGTGTGTGATGTCAAGACTGGCTGTGTTAGTAATGCATTTTTGTTAAATGTTTACATCTTCCCTGGGCCTTTTTAGCTGGGTCCCCCTCAGGTTGAGGAAGAGCACTTTGTTCAAACCTCTGTTGCCCTCAAAAGTGATCACATAAAAATGATGTGATTCACATCAAAACATTTGGTTAAAGCAATCAGACACATTTAATGTTGAAGTACACTTCCCTGTATCCAAGCCCAGGACTCCCCTTGCTCAGTGTTGGGCCTGTTGAGGAAGACCCAGGGTGCTCCAGGAGTATTTCTTTATTTGTTGAAATGAAATTACCATCATCAAGGTCAGATGGAGGATAAATTGATACCACATTGATGCTGTAATTTAAATTGGAGGTCATATACACAGGCACCAAAGCTTTTGGCTGCTACTGATATTCCAGTATTCATGACCCAGGTTCTGCTTGCCATGTGCATCCTGGCCCAGTCCTGTCCTGTGGGCTCACCTCACAAAGCAAGCATATTTCTGCTACTTAATGTTCCCTATGAAGGAATTGGAGCTTATTTTGTCACCAGATCATACATATTATTTAAGGAAGTAAATTCATGATAGCTGAAGATAAGCTTTAGAAGTGTGTTTAAGTCTAGAGATGTCCCACAGTGAGCTCAGGTTGCTCCTGCTCAAACTCAGAACCCAGGCCAAAAGTAGATCAGAAATTACAATTTTGCCAGACATGCAGGCAAATTATCTAATGCTCCATGGCTGCCTTTAAAACGAGAAAAGTTCAACTGATGGAGTGCTAATAAAATATTGTCCTACTGCTAAACAATAAAAAATACTATAAAATGGGAATATGTACTGAATGAAATGGTGAAAAGTCAGCACAGGCTGTGGTGACTCTTCTTCAGTTTTTTGAAGCCTATTTATTCTCTAACTTCTTGAAATAAAAGTGCTCTGGGTAAGATGGGGGAGTCAGAGAGAAGGGAACAGATGCTGTTGATGGAAAGGTGGCACCTTGGTAAAATAGGAAGAGAATTGTTATTCACCTCTTTCTCCTCTTCCTGAACATTGTCCCTAAAATTTCTGGGTTTTTTTTCCCTAAGGCTGCATTCTGGTGACGTCAGATTTCACAAAAAGGAAAATATTTTCCCGAACAACTGACATAATGACATGAAGTCATATATTTAATAAAATTCAAAGGACAGGGTGATAGTTTAGGTTGTGTCCTCTTTTCAGATACAGTCACTTTAAAATATTTTTTCTTTGAAATTTTGTGTCCTTTACACAATAAGATATGCAATTAGGATTCAGCCCAATAATTATAATTCACATTGCATAATAACTGATAGGCAGAGAAATACCAGTTCTAGTTATGTTAAATAAATGTAATTGATCAGAATCAAGCCCAAATGTTAATTTTTAACTTTTGTGTTTGGTTTAGGTCATGAGCTAAGCTGAATAACAAAGTAACAGTTATATAATGCATTCACTGCACTGAAAATTTGAGAAAAATATCTCACTTGTACCTGACTAAATATTGGCCTTAAACACTGTAAATACTGTGGGCTTTTTTCATTTCAGCAGTCTGAGGCCTGACATTTACTGTCAGTTCCATGTTCAAAACACCATAGTCATGTTACAAATCATGAGACAGATTAATCTTTCTGTTTTTCTTTTCTTCTTCCACAATTATATTGAACATAGGAAACAGATGCTGTTTTTTTGAGCTATATAAAATTAAAGGCATTTGGAATCTGCAAACTTTCTGCTTTTTAATTAAATTATAAATGCAATGCTGAGTGTAAGATGAGAGGAGCTCGATTAGTAAATGAATAGAAATCAAGTCAGGAAATCATCTTTCTATAACACTGACCTTTTAGAAACTGGGTTTCATTTCTCATAATCAAAGTCTACCAAATTCCAGTGTAAGACACTAAAATCCAGCAGTGTGTTCTGGCAGGACCAGCTCTTGCTCAAACACAAACCTCTCACAATGCACGTGGCTGCAGTCCCAGTTCCCCTATCCCAAGGAAGCCCACATTCCCAGAATGGCAAAACAGGGTAAATATATTGAGGTTTTTAAACTAGTTGTGATAATTTCAGAATGTTGAGTCAAAGGTATCTTTTTCTGTGAAGATTCATCAGTTTAATTCCTTTCCACCACTGGAGTTCTTTGCCACACAGACTGATAAAGGAGTTTAACTTGGCTGATAGCCTGTGCAGAATAAACAACTGTCATATTCCAGCATGAAAATCTCAGAATGTCAAAGTCTGACTTAGATCCTGAGAGCATGGACAGATCTCCTGCAGTGCTTCTCTTCCTGCACTGTCCAAAACTACTCCATACTTGTGAGGATTTGAGAAGGAATTTTGAATGAGTTAGAGACAGGACTGCTGAGTTTTTTAGATGAGGCAATTTATTTTTCTTATCTTCTACACAGAAAGGAAGGGTGAGCTCAGCTCACATCTTTATAGCATGGTTTAGAAGGTCACAAGACTTCTAGTTATGAGACCTTTTAAGGATTTATTGACCAATAAAAATTTCCTTAATGCTTTAAACTATAAATCCACATTCTCACTTCTAGCACCTAAGTCTGGAAGCCTCTTCCAAGGTCTCAAATCAAACCCTGTGATTAAGTCTAAGCTTTGGCTTACAGGCCCAAAGTTCTGGGAATTCCCTGCATTTCAGATTCCAACACATGCACAAGGTATGATCGCCTTCCAAATTAGCTTTCATTTCTTCCCTTCTGACTCTGATATGATCGCCTTCCAAATTAGCTTTCATTTCTTCCCTTCTGAGGACCCAGAAACAATCCCAGTTCCTTCAGAGAGAGAGTTGTTGCTCCTTGTGAGCACTGAAAAGCTTGGAGGGTGTATCAGAACAGATTAAAATTATTACTGAAGTGAACTCTGTTTTCTTGCAAAAAATAGGGTAATGCAGAATATATCAGAGGAGAAATATGATAGTGATTTAATCTGGTTACTTATAACTCTATTTCTCATTCTTATTTGCTCAAAGACTGTGGGTTTTAAGGGTGAAGATTTCCTCTGTGGTATTTGCATTTTACTTTTTGCAGCCCTCACCCAGTCCCAGGGGATGGAGGGAAGGTGTGAACCTGATTTTGGTGTGGACCCATGGCTAAGGAGCAGCGTGGCCCCCTCATATCCACCCTATCAACTAAACAGGCACAAACCTTTCAGAGAAGATTCAAGAAGGAATCTTCTTACCTGTTATTTCTTAGAAAAAATGCACTTCAGCTGACCAGAAATTGTGTTCTGAGAAATGAAAACCCTGGCACAGCCCAGAGTCAGAGATGAGTTTAGAATACAAATGTTAATTTAACCTTAACTTTATGCTAATGAGTGCCTGCAAATACACACCACTGCCAGAAGTAGATGCATCACTTTCGTGGCATTTCCATGGCCTGAATACTGAATCAGCTCCTGGGTATTTGGCTTGATGGATTTAATTCTCCAGCACAAGCTGGAGAACTGTGGCCAAGGAAAACTCTTGCAATTATCACTTTTCCTTGGTGAGGGAGAAAAGACAGTTAATGGTTCTAATTCTAGCTTGGGAGTGCAGATAGGATAACTCAACAGGGATGTCAATGCAATAACAGGCAGGCTGCATCTTGGTCTGGCAAATGAATATTCTAATATAGATGTAGTACATATGAATAAAAATAAGTATTTAATCTATATAATGATTCTGAGTTTATTGTTTTATTAATTAAAATTGGAACAAAAATAAGTATTTTATCTATATAATGATTCTGGGTTTATTGTTTTATTAATTAAAAAGTATACTTTGGCAGGAAAAAAAAAGTGATTGTATTGTGAAATCTGACATTTGTAGCTGGCTAGTATTTAAAACCTGTGAAATTCAATATGCAAATAATTTCATAAAGACTGGAAGCTGTGAGGCCAGATATCCTTTGGATAAATACTTCATTACCTTTAAGACTTCCTTACTTTTTTTTTTTTTCCAACTTTGGTTGAAATCTGAGCAATCCTAAGCCACTGCAGTGGCAGAGTCACACAACTAATTGGTGTCATGAAAAGATCAGACACATCTAGATATTTCTCACTCTTCAACCTCCTGTCGGGGAATTACTCCCAGTAGCCAAAGTCCTTTGTGGAGTTATTTAACATGCCAAAATGCCACTGGGAAAGAATTCAGCAGTACTTCAGAGCTTCTTTCAAGGCTGCATGTGCCACCCCATGGCCATCTACAGTATCTACAGACTGTTCTTCCTGCAGCAGGAATTATTCCAGCCCTACAGCACATATTTTACGAGATCTCTCCAAACTTAAAAGCTTCTTTTTTTTTTTTTTCTTTCTTTTTTCTTTTTTTCTTGTCAGACTCCTGCAAAGACTGAAGCAAGGGCCAGGTATCTTTATTTGACTGAGGCCACGTCTTAAACATTTAAGGAAATTTAAGCAACATGAAAACAGAACTATAAAATATAGCATAAAATGTATGATAAGGGATGGCATGCAGGGAAAGTAAAGAGCAGTGAACAAGGAGACAGTTTGTGGTGTCATTATTGCAACAGAATGAGAGACAGGTGCAAGAAAATCAGACCATTAACCGGGGAACAGGATCTTTTTCCTGTATGCTCATTTAGCATTTAACACCTGTGTAGTGCTGGTAAGAAGGACACAATAACAGCAAAATGATGCCGTGTTCAAGTGAATACAAATGAAAATAGTTTAAAAACAGCTTGTAAAACCACGGAGCCAATCTGTTCCACGGGGGAGGGGGGGTCTGCCAAACTAGTCCTGCACCACTCCCCCCAAAACCCTGGTGGGGAGCACTGGTGAGAAGTGAGTGTGAAGAGACAATTTGCAAAAAAAAAATAAAAAATAGAGAGAGAGAGAGA
This sequence comes from Passer montanus, assembly GCF_014805655.1. Taxonomy (NCBI): domain Eukaryota; kingdom Metazoa; phylum Chordata; class Aves; order Passeriformes; family Passeridae; genus Passer; species Passer montanus. The sequence continues at coordinate 2,853,878 of NW_024373479.1, forward strand.
GAGAGAGAGAAAGGGCAAGGTAGGAAAAAGGTGATAATGAGGAGAAAAGGACAAGAAAAGATATTCTGACCATTTAAAGTTTACACATAGCTCAGCAGTTACTAGGTAAAACAGAGTGTAGTTAACACAAAATCCATAATACTGTTTTTCACTGTCACCATGAGATCACTTGTAAGACTTTTCTCCTGCCTCCTTGTAGTCATTAAGAGGAATGTCCACGCTCAGAATTACCAAAAAAAAAGTCCCCTAAACAATACCCAACCAAGTTATTTTCCTCAGGACACCTTCCACTCTCCCAGGTTGCTCCAAGGCCCATCCAAGCTGGCCTGGAACACTGCCAGGGATGGGGCACCCACAGCTTCTGTGGGCACCCTGTGCCAGGACATCACCACCCCAAATCCCCAAGCAAACAAAATAAAACCCTCTAACAAAGTCCCAAAACATAATTATGCCATGAAGTGAAATACTGCATCTCTGAATGGGAATGCTCTGAAGCTCAGGGAATTTGTTTTGATCTTGGCAGCTGAAATGTTCTGAGCTCAAACCTGCTGTCCCTCAGGGAGATGAGATTTTGCTTTCAAGATTGAAAAGGTCTTTTTGCTCCCCTCAAGCTCTCAGCTTACATATAAAATAAACTTTTACATGCTTATGGTAAATGCACTTTAAAAAGATGAAAAGCACCGTCTTTACTAAAATTGTAACAATACAGTCACAAATATTAAATATGCAAAGGAAGAAATGGATTCAGCTGTTCTGTCTCAGAGGTACAAATGGGCAACTGGGTGTCCTCAGAGCACTGGTGACACAGCTCTGAGCTGCTCAGGGCAGGGCTTATGACCTTGGAGCCAAATGTCTTGGCTCCATCACAATCTCAAAATTATTCTTGTAAGGCAGTTGAATAAATGAATGCAATCATTGAAATTTCAAAGCTGAGATTTAGCCAGAAAATGTTTTGAATTATTTGCATGGATAAAATCCACCCTGTGAGTGTCCTGACATGCACGTGCTAACCTGAGATACAATGAAATGCAATATCTGGCTGGGATTTGATTTATTTCTGAAGTCCAAGAGCCACAGAAACACCAACCATAGGGACTTCAGGGGGCTTCAAGCCACCTCTGTCTGGGTAAAACTTCTTAATAATCTTCAGTTACTTGCTGCTTTGCAAAATGTTTCTGTTCTTATGATTATAAAGTTAAGCAGGCCAATGCTGCATTAAATGCCTCGTAGAACTTAGGCACTTATCCTGCTACACTGAAAACTTCTTTTTACAGACTTGCTTGAAACTTCTTAAATTTCAGCCTCAGAATTCAATTGGGCACTCTAAATATGCATTTTATTTTCATTCCTATGATACTGTTTACTCTGAAGTCTCTGGTAGAGAATCATGATTGAATTATGCAGCATGAACTCAACTAATGTGCAGAAACGCATACAGAGAAGAAGCTAATAGTGTTTTTTCTCCTTTTGCACTAAATTTCTTTCAGTTCTTTCTGCATGATTTTCTTCTTTTTCCCACTCAGAAAAAAAGAATCACAAGCACTACCTCTAGCCTGTTTCATTTCATTATAACTTTGCTCTCTTGAGTGGAACCAAATAAATTTATTTTATTCAAGGGCTGCATTCCAAGTTAAGCACGAAATACCAATATCTAATCACATAGTGTTCCTTTTCTCTTTTTGCAGTGTCATATTTTCAATCTGTTTAAATCTTTCTCAAACAATCTTGGTTTGCAAATACTTACAATAGTTTCTACAGTCAAACTTGAGAAAAAACTCCCATACTTCCACCTGATTCTATAAGATTCTTAAAGAATCTGTGGTAATCAGTCACCTTAAAAAGAGAATCACCCTAGAAAAGAAGCAGGTTCATTAGCTTTTTAATTAAGGGAAAGTTTTCTTAAAAAGAATGAACTGTGAACGCCAAAGTAATTACTGCAGCTGTTAAAAATGTTCTTTCTCAAAAATGGCTGTGTGCTAAGATTACTCATCCAAAACCCTTTGGTTTGGCTTTCATCCCTACAAGGCTGATTTATTAATTTCTCCTTGCCAGAACAAAAAGATCCTTGGCTCAAGAGAGAGAGGCATTTAAAGCAAGCAGAATTCTATTTATAAACAACCTCAAATGCAAGCTGTAAGTACAGGAGTACCTGCAGCTCTAACAAACATCTCTGAGCAGGGAAAGGAGGCACACCTGAGGTGGACAAGCTTGGAGTATTCAAGCAGAAAACAGTCCTTGAAATACTGCCAGTCTAAATTTGAATCTCCCCTCCACCGAGTGTCAAGGTTGTTCATACAAAGGTTATGTAAGTGACTTCCAATGCTTCCCTGCAAGAAAGGATGTGTAGCAACTCACAATAATCAAATTGCTGTTGTTAGGAGGCAGTTAGATTGCTTGCTTGTTCTTTCATATTTCCTTTTTAAAATCAAGACCTTCCTATATAGAAAGAAAATAAAAAGGTGACAAAAATTCATTTGATGTGGGCTCAAAGCTTCAGCTGCCTCCACGAGAAGGAGTCCTTGGTCTCTGCACCCTCACTCAAAAAAACCCTCTGTTGCCTCTTGATCAAAGCACTTTTAGGGGTCCTGTTTGTGTAATCAAGATTTTATGGTTCTGTTTTATGGATATATGTGCAAAGACTCCTGTTTTGATGCAGTTCCTTCTAAGAGCCCTTTGGTCAAAGCTCCTACCAGAGGTTTGAGGTATTTGGTTCAAACAGTGGCTAACCCAGAAGAACTGAAACTGGAAATGGATTCCTGCAACACATGAAGTGTTTTAGAAACTTGGTTGTTGATTTTGCTGAAGAATAGTGAACAGTGACATCATAAATGTAATAATTATTAATTATTTTCTGTGTCCACTCAAATTGTATGGATAGCATTTCGAAGATTGCTTTTTGTTACAGATGAAGATACACCAAGAAAAAATATTAGACTCTCTAAAATCTGCTTAGAAATGCAATCTTTATTCACATTTCCATTTACAACTGAATAGCCTTGATTAACATTTAAATTAAATGTCCTTTATACTAAAGGCACTGAAAATTAAAAATAAGTATATGAACAGATCCCACTGATATGTATTTTCTGTCCTTTTTGACATGACTTCATTTGTGGAAAGGACTCTATAGTACACAAAGATGAGCACTGGGGAGTTTTAACACAGACTTTGGGATGCTCAGAATTGTGTATTTTGGGTATGACTTCAAATCATGCAAGTTGGTAGGAAATTTTTATTAGAATGAGAGAAAAATGAAACCATTTACATAAATCCTTGATAATAATGAGAATGATCATGATAAAAATGCAAGACTGGTACCACCTTCCTATTTTTCCTAAGTTCCCAGTGAGGCTGACCTCTTGCAAATTCTGCTGAGTATGTAAGCCCTGTGAATGTTTTAAACAATACAGTTTTAATCTAATATAGCACTGCAAATGCTGAAGAGCCTGCAGGCTAACAGGCAGATCATTCAAATGTAAAAACAAATTTGACTGGAGTCTAAACAATGTTGGCCTCTGTTGTGAACTATAGCTTCCTTTTGACATGGAAAGAGAGAATGCATTTTGCCAAGAGGGGATTAGCTTGGAAAGCCTCTGTAAATGATACTGAGATGAAAATAAACAGTTTCACAGCTGGGCATGAGGAACCTCAGAGATCATGCCTGTGTCAGGAGTGCTCATTAGCTTTTGGCTGCAGCCCATGTCTTGGCCTGGAGGAAAGCATGAGAGCTGAATCACTGGTGTCAGTCATTTCCCTCCACCATGACACTGCAGCTCCTTGCAGTGAGGTGCCACTTCTGTTTGCAGTGTCCTTGCCTGTGGGAATCAGAAAAGCAGAAACTTCCACAGACACTGAAGAGCTTGATCTGCAGCCTTCGAAGTTTAGATTGATGTAAAAACACAGTACACAGACACTAAGCAGAAAAATCACAAACTTATGTTTCTATAGTTGTAAGTAAGAATATGCCTTAAGTGAGAAACTGTATTGAAAAGATGGTGAAGGGTTTTTAATGTAAGGTTATATATAGTTTATAATGTGGTTTTATAGTGTAAGCTGAGAGTTTAGAAGTTATAATAGAAGCATATGTGTATATGTGTGACAGAAGCCCATTAGGCAGAAGTACTGGCAGTGCAGCAAATTTAAGTAAAAGTAATAAGTTAGAAAAGAAAAATAATCTTTGTAGCATCTATCCATTAAACTGAAAACTTAAATATTTTCTTATAACAAAAAACTTGTAACTACTCTTAAGGTAAAACCACCTGCTTACTCTCATAAGTCTCACAGCCTGTAAGATTGATATTTATCTAAGTAATAAATTGTTCTTAGCCCAAAAGTAGTCCTATTCCTTCATTAACAGCAGCAATTATGATACTTGGTAGTAAGGAGTGATTTATGGAAGTGCTCTGCTCCCTTTACACTTGTGCTTTGTCAGCTCTAATTTCTCAATCTTCCCTTTCCTTCTCATCATGATCCAATTTCTCTCTCTCCTTTTTTTAACAGGTTTGAAGACTGACAGTGATTTGGCCTCACGCATCCTTATCAGCATCTCCTGCTCGGGCTGATTTTGTTTTGGGATCGGTATCTCCCTCTGCCTTTTTGCCCATTCTCTCCCAAGGGAAAATGGAGAAGCTGCAGCAATTCCATCTCCCTGTTGGGGTGTGAAGAGCCAGGGAATCCAGAAAGCCACAAGGTCTTCTGCTAGAAAAAGGCATTCACACATTTCTTCTCCTTTTATCTGCCAAATTTTAGATCACAGAGCTCTTGCTGGTTCTGGACCAGCTTCCAATTCAAAGATTAGTATGTGGGGAAAAATAATTTTTCATAGAAGATAATCTGATATATAAGAGCCTAAGAAAAAGACAGGATAAAAGTTCCTTCTGAAAAGGAGTTTATGTCTCCAAGTTATACCAGAATAAAAAAAAAATTCCAAACATACAAAACCCGCAAAACACAACATCCCCCCCCCCAAATAAAACAGAACAACAACAACAACAACAAAAACAAACTAAAAAAAAACCCCAAAAGAAAACAACAACAGCAAAAACAAAAACCCATATGGCAATCCTTTCACATAATACTGAAACTGAGACAAAAATCTGAATATATAAGAAAAGTAAAACCCTGTTTTTATTAGGATGAATCTCAGAAAATATTTCGAAATATTTGGACTTATGTATATGCAAAAAACTTTGACAGTTATAAAAATCCAAATAATGTTTTAGCCTTAATTCTTATAAATTAAAGTTACAATTTTTCCACCTTGTTCAACAGTTCTTTAAGTTCCCTACTTATTAGACATATTTATACACCATATTATTTAAGTACTATACATCAGACCACTTAGAAGAAAAGAAATCCTAAAAAGGACACGAGACTCACCTCCATAGTCTTCATCAGGTTATTTTTCAATCAAAGTAGGTTGAACTTTTTTAGAGATTTTCAATCCAGGAAATTTCATTATAATAACAATAAATATTTTGCAAGTTTATGCATTTTTGAAGACCATCTATTTTTTTGTTTTCTCAGAAGAACTATTACTTTGCACCACTGAAAACAAAATATCACTTTTAAAATCAAAATATTAATAACAAAAAGTTGTTAGGTAGTTCCAAATAATTTGGGATCCCACTCTCTGTGCAGAATTCTGAGAAAGCTTTTCAATCAAGGAACAAAGTAGTAGCAGCTACCCCAATTCAAGATAAATCATTATACAATTTAAAATAAAGTATTATATTCATTTCAGTGTCTTGTATCTAACCAGTTTCCTGCAGAAGGTTAAATTTAATTATATTTTTAAATATTGTTTCAAATGAGAGAGAAAAAAAAATCCAAAGAGAGGTTCTAAATTACAGAACCTTCTAATAAGTAATATTTGATCCATACATAAAAAGGGGTTTTTCATTACTTAAGTGAAAAAGTGCCAGATCCTGATTGCTTTGAACTGTGCCTTCTTCCTTGAGCAGAAGAAAGGAGTGCTTGTGAAATAATATAATTGTTGTTGGAAGGTGCTGGAAATTGTATAAATTTGCCTAGAAAGGAAACTCATATTTAACTTCCCATTAAGCAGCAGAAGAATCTACAGCTCCTTGAGCAACAGGCAGGACTGAAACCTTTTGAATATTTTATCCAGGGAAAATGTTATATTAAAAAAAAAATGTTTGAGGAATATTTTTTGCACAAAAACTTGGGATAATCTGAGAAAACCAGTTCTCTTTTTAGTCCCTCTTGATCAACATCCTCATAAGACAATCCATTACATCTGTACTGGAAATGCAAATATTGTTCTATTTATGTCCATGCTGTACAAAATGCATTATGCAGTAGAATGTCTTAGTGCCATTACAGCCAATCAGAGGGAGCTGATTAACATCAAATGTGTCTTTTAAAACTTTCTCTGCACTGAAATCTGCAGTGTTTGCAATTTTGGCCCTGTGCAGTATATAGCAGTTAAGTACCTCTTTTTCTGCTCCCAAAGCACATTTACAGTCTTACAGGAGTACTTTATACCACACCCCAAAATGCACCTTCTGTCTAAAATAAAATATTTTACAATTATTTTGAAATGTTTTCCCAAATTAATTTTCAATTATTGCATTGCAGAATCTGTATTTCTAATAGAATTATGATGGTGATCACAATAAAAGAAATTTTAAATTGGTTGGAATACTGCACTGCCTTTTTAATAAATGTTTTTTTTCTTTCTGAGATTCCAGAAAAGAATATGGTAAAAGCCCTTTTGACTGCCTTCATAAGGAAGGGTGAGGAATTGCACTCACTTACCCTTCTACTCAATAAGATGTATTTACACAAAGCATAAAGATGAAGTAAAAACAAACCAGGAAGAGCTCATAATCCCCCAAAAACCTCAACAAAAGCCCCTCTGCATGCATGAAAAAATCTACGAGAATATAATTGAGAGTATAAAAACCTTTGCCAGAATGTTTTGAAGCAATCACAGAGCTGCTATGATTAATCCTTAGAATTAGCACTTATTAGCAATGAGTGGGGTTTTTGAGCAGGTTTAGTTCCTTTTGCTCCACTTACACGGTATATTAACCACACTACACATGAAACTACCCTGAATAAACCTTCCACGGGATCAGGTTGCTCCAAGCTCTATCCAGCCTGGCTTTGGACACTTCCAGGGATCCAGGGGCAGCCACAGCTTCTCTGGGCACCCTGTGCCAGGACCTCACCACCCTCACAGGGAAGAATTTCTACCTGAAATCCAATACAACCCCATCCTCTGGACTTTAAAGCTTTTCCCTCTTGTCCCATCACTCCAAGCCTTTGTCAAAAGTCCCTCTCCAGCTCTTTTGTAGGTCCTTGAGACACTGAAATGTTATTTAAGATCTCCCTGGGGTTGGGTATGATGGTGGCTGGGAGATTCTAAACATCTAGATATTTTTATAATAAAAGCTATTCTGACCATCTTCATAAGGAAGGATGAGGAGTTATGCACTTCTCCTTCCATTGGACTCAGTAAATAGCAGAGTAAATAATTCAGAAATAACTGTACTCAAAGCCTGTCTCACATTTATGGGCACATCTTCTCTGTATCTTCATTATCATGAACATTTTCAGTTTCCAGAAATCCAGATCCAGAAATTCCAGATTTGGTTTCCAGAATCCTGACAGATTCATCACTCCACGTTTCACCTGACATTTGCAGATTGGCCAATTCCTGTTGCTCTCCCTGGAGCCTTCTCCAGGCTGAAGTACTCCAGTTCTTCCAGCCTCCCTCCTGTGCTCCAGCCCCAATGGGACAGTGAAAACTGGATTTTTTTGAGCTCCTCAGCCCTGCTTGGCTGGCAGTGTGACAGAACCCCTTCCCCACCCCTCTGCTGGGCTGCAAATTTGAGCTGCACTGACATCTGCTCTTGCTCTGTTCTTGTGTAGTGGGGTGGAGTGAGGCTGATGAACTGGGTTGTGGAATGTCAAAAAAAGAGGGTTAGGGTTAGGGAATTTTCCTCTGTCCGGTGCCGTGGGAGGGTGTCCTGTCAGTGGGGCAGGGGAAATGCAGATTAACTGTGCCAAGCTGCAGGAGTTTACTGAAGCTGAAATCAGTGACAAATGTGAGCCTCAGCTGACACAGGCCACTGTCAAACCAAAAAAGAAGTGCTCACTGAGCCATTTACACTGGAATAATTTTATCAGTGTAAGATCAATTTTAATTAAATCACTATGTTTTGTTGGGATTTTTTTTTCTACCATTATTTTGCTGACACCGGCTGCACATTTCCCAGGGGTAGGATTACTTGGCAGAAAATCAGATCCTCACTGAAACAAATGTCATCAGAGATGTCTGGTTTGTGAGTTTGGAGGTTAAATTTATTGAAAATTGGGAAGATTTTTGTTGAAGTCTTTGCATTAATTTTTTTAAAAAACATTTTTAGTAGAGAGGGAAAAAATTGCTCAAGCAGCTGCTGCAGTTCTAAGGTGGATCCTCTGTCTGCAGCTCGCTGCTTGCGCTGCTTTTTCCTGTCACAAGATGTCCCTCCAAATCCATATAAAGCAGAATCTTCCACATTTCTACCTGCAAAAGATGTTTTGGCTTGATCTTGGACTTTGTATCTATAGGTTCCTTATTTCACTTACACAAAGACATATATATATATATATATATGTTTGTATTTAAATGTACTGCTTCTTTTAGCAGAAGTCTGTAACAAGTCTGTGATTCCAAATATGTTCGTATGAATTAAAATATCATGGCTAGTACATAATGGAACAATTTGAAATTATGATAAAGAGATGTTAATCAACTGAAAATTGTGCGCATTTTCTATTTCAAGGAAAAAGTGCCAAAGCAATCGTCTACTCTGAGCTTTCTTTAGAGATATTTTTATGGAATTTTGTGTAAGTGTTCTGTTCCCTTTACACCACCTCCTACAAGAAAGAGGATCTTGTGTAGCAAATTCTTTTCTTTCTCCTACAATTTATTCCTTTTTTCTTTCCTTTCTCATTGACAAGGAACCTTAGGGATAACCTGCTCTGTAAATTAATTTATGCAACAAGGCAAACTGACCATTTTGTGATCTGCTTGATATTTTTAAACAGTAATTGAATGAACAAACATTAAAACTGGACATGGCATCCAAATTCAGGGATTCATTGGTACTATCAGCAGCAAATTGGAGCTGCTTTTGTTTCTGAGTGTCTGAGGAGATGACTCAGTGTTGGCAGTGAGGAAAGCCAAATGATCTAATTTGGGTATAGGGATTTCTGCTTGACTGGAAAGAGCTCCTATCTTACCAGGAGGGAATTATTGTACAAATCAACACCTTGGCCCTTTCCAGGTAACTGAATCATCTCATAGTGACCTGCTCTGGCAGCCTCAAATCTGAGTGCCTAAGATTCTTAATCCCTTTAGCTGCAGCAAATACACAGGGAAGCATTACAATATTCATCATTAACTCAGCTCATTAGAAGCTTGCTAATGTTACTGCTAGCTAATCTTGTGGTGGTTCATAAAGCCATTAAAATGTATACTTGCATGTACAGTATTTTTAAAATGTCTGGCAGCAGTTGCTAGGTTTCTCTTTCAATGTAAAGGATTTTCAAATCTATCTCAGACTGAATTAATCACTTTGAGTGTTATCTTTCACCTTCTGCTGTGGCACATTCTGCTTTAATTCTCCTAATGCCTTTTACTATAATTTGAAATCATTTCACAGCAGTGAAAGCAACTGTTTAAGTGCTGATGGTGCTTTGCTGCTGTATATTTACTTTTGGAATTGTCCTTGTACTTTTGCTGACTGCCATGGAAACTTTTGAAACTGATGTTCCCCAGATTCTCATGGATCACTGTGTGTCACAGATGTGTTTCTGTCTCTGCCTTCTGTGGTGTTGATATTTGATGGTTTCACTGACATTGCTAAACAGTTATCCTTGCATATTTTGTAAAAGGGTCTCCCATCATTTAAAAAAATACTGTTTGTAATGGATGTGTGGCTTTTTGTCTGCTTCTGCTTTGTATCTCTGGGGTATTTCTGACTGTGTCATTTATTAATCCAAGTGCTTCTAGAATCATCTCTGCAAACCAGTGTGTGTCTAGATGAAATGTCAGATTAAATGGCAAGCAGTCATGATAGAGCTCATGTAAATATTTAAGAGAGATTACATTTCAGAAACTGGGCTCTGTGTGCCTTAGCCTTAGTAGAACTGTTATCATTTAGCTTTTAGTATCAGGTAAGATATATGAGACAGTTTTTGGATTGGGTGTTTTTTTCCTAACAATTTTAGCAGTAAAAATATTTGATATGAAATGCAGCTATGACTTATAAGCATTTAAAATAACAGATTTACAGACACTACCTGGGTAATGTCACCCCTTCAGCTGTGATTGGAAGCAGGATAAGCACAGGCAATAGTTGGAAAACTGATTACTTACACTGATGCCTCCATCTAACAAGGCAGAGTCCTTACTCTCACTGAAGTTGAGAAAAATGTTACTGAAACTGATGCTGTGGAGTGGCTAAAACGGAGGTTAGACAAAATTAATAGAATAAAAACAGCTGAAGGCCTTCGCTAGGTGCACCTTGGGCAGTCAAAGCCTCTGAGGGGCTACACCCAAGATGGACAATGGTCACAAGTTTTTCACACAGTTACAAGTTAGGTCCATTTCCATATCAAGGGTTAATCCTCCAATTACAGTTTCAGGTAATGAAGTAATTTACTCCAAGTTTGCCTCCCCAGTTCACTGCTATTTGCATCTCTCAGGGCCTGAGATAATGAGGTGTCCTTGAGTTTCAGGCCTAGAGAGGAATTGTTCTGTCTGAACAAAAGGGGAGGACAGCAGCTGACAGGCTATGGAGTTTAAGAGTTACACACTAAAGCAGTACAGGATCTGAAAAACATAAAAGGCAAATCCTAAGGCATCAAAACAAGACTTTGAGGGTTTGATGCAGGAGTGGTGATGCAGGAGTGTGCTCACACGAGTCCCACGAGCCACAGGCATGGATGTGCTCAGGGGAGGAGAGCAGAGAGCACTTGCTTGGTTTTGGCAGCGCCAAAATTAGATATTATTTAGGGAGCACTGTGGCAGTATCCCAACCTAGTTACAGCCTCATCTTCAGGATTCAATGGGGTAAAAGTGTTTTTTGTCAAGTCTGTCACTTGCCTGCATGGAATGGAGCTGCTTCTCATGTATCTGCAAAAGCACAGAGGCAGGCTGAGTTATCTCAGATTACTTTGGGCATAGCTGCTGGGAGTCCCTAAGGAGGTTATACACCAACCAATAAAGCTTCACCAGTGCTTCTAAAAACAACAGGTAAGACATCACTTGTAGAATGTTTTATTATTGCAGTAACTTCCTCAGCCAGCTCTGGTCTGGCTGTCGTGCTCACAGACAGAAATGAGATCAGCATTGATCTATAAATTAGCAGTTGCCTAGTGACTCATGGTCTTGGCATGCTCACTTTATGCAAACAAAAAATATCACTATGCAGTAATGGATGCATGCCAAGTTTTTGTTAGGGTCACTGTCCCAGAGCTCACAGCAATTTTTGACATAAATTTTGACAGGGAGAGTTGCTTAAAAATGGAAAATGTTGATGGAAGCAGCAAATTGTTCAAAAACCATCAGCTATGTAGCTACAGAGGGATGTTGTTATAAACAGACTGCAAGGAGAAAAGAACATGCACAAATTATGAACCCAAATGTATGAAAATAAGCAGTATAGAATAAGATAGAATTTGCAGGGCACAAGTTAATTGTATAAGAAATTGACTTAAAAGCATATCTCAAAATGGCAAAAATAATTTTAATGATTATTGATCAATTTAATAAAGTTATCTAATCATCTTATTGACCATCCAAATGGGAATATGGGTTCCTGCCAATTAAATTTGCAAATGGCACAGACTTGTTGAGTAGTAAGTAATGAAGTTACACCCACAAAATTATTTGAATTACCTAATTAAAAGCTGATGGTCCAGCAATATGCACTTCAATAGAGCTAAAAGCTCTGACACACCAGGTGTGTATGGGCTACAGCTCCCAGTGGGATTCCAATCTTGGAAAGCTTTGGCTCAGAAAAGGGATAAAGGGCCATCCACAGCAAACTGCTGCAGCCTGAGCTCCTGCTCTAGTGCTCTGCTTAAATTAACCAACACGATCCTTTATAAAGTTTATAAAGTAGATGAAGACAGAGAAAAGGCCTTAAGAAGGGATTTTTCTTTGGTGTGCAGCACTCATAACAGCCCCTGTGATGCTGCTCATTTATTTTGTCTGAGATCCAGAAAAGGAGGCCACGATCTCAGCTATGAACTGGAAACCAAACCTGATTGTTCACTGCTGACAGATCCTCAATGATGGATGCTGAAATGAATTGAATAGGAGCTTATAAAAAGTTACAGAAAATTACAGCTGGTACAGAGGGCTTTTGAGTATGACGAGGAATGGTGCTGCAGTGTCCAGCCTCTGCAGTTTTAAGCTGGCCAATGCACTGTAAAAATGCATGTGAAGTATTGTCAGCATCAGTGGGGTTGTGCTGTGTCATTGCTGAATCCTCCTGAACCATCAATCTCAGCAGGATCAGCTTAGAAATCAGCACCTGTGAAACTTCATCCTGGTATTTTCATGGACAATCTGGAAAAAAAAGTGCAAAGTAATGCTTTTCACTAATTTCAGCTTTATCCTTCCTTGTAAATTATCAATTATATCCAATGCACTAAACCCTTTAAAAATTACAGTTTATATTTTTCAAACCCTATGAATGGTAAAGTAAATAATTTCTCCGAGAGGGGTAACAAAATTCTCAAAACTTTCTAAAGAAGATCTGCATATATAGGAATTTGAGTGTGCTTCTCATCTTAGTAGTGAAGAATATTTCCAATTTTTATAAAAGAAGAAACTGTGCTTGCACCATTTCACAGTGCTTTGAGAAACATCACTGTGCCATTCACATTCTCTGAACGTGTTTCCTTCACCCAGGGTTTTTCTCCTGGGAAGCTGAAAGGCAGTGAAAGAGGTCTTAGAGAAAAGGAAAGCAATTCTTATCTCATTTGCTTCTCCTGTGTTTTGCTCATGTGGAATGTGTTTGGAGATTGTTTACCCACAGGTGATTGTTTCATTGGATTCTGCTGTGAGTTGTTTTGACTCTTTGGTCAAGCTGTGTCAGAACTCTGGAAAGAGTCATGAGCTTTCATTATTATCTTTTTAGCATTAAGTATAATTTCTGTATTCTTTAGAACAGTATTGTATAGTATTCTTCAATATAATATAGTATAATAAAGTAATAAATTAGCCTTCTGAGAACATGGAGTCAGATTCATAATTTTCTCCCCTCGGGGGTGCCTTGTTTTAAACACATCAGTGTCTTTGTCTCTATCCTTTTTGTCTTTCTTTTCATCCAAGGCCTGAGCAATCTTCACTGGTACAAAAGTAAATCTTCCATTGGACATGGAGTCATTACAGGCTTGTGAATTGCAGAATCATGGAATAGTTTGGGTTGGAAGGGTCCTTGAAGACCATCCCATTCCAACCCCTGCCTTGGCAGGGACACCTTCTACTAAACCAAATTGCTCCAAGTCCCATCCCACCCAGCCTTGGACACTTCCAAAATTAAATCCACAAAAGGCTTTAATTTTGGCCCGCATTTGCAGTCTCTGTGCACTCCTGCGGCTCCACTGGATCCCATGGAATGATGCCAGTTTGTCCCCACTCAAGGCTGGATTCTGATCATATTCTTCCCTGGTTTTGGCTTTATTCACACACAGGACACAAAACCCAACTGCCAGAGCAGGTGTGGAAGAATCATTTCAGTCTTATGGGGCATCCTTATGGACAATCCTGTCCCAGAGCCTGGAGACACCAGGATCAAGAACCCCTGCTCCAGGGTGGCAGGGAAGAGCAAAGAAAAGGAGTCAGGAGAGCTCTTGAGTAAATGCTGCAACAGCAGCTTGCAGAGGACTCTAGGAAATGTGAACCTCAAAAAAATTAGCACTGAATATTTTGTCTACCATTCATGGCAAAAGAATGGCTCTTGAGAGCAGCAAAGAAATGCAGTGAGGAATTCTCACCTGAGGAATTATTTTCCTGCATTCTTCCACGGTGAGCAGCACATCTCTGCCTCTCTGAGGCACAATGGAAATTGAAAACCTGCAGTACTGGAACAAGTGCCCTCAGCTTTCCAGGGTAAAATAATACTTGTAATGGTTCTGTCTGTATGGAAAAAACAAACAAAACAAAAACAAAAAACAAAACTTGCCCAAGCCCTATAATCTCATTCTGACAGAAATTATGAAAAAAACCACCCTAGATCTGATATCAGCAAATCTTTCTTGAGCTATTTGTATCTCTTAATGAAGAGAACTGCTGATGTGATTTGCAGAACAAGAATGCTTTAAATCATTGTTTTAAGCATGTAATGGACTCCTACATAACCAGCTTAAGGAAGTCTTTAAAAGAATATTTGTATTTCTCTTGTATTTATTTTTTTCATTAATATTTTTGGCCTGCATCAGAAAGACAAGGCTAGCAAGCCACCTGGGAAAGGCACCCCTTCACTCCAAGCAGAATGGACTTTCTCCAAACCATACCCCAGTCCAGTTTCTGTAATCTGCTTCTTAAAGCCTCTGGTAGTGGAATTTCCAAAACCAAAGACGAATGGAAAATTTTAATCCCAATGAGCAGAGAAAGGTAGTGAATGCAAGAGAAAATAGTGTTATTCTTAATGAACCCTTGATATTACATTAACCTGTAAATTTTCTGTAGGATAGCAAGAACCTGGAAGTTTCAAAATCTCATCTGTGTCAACTCTCTGAATTAATTGTGCAAATTTGTTTTCCTGTATGTTGCCTAAGGAATACCTTTCTTGTTCAAAGCCATGAGCTGAAGATTGATAGCAGGAAATGGAATTAATTTGCTTTTTGACTTTTGTGATAGAGGAGAACCTCCCCCCCCGCCCCCCCCCCAGTTAAGACTTTTGAACAGTGTAAGATATCAAAATACTTCAAAATATAAATATTGAAAACATCCAAAACATAACTCTGTTTTTGAAATAATCTAAGAGGAAATCATATTTAGTTGTCACCAGGTCCCCACTGTAAAATAGTTAGAACACAGTCTAAAGAACTCAATTGCTAGAAATATAGAATTAATAATTAATAAAGTTAATATTGTGAATGAATAAGATAATGAAACATCCATAAAGCTGCTAAACAATGTTGTACTTTAGGCAAAGGAAGACCGAGATTATCAGCTTGTATTACTATAAAACAACTCTATTTTGTAAAGAAGAAATTAAGGTTCTTTCTTTGTGTTATAGTTAATTTGAAAAAAGGGGAAAAAAAAAGAAAGTGAGGAAGTCCAGCCGGTTCTGAGGACCACAATTGATGTATTTCTTTTGAAAAGGAGCAGCAAAAACGTGTCTTTGATCCCTCTTGTATAGCCATAGGTAAAAATGTTCCAGGACAAAAGGATTATGTATGAGTTTCTGTTATGAAGTGACTGTGCTCTGACAGCTTGATGTGCTGATTTTCCAAGGCAAAGGAGAATTTTAAGAAGCCCAAGTGACTGAATCCATCTGAAATGTGGAATGATTCCATCAGGAGAGGTGTCAGCCAGTGCAGTCCTGAGTATCAAGAGTCCTACAACTCTCTTCAGTTGCTCTGAGAGGGGGATTATGATTTCAAAAGTGTGGCTGAAATGCTGCACTGACGCTTCTGGGAATTATTTTAGCAATATAATACACCAGTCTTTCTGGGCATAATAAAGGAAGTAGATACTAGGGCTCAGGACACTGCAGTGTTTCGTTTTTGGAGTGAAGAAAATGTTTCCTCTGATGCTTCTGTTGTTTGTGTGACATCTGATGTTGAAAAGTTCATGTCTACACCTTCTCCAGACCTTCCTCTTACCACTGCTCTCATTATTTATAAGAAAATAGAATAGAAAAGAATGATAGACTATAATAAATAAAAAAGATAGAATATCTTTTTGTGTGATAGAATTTTGAGTGATAGAATAAAATAATTTAAAAATCATTGGAAGAGACCTTCAAGATCATTAAGATTTAACTCCCACTAAATCATAGCATGACCACGTACACCCACTTTGTGAACACTTCCAGCAATGGGGGCTGCAGCATTTCCAGGACAGCCTGTTCCAATGCTTAACCATTCTAAAAGTGAAGAAATTTTTTTTTCCTAATATCCAACCTGAACCTGTCTTGGTGCAGCTCAAGACCATTTCCCCTTGTATATCAAGACCTGGACCTCTTGTTGCCCTTTTAGATGCAACTGGAAAAAGAGCAGAAACCAAACACCATCACCCCCCCACCCCCCAAAAAAAACAAAAACAAAACCAAAACAAAGCAAAAAGATCTTGAAGAAAAAGCAAAAACACACACATAAAGTCCAATGCGTGGCATTCACATTCTCTGAAAGAATCCCTTCACCCAGGATTTTTCTTCCAGAAAGCTGAGAGGCCTCAGAGGAAAAGGAAAACAATTCTTATCTCATTTGCTTCTCCTGTGTTTTGCTCCTTTGGAATGTGTTTGGAGATTGTTTACCCACAGGTGATTGTTTCATTGGATTCTGGTGTTGTTTTGGCTCTTTGGCCAATCAGTGCTAACCAGTGTCAGGATTCTGGAGAGAGTCAAGAGTTTTTGTTATCATCTTTTTAGCATTGAGTAAGTATCCTTTCTGTATTCTATAGTATAGTATAGTTTAGTATTCTTTGATATAATATAGCACAATAAAGTAATAAATTAGCCTTCTGAGGGCATGGAGGCAGATTCATCATTCCTGCCTTTGTCAGGGCATTCCCTGCAAATACAATCCACATGGCCTAAAGGCAGTCACTGTTCATTCCCACAGTGGGGGAAGTCCTGGGTGTGTTCTCAGGAGGGAATTTCCACCCAGCACAACAAGGAGGAAAATTTATCTGTTGGCAGAAATACAAACACTGACACCATCAGGTGGTTGGCTTCCTGCAGAGGAAGGGAAATGTGGCTCCCCAGAATGTTGGTTGTTGTACAGCATCATATTCTTGAGCACATCTTGGGCCAGCTGTGCTTCAAATTGTTTATTTCACTAAACTAAACTCCTTATAAAACCCAGTGGAGCAATAGTAACAAAGGCTGGTGTGCTACCAACACCAACACTCATGTGTGAGCAGAGAAAATGCCTTCTGGGGTTAGGGGGTTCAGCAGACTTAATGAATTCAGCTGATGAGACTTTTTTCTTGGTTGTGCTTCCCACAGACCAAATTAATTCCAACAGATGAGTAAAAGATGGAAAGACATGCTAATTAGCAGCTTTTTTTAATGAACCAGTTCTCTACTTCAGAATCTAATTAGCTTTCTAGATAAGGCTTAGGCTGAAGTTTGTTTCTCCAGTGTAAGGATTATGTTCCTGTTTTTCCAGTGTTTGAAGATAAATGCTTTGGATTGATGGATATTCACTTCTATAGTCCTTACTTATATATTTATAAATTGTATATAAACTTAAATAGATGATGAGGGCCTTCTCTCATTACAGCTCTGGGGAATTAAACACCACATAAATTCCTCCAAGACAGAGAAGGCAGAGGGAACAGAAAGGACTGCAAATTGTGGGTAAGAGCATTTTACCAGAGTGATGGAGAGCAGTCGTGGTTGTGAGACAACAAACTGAGGGAGAAGTGAACAGGAGGACTCTGAAGGGAACTATGGTAAGAGGAGAAAAGACAAAAAGAATTTCCAAAATCTATTTGCTTTTCTTACAGTTTATATGTTGAAGGAAGAAACCAGAAACTATTTAATGGAAAACAAGGATAGAAGCAAATGTGAAATCTACATAAAAATAGAAAAAAACAACTTGCTGTTTAGGTTTAATTGTCTGTGAGGATAAGATAATCTCCTGACAAAAGTCCTGTGGGCTTGGGGGAAAAAGGTAAGTATGACAAATGGTTGTGCTGAAAGAAATAGAGTCATAACATTCTGCTGTTTGCAGCCCAGCACAGTGGATTTACTACCATGAAACATGCAATTTTAAAAATTCAAAGTGGTACTGGTGAGTAATTTCTTCCAAACTCCCAGGCTACAATTTTTAATCAATTTTTTTGAGGAAAGAGGCTGACATGCTAGGCCAGGGCCAAACTTGACTAAATTTGCATTAAGTCTGATTTCAGAAACATTGAGGAATTTAAAAATAACGGATGCTAAAATATTCTCTGATTCATGACATCCATGAATAAATCCACAGAGGAAGTGCATGTACTGCACTGCAATGGTGGTGGCAGGTAGTGAATAAAGCATTTTTGACTGTCTTAGCATGTTTGGGAGACAAGCTCTGAGCTTCAAGGCTACACAAGTAGAGGACTGAGGTGAGTTAATTTGCTGCTTGGTGTTGGTACAGGTCAACCACAAAGGATACTTTAAAAAATCCACCCAACACCTCAGCAGCTTCTAGCAGTGTGACAGATCTAGGACTGTGCTGCCACAGAGGTAATAAAGACAGGCTCAGGAGTCTGCTTTTCCCTTCCAAAACTAGCTCACATTTCTAGGGACATGCTGAAAAAAAAAATAGAGGAGAAAGAATGAGAAAGATGTTAAATTTGGCGATGATAATGAAACTCTGCATATTGAACGAGGATCAAGTTAGACTGATTCTCTCTTGCCAGGGAAATTTGATTGCTTTTTTAATAGAATTATAAAATGTAATGGAAAGAGGGAATCCAAAATTTCCCTTGTATTTGATGGAATATGTATTTGAAACATCTCAAAACTTAATTCAAGGGGATTTCGAGGGGGTCTGGTAATACCTGTGTGAGACCCAATAATGAAACCAGCTGTGATCAGGTGAAGTCTTCAGCTTTCCAATAAAACAATGACATCTCAGATGTGTTTACAGAAGTTAGTGAAAACACAGCGTGGTGCTGACTCCATCAAATCAGTGACAGAGGGCACTGGAGCTGCTCCTGCTGCAGGGGAAGGAATGGCCATGCTGATTTCCCCACCCAGACACATCAAACTCAGCCCACACTGTCCTCATCTCTTCCACTCAAAGTTAGGGCCAAATTAGTCTGCCTGCAGTATATGTGTCCCTGAGGACTGTTTGTGAGTTTATAGTGTGAGAGACAAATCAGAAATGGGTGATGTGTGGATGGGAAGCAGCAGACTGTGCAACATGCTTCTAAATTCTGGTTCAATGGTCACAACACTCCCTACTCTCTCTCTGCAGTGAGGTTTGGTGTTGACCATACTCTTGGAAAAGCAATTTGGTCTTTCTGTGGGATTCTAATGCCTCTAGACTCTTAGTCACCACAAGAGATACCAGAGGTCCAAGCTGGGTAGAAGCCAGGCAGAAAGCAGCAACTTTTTTTAGCATTAGTTTACACACCATTTTAATCTCTAGAGTTTTGTGTTGCAGTTGGATTCAAAAGATGATTATGTGGGTCAGATTCTATTGCTCCTGTTTGGTTGTTGTTTTGGTTTTGGTGTTTTGTTTTTGGTTTTTTTTTTTTTTGTTTGTTTGTTTGTTTGTTTTTTCCCCTGGTGTTTCACCAGGATTGGAGGAGATGGATGAAGCTCCTGTTAAGACAGCTGTAACAAACCCAGGTGGCCTCCAGGCTTCCTGAAGAGCAGGGCCTCCAAAACCAGTGCACACGAGTGGCCGAAAGGATCTCTGTCCCAGCAGAGCTGGAGCAAGGATTCAGAGCTGTGAGAAAAATCAGCATGCTGGGCATGAGGGAGGGAAGTGGGGGGAGGCTCAGTGAGCTGGGAGCAAAAGAGTGGGAAATGATGGCTGGGAAGGGGAGGCAGAGAGGTCAGAATATTCAAAGGATGGATCCTCCCAGTAACAATCAGGGGGACAAGTGCTGGCTTTGTCCTCCTCATCACACCCATAAATAATGTGGAAAACAGAGAACATCCAGTTGATGGAGCCCTGGATACTGAGAATTTCAGACTTTCTGTGCTGAAAGGCACAGACCCTCAAGAGAACACTACATTTGACCTGAGGCCATGGAGAAGGCTTCCACAACTGAATGATAGAACTGGGATTACGAATGTGGAGTTTGAATAGAAGTGTGTAATATCACGTGGTGGAAAATTTAGAGTTTAAGGTTTTAAAATATAGTAATATATATAAAGCTAAGATGGAGGTTTCAGGGTGGAGGCTGGTCCTTCTTCACTTTCTTCATGGCTTTGGGTTGTGTTTTGTAATTGGACAGAAGTTCTGCATCGAAGGACACGAGGGATTATAAAAGTGAAAATATTTTAGGTGTCATTTCTTAATTGGATAGTTTAGCCTTAAAAGACCTTGTAGAGAAAGATGGTTAGCCATTTTGTTAGTAGAAGGCTGTAGGACTCACAGCTTGTAAGACTGTGATATAGACAAGAAATAATAAACATTTGAGTCTGAACATGAAATACCATCTCAAGCACATCAGTCCTGACCTTGACAGAGGCAGAAAAGAAGTTAAAGAATTGAAAATCAGTGATGTGACAAGGACTACAAATTATGTGGAATTAGATTAGTAAGAGCTAAAGCTGTCTGCAAAGAGTTGCAAAAGGGACCTCATAAAATGTGAGTAACTGGATCATGAAAGTGTAGATATCAAACTCCACGCTGATAGCTGGAGGAGGAACAGGCATGAGGAGATATGCACCAATGAGCTCCAAATTAGCTACCACATCTCAAGAAAAATTATCTGAGTCATTGTGGATAATTCAATCAAAATATCAGGAAAATATTTGGGAGCAATGAAAAAAAACCACAACAAAGAAACAGACGAAAATTTAATTACAGCTGAAGGGTGAGACAAAAATCCAACACGCTGCAGCAGCAAATCCCCAGTGTACCCACACCTTACATTGTGCAAGCAGTGTGACCTCTTCCCACTTCCTCACTGACAATTTTTTTTTTTCTTAAATATAGCTAGAAAAATCTCAGGGAAGAGTACTGAAAATGATCATCAGCATGGAATATTTTCCATACAAGGAGAGGCTAAATAGAAGTGCGCCCCTCAGAAAGCAGAGGACTAAATCACAGAAGTATACAAAATATATAAATTATGATCCACACATGGCATGGAAGATGTAAGTGAGGAACTGTAGCCATTATTTCTTACTGTACAAGCACACCATGAAATCATCAGCAGGTCCTGAACAAACAGAAGGAAGTATTTCTGCAAGCAGTCTATAATTAAATTGTGGAACTCATTGCTACAGGATGCCATGGAAGCTGAAAGCATAAATGAATTAAAAATGAGATTAGACAAATTTATGGATTTGCCTCCATCAAAGGCTGTTAAACAGAAGGATGTGGTTTCAATATCTGACTCAGGAAATCTTTCAGCAAAGATTGCAGGAAATCTGCAAGGATATGTTGAGGAAGGAGAGCAGAGGATTTTCAGTCCTTGTGAAAGGGATCATTTGGCACCTGATTTTCCCCTGTGCACATTCTCTAAACAGCTGAAACTGGATTGTCTCAGACACAGGATGCTGAACAATCCTTTGGCTTGACTCATTATGACTCTTTATAATTCTTACTTTATTTCATTTCTCCTTTCCCTTTATCTGCCTTCAGTTTTTATGACCAAGCCATTGGATGAACAAAGTCTCTCAGTAGCAGAGGCAGCTGCTGTTTGACCAGACTTCACAACCCTTTTTGACTTCTGGGGTTGTTGGACAGTTTTAGCTGTGCCTTGTCTTAATGCTCAGCACCTGGAAAAAGCAGGGAGGATTTTCAATTAACTCCTGGGTGCATGAGCCATAGAATTAATTTCCTTTGATGCACACTGGAGGTTTTTTGAAGACTCTGCTAGGCAAGACTGGGCAAACGTCTGAGGCACACCATGGACTGAAGGCACAGCTCTAACTGCTGGGGATGACTGTGAGCTGAGCTGGGCTAAAAAAAATCTAATGAATTTCCATTATCTAAAAGAGCACTTAAAAGCACAACTAAAAAAATGTGCAAATAATCCAGCACTGGAACAGGATGCAAACACCAGTCAGGAGAAAAAAAATTGAGCAACTAGGAAATGGAATCTGGAAATTAGTTGTAAAAAATTACCTCCTTTGTAAGCTGATACATCTGGGAATCACTCTCCCTTTCCTCTTCCCCATATTCCTATTCTCAAGGGGAGGCAGGAATGTAAGTAGGTGCATAAAAAGCAGAGGTTAAGTGCACAGCAGCAGGGAAGTGAAATGACAGTGATGTATTGAAATGGAAATGGGGGTGGTCAGTTTGATCTGCATATACAAGGGCATTATGCCATGAAACTTCTTGAATTTAACCATGGTAGAAGCACACCTGTGACACTGCAGCTAAATTCAGAAAACTGTTAATAACAAAATTAGAATGAACTGCACCAAGTTTAAAACCCACAGCAAAATGAAAATAGGGACTGACTTTAACAAAGCCATGAATACATCAGCAAAGAAAACATGAGGAGGGGGAAAAGTTCTTTAAGCTGAAGTACACTGCTGGCACAAGAACAAATAGCTGTAAACTGGCCATGAATAAACTTAGGATGGAGATTAGAAGAATTTGTCTAGCCCTAAGAGGAGTGAGTTTTTGGAACTGCTTTTTAGTAGAAACAAGAGAGACAGATCACTCTATTTTCAAATGACAGAGAACAGCTTATATGATATTGTTGCCTGAAATAGAAAAGGACTGTTTCTGGCAAGCCAGGAAGTCCCTTATATCTTTATATTTTAAGCAATTCTGTATTATAAGATGAAAGTAGATTTGAGATCATAAACATTTGAAGGGCAGGGAGAGAATTACTTTCTTGAGAAACTTCTGAGAGTGGTTATGCAATATTTTCTCAAAGGGACTCATGGATGACTCATCATTTGGGCTGTCTAAAATAAGGCTGAATAAAGCAGCAATCCAGGTAATTTCAAGATGTGCCAGCACGAAGAACAAGTCAGTCTTAATTGTCACTCTTCATCAGGACTCATGTCATGGGGCCTTGGTGATTCAAACCCTGGAGCTCAATGGCAAAAGTACAAAACTCAGGGAGGTGGATTCTCTGAAAGCTGCTGAAAAGGAAGAGATGGTGGCCAAAAGTTATGAATGTTGGGCTGGGGATTCGTAATTGCTCACCCCAAGTGGTGTAAGGTTCCCTTTGTGTTGGCATGAACAAGATCTGCTTCCTAGAGAGGATGATGCAGGAGGAAACATTTCATGTGGAGGATGCTCATGGACCCTGAGCCACCTGGGCTAGAGGAAGGTGTCACTGCCCGTGGCAGGAGAGGATTGGAACAAGATGATTTGCAAGGTCCTTTCCAGTCCTAACTATTCTCTGATTCTATGATTTCAAAAGGAGGTTCAGGACCACCAATTCCAATTACGTAGTTCAAAATATCATAGAAGAACCTCAGATTTGGGGGCCACGTGGCTTCCGAAAAGTTCACAAAACTGAGGCAAAAATAGCCATGAAGGTCAGTGTCTAAAAGATCAGACCTCAGGTACAAGGGCTGGCCAGTGCAGACTGCAAAATTAGCTACTAATTTTAGTTTTGCTAATTTTTAGTTTTAAAACTAATTTTAGTTTTATATTTGAACAGCTTACTACTCTCTGGATATTGCTTGTGTTTTGTTTTGGTATTTTTTTAATATTAAGCTGCCATTTAACTTCGTGTTTTACATTGGGAAAACAAGATGTTGGAAATGTTCAGTGATCCCCTCTCCCCTTTCTCAGGCACACAGGAGGGTGTTCTGTCATCAGAATGACAAGCACAGCAGAGGGCTTCTGTTCAGAGCTGCTGGAACTGGGTTTTCCAGACCAGTGGTGAAAATGATGGCATGGAGACTGGAATTTGTGGAAAATTGGATGGAAAAGGAGGTCAGAATGTTTTTCTCTTACAAGAAGAGTCACTGGTGCTTGGATTTAGTGCATTTTTGAGATAACCTGGATCCTTTGTAGCTTATCACTGTGGCACTGGGACAAGGCACGCTTTAGGTAAATAGTCACAAGGTAATGACTTCACAGAGGTGTTTTTAGCAAACTAGAAGAGATCTTTAACAAAATGAAGATACAGATTCTGACTTCATTGATTGGCTGTTTTAATAGAAAACAAGCCAAAGTTAAAGTAGTCATGCTTGGAATATTAAGCTCTCCCAATGAGTTTTCTGATTTTAATTAAAACTGCAGTTTTGATTCTTTGCATTGTAAGACTAATTTCATGCATATCAGTACAAGGTCATTTCATTGTTCTCAGAGATATCTTTTAATCTGCCCCCTTGAGACTTGCATTCCTTGATTAAATAAATATGCTCTGGGAGCATTTATTATCTGACCATGCCCACTCACACATCAGATGCCAGGCAGTTACCCTTTCTTCTTAATATACCATCAAATTGGTAAAAGCATTGGAATTCTGGGCTCTGTCCAACACTGACAGATGAATAATTAAAGTAAAAAAAGACTTCAAGTTCTCACTTTTCTCTTTCATGATCTCACTTGATGTAACTTTCAATACTGAGAATACCAAAGCTGGACAAAACTCTGACAGCAATACTTTTACCACCAAAAATATAGGTTCAGAATCATTAATTATTTTCTACTGATTCTGCTAAACTGCTTCACCTGGGAGATGAAAATGCAAACCCAGAATCCAAGCTTCTGCTTTGAGATAGTGTAATTCAGTTTCCACGGAAGTGACCATATTAACCAAAATTATTTCCAAACTTACTGTATATAAAACAGTGAACATTTAAAAATGCAGGAAAAGCCCCTCCATGCATCCACCATTAATGAGCACAAAGGTAACAAATCTGGTGGGTTGATACAGCTGCAAGTAGAGAATGCTAAGAAAGCTCTGAAAAGTCAGATAAAAAATGGAATGGCAACTAATTCCTCCCAGTTTCCACAAGTCAAGCCTCAAGCAGCATCACGCAGCTTTTAAGTCTTCAACTCTATATTGACTCATGCAGTCACTTATTATGTGTTCATCTCACTTTGATTCATCATCCCTAGCTGGAGAGTCAGACTTGCCAAGATTCTGCCTTTTCTCAGAAGCCTTTTTGGGAATGTCACAGGAATTCTGTGGTGTGACACGGAGGAAGGACTCAGTTGTGGCATCCAGGCTAATTTTGTCCAGAAAGAGCTTGTGAAACCTGTCCTGCCAACAGCTGAACAGCGACACTGCTGACCTGAAATGTTTCCTTTTAGCATCAAACCCTCCTTCCATCTGGATTTAGCCTTTCTGTCCTGCAAGCTCATCTATCTCACTGTTTTTTCCCCCCAGAGCCCATCTCCATTTTTCATTGTTGGCTGAGGTCCTGGACCCCACAAAGCTCCTGCTGCCTGGGCTAGATGACAGGATGATGAGGACATGTGGCCTTTCCGTCCCTTGAACACAGGAAAATCTTGGGGGAGGGTTGGTAAGACTTCCAAGTATGAAGTGCAGAAAATATTCAACTCCTTCCACTTGCTTGAATTTTTCTCTACAATTCCCCAAGCTGTGTGAAGGTCAAGAGCTCATTTCCTCTTAGAGCATCTTCACTGGCTCTGCTCTGTCTCTGTTTTCTTATCTATTTCTTTACCATGTTCAGCTGTAATGAGCTGATAAGAATTCAGATAAGGAAATTACAATGAATGGGGTGTTGTTATTTTTTCTTCTTGGACACAAAAAGGACAGATTCTGTATGCCTTACTCTGGGAAACCTTCCCTGTAGCTGCTTGTGAGCTGTCACAGAGCTGTAATCTGCAGTTCTGTTTTCATAAAGGCAATGTTAAAGGCCAAAGGTTTATGTTGATGCAAACTCTGAACTTTCCAGGGCAGCAAATAATTTCAGCATTTTGAGGAAGATAAGGATTTCCTCATAATCCAGCAGAGGGCCCTGGATCTGATTTCACTTTTTTTTTTTTTTTTTTGGCAGAAAATTATTTTACTTATACAATGGAGCTGTTCACAGGAAGCCAGCTGAGCCTTGCATTCAGTTCAGGTTTTGATTTTTTGGTAGAAGTTAAGTTACATTAAGAAAAGAACATGGCACAGATTATAAAAACAAGTTATCAGACTTATTTATTTAACTACCAACTCCACTGCAAAACACAGAGAATAAAAAATGATGATTTTAGAGGTTATTTATATCAGGGATTAATCCTGCCTGGTTTTGCTTTTTCAGCACTGACATCAGCTAGAATTTGGGGAATGTAGGCTTGTGTTCATTGCAGGCATTTAATTCACAAAATAAAGCCACAGACGAGTAGAACTGGTGAGAATTTGCAGGTTGTTCTCCCCAGTTTGATTAATGTGATATACAGAATGCACTACAAAGTGATTTTGAAATGTAAAACATTAATGTTCCCTTTGAAGGGCTGATATCAAGTGCCAAATGATATATCAATTAAATGGAAAACAAATCCCAGCCCTGCAAATATTGTACAGAAACAGCTTCTTTGAAGTCAATGGGACTAATTACAAGTGTAAAATAAAGCCTGGTTGTACAGCACTTCAGTTAACTGGAGTTTAATTCCATGAATTTAATAAAAAACAGATCTCGGAACAACTCCAGCTCGGCTTCACACTGACAAAGTGCAATTCCTGCCTGGCTCAGCCATCTGTGGGTCTCTGGTACCCAAAATCCTGCAGGACAGGGTCTGACACTGCACTGCAGAGCTCCACAGTTCCCATCTCAGAGATGCAGTGTGTGGGCACTGACTGGCAAAGGGTTGTGTTCAGTGTTCCCAAATCCTCTGGTATCACACCCAACTGTGCCATTCAAACTCTCTGAACATGATTCCTTTGCCCAGGGTTTTTCTCTTAGGAAGCTGAAAGGCAGTGAGAGGCCTCAGGGAAAAGAAAAACAATTCTTATCTCATTTGCTTCTCCTGTGTTTTGCTCTTGTGGAATGTGTTTGGAGATTGTTTACCCACAGGTGTTTGTTTTGTTGGTTTTATGTGAATTGTATTGACTCAATGGATAACCAGGGACAAGCTGTGTCGGGACTCTGGAGAGAGTCATGAGTTTTGATTGTTACCTTTTTAGCATTCTGTAAGTATCTTTTCTGTATTCTTATTATAGTATAGTATAGTATTCTTTAATATAGTATAATGAAGTAATAAATCAGCATTCTGAGTACATGGAGTCAGATGCATCGTTCCTCCCTGCCACAGGGCTTGCTGTGCATTTACAATATCCAACCTTCAGCTCCAAAGGGCAGCTGGACACATCCAGAATTTCCTGGTTTGAGATGGAGTTGCTGTGCTCAGGCTTGGCTTGGTGACAGGCATCAGCCGCTTCCTCGGATAGCTCCTTCCCATGAGCAATGTTTAAATTAAAAGTGAGAGGTGGGGGGTTCTGAGCTGGATTTTAATTTATGGATTAGCCCTGATGGATGCTGTGAAGCTGTTCTTGTTTCTAATTTGTATACAAAGCAAGAAAATTAGTTTTGTGCCATAAAAATGAAAGAAAAGACAAATATGTAGCTCATAGGGGGGATATGATTCCCAGCTATCAAGGTTACACTGAGGCAGCAATTGCGATGTTCAGCTTTTCCACTTAGATGAAATTTGATCTCTCAGGTTACCAGTAGCATCATGTCTTTAGATGTACCAGTGTCCTGCACATCAACATCCTCATAGCAGCTCTTGGAAGCACTGCTGATTACTCTCAGGTGACAATTGCTTAGAGGTATTTCTGGGCAGAAAACATTGTTTTCACAAAGCATGTGTTCCCTTTCAGTGCAGTTCTGTCAATATTTTCATATTGCAGCAGTTCTGGATCCTAGGAATGGAGGTTGTGCCTCTCAGTTACACTAAAAGGAGCAATCTCTTGTGGGTTTTGGAGGGGATTGTGGGTTTTATCTCCACAGGCTGAGTCTCTGGTACCCTCTGTGCCATGACAAATCATCAATGAAAACCATTTGAGTCTCCTCCAGCTCACAAGCTGTAATCTTTGTTATCCATGGGTTTCCAGAGATGTGCAAATGGTGCATAATCAACGCTCAGAGCCTGATAAAGGCATGGATCAGCATAAATCAGGACTCAGAAGCCAACCCCTAATGGACTGGCTGAGGAGCTGGGTAATGTACAGAGCACTCTGTGCACAAATAACTTCTGATGTAATGCAAGGGAATGAGAATTCATTAAAAAATCTGTTTCTGCATTTCTGGCTGTACCTTTCAAGTACCAGCCTAGCTGTCCTATGATTGACACAATTCTGGCCAGACCATTGTCCCCCTTTTTTCAGCTCCTCCCTAAGCAAATTTGTGGATATTTTAATTGTAATTATCTTTTTGTTTGCTTTCAGTGTTTAACCAGGATCAAACCATTGCCCATATAAACTTCTGGGATGGTCTGCTCAGGGCTCACATGGACTGTCTTGTCTCATACTTTCCTTTCAGCTGGATCATTAGCAGTGCAATTAAATAGCACCAGACCCAGTGGTGTCAGTCTGAACATTTTCCTCAGTGATGACTGGCCTCTGAAACTGCTCTGCCAGGACTCAGAGAAGGAAGTCCTGTTCCATGCAGCTGGGGATCTATACAGGACAAATTCTAATGCTTCTTCTTTTAGTATCCCTGGGCTGGGCTCCCAGGATGAGCACTGTAAAAGGACTTTTAAAAAGATAATAATAGAAAATAAAATATTTTATATATATATATATATATATATATATATATATAAAAATACATAAATATATAAATATATAAATATATAAAATCTATATTATATATTTATATATAGATATATAAGATATATATATATTTAATATATCTACATATAAAAATAATAAAATATTATTATTCTGAAGATGTTCCTGAGCAGCACTTGCAGTGGCATGCAGAGATCTATAGATAGATTATATATAATACATAAACATAGAAATATATAACATCTATATTCTATATAGATTATATATAGATTTAATATATCTACATATAAAAATAATAAAATATTATTATTCTGAAGATGTTCCTGAGCAGCACTTGCAGTGGCATGCAGAGATCCTGCTGCCTCATGGAGGATGCACTTGCAAAGAATATCCTCAGATGAGACCATGGATTCAGATCCAGACTCTGGGCCAGCCCCCTCCAGGACAAGGAGCCATTTCAGTAGCTGTGTGCTCTGGAGGGGAGTGCAGAGCCTTTCACACCCTTGGGTGGTGAATCCAGCTGCCAAGCCCTGCTGAAACTAGGCCAGTGCTGTGTGAATCTTGTGTGTCCCACCTACTCACCTGTCTACTCTGCTCAGCTCTCCCTCTGCAAAGAGGTTGAAGCTGGAAGAAGGGAGAGCTGGCCTTGCTGGGTTTCCTCCTCCCTGACACCTGACCAACACCCACCCATGGCTGTGCCAGCTCAAAGGTCTGACAGTTCTGCTGTTTGAGCTCCTGCCACTGGATTTCCTTGCAGAAGCTTCTTTCCAGAGAAACAGAGGTGATCCTCAGCGCTCCTAGAGCAGCTGCTGATGTGCAGGGATGAAGGATGGAGCAGTCAGTCAGGCTTACCCAGGGAAAGCACCACCTTTAATCACGTTGCATTACAACTGGAGGGCTGGAGAAGCTGAAAGCTCTGGCATGATGTGGGAATTAAAGGGCCAGGCAGGGTCTCTGTGCACTGCTGTGATGCACCCAGCAAACCTCAGAGCAGTGAAAGTGAAGGGAGGTTAAATTACACAGCATGCAGGGAAAATGCTGTTATTTAGACTCTGGTGTTGTTGAAATTGCACTTAGTAAAGATCCAAGGTGAACCAGTCTCCCCGTTTTACAGCATGTGGTAAGAGTGGGGCTATCCAGGAGATAATTTCAGAGAGCTGCAGTTTTGGACTCAGTACCTGTCTCATCTCTGAAGTTGTTCTTTGCAAAGGGAAGCACTCCCTGCACAGCTGTTTGTCTGGGAAACCTGGAAGGGTATGATCACACCTGCCCCTTCTGCCTTTCCTGGCCTTGGCCCGTTGTCCTGGCACTGAGATGCTTGTGCCTTCAGAGCAAAGCTGGGTCTAAGACCCCTGGCTGGTGCAGACACTCCAAATTCCAAAGCAGTCTGGAGCAGGAGCCTGTGGTGGCTCCCAGGAGGGCTCTGGGGAAGGTGGGGAGTGGATGATGCCTTGAAGCTGAGTTTGGGGTACCTCTTTCCAGAAAGACCTGAAACATTGCCACAATTGTGGCAGAGGGGGGAAAAGATGGAAAGGACCTTGGAGGAGCTGCCTGGCCCTGCTTCACTGCCAGAGCTTGTGGAGATGGACAGGGAGAAGGGGGAAGACCAAAATCCCAAAGGGCTCCCTGGGAAGCATCTCTGTGGACTGAAAGATGATCAATGCTGTGGGGCAGCACCCACAGGTCACCTCTCCTCTCAGGCCTTTTGCCTCTCTGTGGTGACAGTTTGGAGTGGTTTGGCTTGCCCAGGAGGAGTTGTTATTCTCACCAGGTTTCCAGACTCTCTTTGGGTGTTCCAATACCTCTCTATGCCTTGTAAGGTGGGTGTGTGCCAGATGAACCCCACAGCTCTGGGGCTCCTGGGCTTCCTACCTGTCTGTGTCCAAATGGGATCTGATTGCAGGCTGTGGAAGGGAATTCCTGCCTGCTGGCCAGCCCAGTGCTGCCGCACACTGCCAGAGGTTTGCCTGTGTGAGGGTGAGGATGTGAGACACATGGAAAGCAGGGGGGCTGCAGTGCAGATGTGGTGAACTGAAAAAGAGACTGCAGCTCCTTCAGTGTTGAAATATTTTCTGTGGGATCGGGGAGGTTGTTTTACTTATCTTCATTTTCCTATTTATGTCAAAAGCCCCCTTTTCCCTTTTTTATACTCTTTCCTTTTTCCTATTGTGATTCATTTATTCTAAAACCTTGAGAATAAATCCTCAAGGAAGAGGAGATGATTTTTTTCCATTGCTGAATCCCTTGATATACCCTGCCAGGTCCTGTGCTCTTTGCTGGTAATGTTACATCTGAGACCACAAACCCCCTCAAGGTTCAAAGTCACTTTGTCCCAGCATTGTGCAGCATCCCCAAACACAAAGGGCTGTACTGGAAAAAGAAGCAATTTGTGTGTCTGTGTTCTCAGACTTCATACATTCAGAGGTTTATAATGTCCAAAGGGTAGATCGAGATAATTAAATACCAATAAGCAGAGATAAATGAGCCCCATGCAGGTCAGACTGCTGCACAATACAATACCAGCTACCAGGAGCTTTTGTAAACACTTTGAAAATAAAAAGAATTCATTTTTGTTCCTTGTGCCACTTAAAACTCACACCTCTCTTAAATAGGTATTAGATTAAATCTTCATCCAGCCTGATTTTCCTATGGGGACCTTAAAAAAACCCCTGTAAATTAACTTCATGCAGGACAGCCCAGGTTGTGCCAAGTTCAAAGTTTTCTTTACAGCATGAAAAATGGACTAATCAAGTTTTTTGAATGTTGTCTTATTGCTCCTGTTGATTTTTTCACTCATGCTGGCAAACCAAAGCTTTGCTATCAGAAATGTATGTACCACATCTGTGATGGTCAGTAGGAGCTCAGGGTTTGTATCCAAGGTTTGAAACCAGAGCTCTGGTTTTCTCTTGCAATATTACATGGTGATGAGCAGTGCTGACTATATTGCATGAGGCTGTTCCAGGTCACCTGAGGACTGTACAGGAAATGGTGAAATAAAGTCCTGGATTGCACTACAGCTGGGATTCCTGAAGCAAAAAAAGAACAACAACAACAACAAAAACAACCCCCCCCAAACCACCCAACAACTTCAAGCCCAACCTTTGACCAATCAATGCCCTGTCAACCAAACCATGGAGTGCCACCTCCAGATATTTCTTGAACATCTCCACCACCTCCCTGGGCAGCCTCTTACAATGCTCAACAACCCTTTCCTTGAAGAAGTTGTTCCTGATGTCCAACCTGAACCTCTCCTGGTACAACTTGTGGCCATTTCTTCTTGTCCTGTCCCTTGTTCCCAGGGAGCAGAGCCTGAGCCCCCTTAGCTCTGTCCTTCTGTCAGGAGTTGTGCAGAGCCACAAGGTCCCTCCTGAGCCTCCTTTTCTCCAGGCTGAGCCCCCCAGCTCCCTCAGCTGCTCCTCATCACACTTGTTCTCCAGGCTCTTCCCCAGTCCCTTCCCTCCTGTTGAGCCCCTCAGGGTTTTTCTTGTCATGAGGGGCTCAAAACTCACCACAGGATTTGAGATGCAGCCTCCCCAGTGCCCAGCACAGAGGGACAATCATTTCCCTGGTCCTGCTGCCACATTTTTTGGTACAGACCAGGAGGCCATTGGCCTTCTCGATCACCTGGGCACTCTGCTGACTCCTGCTTGTCCCCGTTTCTACTCAGCAAGCAGAACACACAATCCACACTCTTCCTTCTCAGTGTTTTGCTGTAGTAACCCTGCCTTGTCCATGGAGCAGCCTCAGCCCATGATAACCCTTTGGTCTGCGGCCATGAATCATTCCCTGTGGCTGTGTGCACACATCCTGATGATGCTGCCTTATCACAAGGCCTTTGTGATGGCCCATTGCTCACACAGCAGAGCTGCCAGGGGCTCAGTGCTCTCACAGCCCTGCTCCTGAGAGCTTCAGTCCATTGCACACTCACACAGAGACTTGTGGGGCATCCCTGGGAGTGGATGCAAAGGAAAACTGAAACCTGAACAAGGATGTGCATTAAGAACTAGGGAAAAACATATTTTTAATACCATATTTTTATTATTAATTTCATTAATATCAGTGTTGATATCATCAGAATCTTGCTGAACTCATGATCAGGCATTGTATATGTCAAAAGGGGAAGCGTGAATTTGGAAAATTGATCTCCTTTGCTCATGAGGTAAACCCTGATGTTATGGGATGGGATTTGGCATTACAACCATGATGACTAAAATCATTGCTGCTGATGTGCAGCAAACATGTCCTACCTTGAAATAAAGAAATAAAGAAACTTTCATTAGCCTGGGCATGTTCTTGACTGTGAGGCTGGTGATGCCCTTGTCCCACTGCCCACAGAAGCTGTGGCTGCCCCATCCCTGGAAGTATTCCAGGCCAGCTTGGATTGGGCTTGGAGCAACCTGGGATAGTGGAAGGTGTCCCTGCCCTTGGCAGGGGGTGGAACTGGATGGTCTTTTCTCTCTTAAGTTCCTTAAATCCTAAACCATTCTATGATTCTCAGGCAGCAGCAGGACAGAGTGAGGATAAGGGTGGCAATTCCCTGGGAAGATAACACAAATGGAAATCCTCAAGACTACTTTTGAGGCTTTTCATCTTGTATTATGGTTTAATCCTGGATTTCCCCCCACCTTGTCTGGAAAAAGTGGAAACATGTTCAGTTTTCAAGCCCAAGCATAGGCTTGCTGTAGCTGGACAGGGTCTGAAGCCTGCCTAGGGATGCTGACATAGAGACCACAGCAGGAGATCCACTGCTGCAGCAGGCAGAGAGCCAGGTGGGAAAGGAATCTTCTGGCTGGGGCAATTACGCTCCACTTTGTAGCTTGACCTGTCGCATGACAAGAGAGAGGCCCTTCTGCGAGGCAGGGGATTTATTTCCTTGACCTGCCAGTGCCAGAACGCTGTGCAATGCAGGAACCATCCCATACCCTTCACCTGAGCCCATTTCCTCATCTCTAAAAGGACAGCAAGGAAACTTGTTCCTAGTTGACCTCAGAAGTGGCACAGATTGTGTGAAAGCAGAGACCCTGCCCTGTGCTTTCACCTTTGCTGTATCTCATCCTGCTGCTGCTCTCACTGACAACAACAAACCAACCCCCCCCCCAAAAAAAACCAAAAAAAACCCAAAAAAAAACCCAAAAAAACCCCCAACAAAACCCCAAAAAACCCCATTTCTCATTGCCCCGGTACACACATTACTTTCGTGAGGCAGTAAGCAAGCAAATATAATGGCACAGCAACAACAACAACAACAAAATCAAAATTAAAAAAAAAAAAAAAAAAGAAAAGAAACGAGAAATAAAAGGCCCCCCAGACACCTGCTGTGAGTTTATTTTGACAAGTGCCAATAAGCTGCGATCATGTCGCCGCGCGGCTGCAAGCAGAGAGGAGCCAGCCGCGTGAACAAACCCGGGGGCAGAGCGCGGCTTCCCTCGGGTTGGGGGCTGGCGGAGAGACGGGATCGGGCCGATTTTAGGGTGGGCTTGCGGGCAGCTCCCTGCCCTGCCGGTGCGGGAGGAGCCGGCTCTCCCGGCCCGGCTGCGGCGCCTGCGGGATGCTCTGAGCGCAGGGATGCGGAGGAGGGGGAATGCGGGAGGGGAGAGGGAGGCGTGTGCCTGCCTGCCCGCCTGCCAGGGGGCATTTCTTCCCTTCCCCGCACAAGCCGATGCCTACCCTGCCGAAGCAGTTAAACGGGGGAGAGCGGCAGCCCGGCTGGCAGCTCCCTGCCCTGTGATATGCCAGCCACAGGGTGACGCAAGGGCTGCGAGGCTCCGGCTAACAAGCCATTTCCACCTGCGTAACAAGCGCTAGCGGAGATACAGCGGCGGCGGCTCCCGCTCCGCGCAGCCGGCCAGAGCCCCAGCAGCAGCATCCAGCCCGGCGGCAGCGCAGCGCTCCCGCTGCATCCCCAGAGCCGGAGAGCAGCGGCCGCCTCGCAGGCAGCATGTCAGCCCCGCCGGACCCGCAGGAGCTGCTGCTGGCGGGCGCGGGGGTGCACTGGGCTGCGGACGGGGCTCCGCTGCGGGATGGAGATGGGGCTGAGCAGCGGGAGCAGCTGGGTTTCGGCTCCGCCAGGGAACACCCGCCCGTTGCCATGGCGACTGCATCCCCAGGTAAAAAGGAGAGGGGTACCCAGGGATGCTCAACAAAGGGGCCCTGGCAGCAGCGTCTCACCGTTGTCTCGTTGCTGAGGTTGTCTCTGTTTTCCTCCCAGCCTGGCTGCTTGGAAACATTGCCAGTTAGTGAGCGCATGTGGGGAAACAGAAAATAGCGAGGAATTGCGGCCTTTGCAAATAGTTATTTTTTGCTGATGTGGGGGAGGGGGGACGCAGGAGACAGCCAAGTTAAAAGCTCTTTGCAGTTTGTTAGGCACAAGACAACCAGATTTCAGGCAAATGTCGAAAGGCATTTGATTTCACCTGACTTGATGTGGATCTGTCCTCATTTGTCGTACACCTGTTCACATCTGGAGTGACAGATCTCAATGGACTTACTTCAGCTATTCCCTGTGCACCTGGAATTCCTGCATGGCCACTTATGTTATTTCAACATCCAGCTTTTAATGGTGTGCCTATTCTGAAGTGTTTGTACATTTTGTGCATGCTTTTGGGACTTGTTCATTTATTTGTGGACTTCTTGCTTGCTGTGTTTTCCACCTTTTGAGCACAGATGTGTGTTCGACTTCAGGTACATTCAGTTTAGGGTCTGCAGGTTCATTGATTTTCAGTTTATTTTTGGGATGTGTTCAATTTCCTTTGGTTTAGGGTTGCTTTCTTTACTAGGTGTATTAACAGCAGGTGTGTATCTGTTAATGGACCCCAGGAGGCTTCAGATCCCCATAGCTTCTGGTAGAAATGTTTGGGGAAAAATGACTCTCTTTCATTCTTGGTGACAATTCCCTACTTTCTTTCCCCCTGCTGTCTGTCAGAGAACCCAAAGAGCCAGAAACCCCAGCCCTGGGGGAGCTGATGCATCCCATCTCCCTGGGAAGTAGATGTTTCCATTACAGAGCCTGAAGCATTAAAGTTGTCTTGAGTAAGTTGAGGGTCAGGGCTGGGGACAGGAATCGATCTCTGTTATGCAATAGCTGCAGGAGCATTAGGAACTGCGTTTTTGGGCTGAGTCCCTTCTAATCCCCTCCAGTCAATCAGCACAAAGAGTATCTGGCCAGGAGCAGCCCAGTCTGTGTGGCTGTGTGTGTGTTCTGCTCATACCCACACGTGTGTGAGTGTGCGTGGTGCCCGTGTGCACTCCCGACACGGATGTGTCCCTGCTGCCTGCCTGTCTGTCTGTCTGTCTGCCTGATGTGACCGAGCTCGGGGGTAAAACAGGACCTAACACCCCGCAGCTGATGTGGGAAATGTTTTGCTGTGCTGTAGCTCTGGGCAGGCAGCTCGTCTGCTGATGTGCTGCTCATTCGCTGAGCTGAGTGTTGGGTTGTGAAACGTGACTTTCCACTGGAGGCAGAGGGCTGGGAATGCCAGGCTGTGGGAATGTGTGAAGAGGGGCAGGACTGGGGTCTCCAGGTAGGGCTGCCTCAACCATACAATGACACAAAGAAAGGGGGAAAAAGATCTTGTGAGCATATTTTTTTGTTCACTGGTGGATAAAAATGTGGCCATGCTGAATCTCAGCATACAGAACAAAGAGGGGTGGTCTCTTAAACTGTGTAAAACACCATTAAATGGAATCACTGTGGAACTGCTTGCAATTAATGAAGGCTTCTTCAGGCTTGACATGGCTGTAGATGTACATTTAGAGAAGGCTTAATAGACAGATGGAAAGAAAAGAAAAAGAAGGAAAAGAAAAAGAAGAAAAGATTAAAAAAAAAATTTCAGCTTTTGGAATCCTCTGCAAAGGGGTTTTAGACATGGTTGTTTGCTTGTGCCAAACTGTGGCAAGGTGGAGGCAAAGTGAGTGATAAAGATATTTTTTTGGTGTTTGCTGGCTGTGGACTCTCAGGCTGTCAAATCAGCAGTACTGTAAGAGTAGTATCGTGCTTTAGACATTTCCCATTTTGTTTTCCCTGTTCAATAAAGAACTGTTGTGTGGCTGTGTGCGTGTCTGGCCGACCATGGCAGGCAGAGCAGCATCCCAGGCAGCGCAGCCCTGCAGTCTCCCTCTGTTTGTGCCTGCAGCAGCTGTATTTCTGTGCCACACTACCTAGAGAGCCACGACTCCCGCCCCCTTCACCGGGGGAAGTAAATAATTTCCTTGTTCTCTCTGTGTGACTAAGTATTCATAAGTTTCTGAATAAGAAGACTGTCATATTGTTGAATATCTGAAACTGTCAAGCTTTTCTGAAAAGTCTTTATTTCTCCTGTTCAGAGAGAGATTCCTGCCTGTTCCTAAGCCATAGGAATGGACCCAGTAGGAGATACACAGCTCCAGCTTTTTTACAACACTGCCATAAACTCAAACACTTCTGACACAATGGGCTGTCTGGGGACACTTTAGACAAGGAGCAATCCATCCAAACAAGAGTGAACTGGACAGAATAATTCTCAGGTAGCTTCCCAGCTCGTCCTGTGTTCCTCCACACCTGTCAGACCGGTCTTTTTTTTTTTTTTT
Source organism: Passer montanus (assembly GCF_014805655.1). NCBI lineage: Eukaryota > Metazoa > Chordata > Aves > Passeriformes > Passeridae > Passer > Passer montanus. Next base: position 2,890,983 of record NW_024373479.1, read on the forward strand.
TCTTTCCTTTTTTGTGAAAACCGTGGTTATGCTTTCTGAGGCAAGAGCAGGGTCTGGAGTCTGGGAGATTCTTTCAGCATGAAAATATATAGGGGGAATTTATCACAGGTTGTGCAGATATTTTTTTTATACAACCTAAAAATTTGTAAACTTTCCCTGATCTTGGCTTTTGTTTTAAGTTTGAAAACCAGCCAGGGATTGTTGAAAGGTTCAGGAATATTTTCAAGCTGGCCGTGGGCCCGGCTTTGAGCCAAGCTGGCTTTGTGTCAAAACCTGGTGAGTGGTTTCTGAATGATGAAAAGCAATGGATTTCACTCCCCATTCTTTGGATCAACCAAAATCAGTAGTGATTGAGACTGCAGAAAAAAATTCCCACGAGGAGTGGAAAGCTCAGAGATTTCTCAAGCAAAGTCTGGGCAACAGGGAGCTGCAGATCCCTCATCAGCCTCTCCTCTTGCAGGGCTCCAATGAAGATAAACTCCAGTAGCTTCTGATCAGAGATAAGACTGTTTCTCTTGCTTTTTTCCTTGGCCCCTGAATTTTGCTGAAAATGTCTCTCTTCCTCAACGTTTTCTTCCTTCCCAAAAATGAATTTGGTTCAGGGTGAGAGGACCTTGCAGGCAGCTCTTGTGAGGACTGGTGAGGGAAGCAGTCCTGAAGGGCTGGTGAGGAATTACATGTTGGTGAAGAGAGCCCCATGTCACCCAACACACCATCTGGTCACAGATTCTGTTATTTTATTTTTATGCACCAACAGTGATTAAAGTCCCTGGAGAGGAATTATTTCCAAAAATATTACACAGGCTAACAGGCATTCCCCAGGATAAATACATATGGTTTCCTCCAGAGAAATGGCAAAATGGTAGAATGGACTGTACCTCCATGCTGGACGTGTTCTTCGGGGAAAAAAATAGCAGGGAAAGGGCAGGAACTCATAAAAATGGTGATTCCTGTGTAAGGATCTGGGAAATTTCATGCAGCCTGGTGCATGGGTGGGTGTCTGCAGGGTGATAGATCACTGGTGTCGTGCCCCCGTGTCCATGCAGCTGAGATTAGAGAGCTGCCAGCTCCTGCTCACTCCAGGCCTTCAAAGTCCCTGGAGAGGAATTATTTCCAAAAATATTACACAGGCTAACAGGCATTCCCCAGGATAAATACATATGGTTTCCTCCAGAGAAATGGCAAAATGGTAGAATGGACTGTACCTCCATGCTGGATATGTTCTTCAGAGAAAAAAATAGCAGGGAAAGGGCAGGAACTCATAAAAATGGTGATTCCTGTGTAAGGATCTGGGAAATTTCATGGGTGGGTGTCTGCAAGGTGATAAATCACTGGTGTCGTGCCCCCATGTCCATGCAGCTGAGATTAGAGAGCTGCCAGCTCCTGCTCACTCCAGGCCTTCAGAGAGGCCACAGCATCAGGACATCCCTGGCAATCCTGGCTCATTTCCAGCTGCCTCCAAAGCCAGGTCACATGTGGGGTCCAGCTGCCCAAAGGAGAGGAGGCCAGTGCCACAGGGGATGGCATCAATAACTGGGACATGTCTACGGGGACACGATGGGATGGTGAATATGGCCTGTGGGAACCCTCCTGGAACAGCATCCAGGGGCTGGCTGGGGTCCCCTGGGGGATCACCAGCCTGGTGCATGGGTGGGTGTCTGCAGGGTGATAGATCACTGGTGTCGTGCCCCCGTGTCCATGCAGCTGAGATTAGAGAGCTGCCAGCTCCTGCTCACTCCAGGCCTTCAGAGAGGCCACAGCATCAGGACATCCCTGGCAATCCTGGCTCATTTCCAGCTGCCTCCAAAGCCAGGTCACATGTGGGGTCCAGCAGCCCAAAGGAGAGGAGGCCAGTGCCACAGGGGATGGCATCAATAACTGGGACATGTCTACGGGGACACGATGGGATGGTGAATATGGCCTGTGGGAACCCTCCTGGAACAGCATCCAGGGGCTGGCTGGGGTCCCCTGGGGGATCACTGGTGTGGAAGCCCTGTGCTCGTGGGAATAGAGCAGCCATTTGGTGTGTGCCAGCGAGGGACTCAGAGCTGCTTGGATGAGGCAGATGAGCTGAGGAACAGCCTCTGCCTGCTGAGGAGCAGGGGGAGACCAAATCCCAGGAGTGCTTCATGCTCTGATAGGAGCAGATATAACACAGAAGACCGTGAGGGGTGTTGGCTCCCACTGCTCCATGATGAGGACAATCTAATGTCAGTGCTTTAAGTAAAGACCATTTAAAAAACCCTCTCTAATCCCCGTGATTTGTAGAGGCTGGGTTTGAAGGTATGTGCTGTGTACCCAAATGGTCTCACCATGAGATACCCACCAACCCAAGCCTCTGCCTGCAAGGGACTGCAGTGAGGAGCTCCTGCCAGAAGCCTCAATTTGCATGGATAATGCTGCACCAGTGAATCTCTGTTTATGGTTTCTCTCCAGTTATGGCAGCTTTGCACCTCAGCATGAAAGAGATTTCTGGTGGTTTTCAGGCAGGTTGAGAGCCCCGTGGTTCACCCGGGTGGAGAGAAGCAGGCATGGACATGAGTGTCTGCACTGCTTGGGTTTGGCACTGTCACTTCTTGGGATGTCAGATCATGGACAAATGCAGCAGATTCCCCAAGAGAAATGGCTCTTTGTGGCCTTGCCACCCTTCCCAGGTGTTGCTGTAGGAAGATCTCCCCAAACATCCATAGCAACATGCTGCTCAAAGCCAGCACACTGGAAAGGCCAAGACCCAAAGCCTAATTTTTCAAGTTGCTGTAGAAAAGCCTTGATATGGTGGATCCACTGATCCAAGCATGACACAGGGGAGCCTCAGCAGGTGTTTGGAAATATGTCCTGAAGTGCCAGGCAGTCCTGCTCAGATTGACCCACCTGAGGCCAGATTTAGTCTCACTTTGGAAGAGTATATATTCATGCCAAGTCTGCTATCAACATTTTAGTCCTTTCTGATTTAGAGAACTGAATTTACTTTTTCCTCTGCTGTCTGGATTAGCCACTCACAGCTTCTGATCTACTGCTGTGAGTGAAGGGGACACAGATCATTTGGTGGAGGTTCTCCCCATTCCCTGGTGTTTTGTTAGTGCAAGCAGATTTTGCAGAGGGACAGAAACAAAGCGGATTTCTTCTTGGATCTTTCTGTTCTTGTAATCCTCATAAAGCTTGAAAAAGTAGCCTAAACCAACAGTTAGCCATCCAAAAAAAAAAATCCTGTTGAAGTACCATCCTTTATTCTCACTTGGGTAAAGTTGGAGCAATGGCTCCTGTCGGGCTTTTCCAGAATTGCTCTGCATTTGGGGTGCTCTCAGAGGTGCCTAAAACTCCTGGCATAAAATCTGTGCAGCAGTGTAGTACCCAACTCCATGCAGATCAAAATGCAGCTGGTTTTTCCCTATTCCTCACAGGGATGCAGATAGTTCTGCCTGCTTTTACAATGCTCTGCATTTTACTGCCACGCTGATGAATTTCCTTCAGCCTTCAGGGCTGCAACTGGGTTGAGGAAGAGGATGAGGCAGATGAAAGAGTAAAGTAGTACCAGGGAGGGTGACTCACCTGCCTTATTTTAACCTTCATCACTCAGTAATGAAATGTTTTATTTATAGATGAGGAACTGAGGGGGAGAGTTTGGGGAGGAGGAGAATGGTGTGGAGAGGAGAGGCTTTGGATGTCCCAGTTACTGCAGGTGTTGGATTTTGTGAGTTGCAGTATTTTCTGGGCTGTGAATCTCCCCTGGGCTGGGTAGTTCATTATCTCTCACTGCTGCCAGGGTCCCAGCAGACACATCTGTCTCCTTTTTCCTTCAGCTCTGGAAATGCCACTCAATGACATGTCTTATGCCTTGTTTTTACCATAAAACCTGTACTGTGCAGGTGTCAGTCTGTCTGGGGACAGCAGCCCCAGAAAACGCCTGCATGTTGTCTCTGTTTCAGTCCTCCCAGAAAAGTCTGGGCAGATCCCAGGTCTGTTTAGCACTCACACACCTTCCCACGAGGGACCCTGCCCAGCTGTGTGGCCTGGATTTGGCCAGGATGCTCAGGACTAGAGTTAGGCTCTGCTTCCAGCCCTGAGGTCTGAGTTCACCCCGAGATCTAATTATTTACTGCACAAGAGTGTTAGCTCCAAGTTCCTGAAACAACCAAGGAGTTGTGCTGCAGGTTTACATCTCAGCTCACAAACTCCATCAACAGGGAATGGAGTTTTTAAATGGGTGACTTCTTAGGAATTTCCCTCAGTCTCCCTCCTTAGAAGCTGGTGCCTGTAAAATGGGCCAAGTACGCACCGAGATTTTTCATTTTTAATGTAGCATTTGTGTCTGTTCTTCATGTGCCATTCTCCTACTTCTAAATCAGGATTGCTTTCACAATTTTGGAGGTTCTTGTTTTTCTTAAGTTGTTTGCTGTTTGCTTGTTTTTTTTTCAAAAGAGAAGGTGGCCTCCACATGGCAAACCATGTTTCAAATAATGAAGCATTATTTGTAATTAGTTTTCTAATTTAGGAGAAGCTGTAGAGTTGGCATGATTCAGCACTCAGGAGCACACCTCACATTTAGTGTTCTTTTTTTTTAAGACATTTCTGATTTATGGTCAGTCTGTTCCTCCAAGAAACCTTCAACAGTGAGAATAAATTCTTGGCACTCACCTGCAAGGCAAGACTTGAAATAGAGAGAACCGTAATCATCTATTTCAGTCCTCCTTGTTTCAATGAAGTATTTAAGATTCTAATTTTATGGAACGTAAGTGCATTCTTTACAGTTATTAAAATTAAGATGGTCTTAAGTATATGCATAAAGGTGAGAATGTTTTGTTTAATTTAGGGATAAATGAGGTAGAAGATATATCATGTATAAATTGGCTTTATTACCCATTAGACCAGACTGCTTCAGGACACTTGCATGTAAAATGGGAGCACCAGCACTTACCCATCTCATTACAGCACTGTGAAAATTAACCTTTAAAGAGATCAAAAACTTTGAATGAAAATCATAATCATGTTGCTGTAGTTTATTTTGATCTATCATGTGCTTCTAGGTGAGAATAAAAATTGTTAGAAATGACTACATCCTTCATAAGCCTGTCACTTTCAAATATTGAGGTGTTACCTCACAAACATTGGCTTTGTGCTTTAATATTCGTTAAGAGAGGGCTTTCCCACCTTTATTTAAATAACAGCTGATGAAAGAGTTACTTGCATATTTCTCTCACTGCTGTTATGAGTCGCCTGCCCTTGATGCAGCCTCCTGCTATCATGAGATCTGGTGTGAGGAAAGGTAGCTGCTCCTTCAGAGATGATTTGGACACAATTGCCATTAACAGCTGCAGATTTCCACCATCCCTCCCTCAGCAGTGGCTCCCATCCTGGATGCAGGGCTGCACTGGGGTGCAGGAGGTGATGGGGCAGGGAAGATGCTTTCTGCACCAGGGTGACTCTGCAGACCTGCAGAGTTATGTCAGCTCGAGGCTTTTCTGTGCCATTCAGGACATGAGTTATGGCTTATTTTTCAGCAGTGCTGAATTTATTAACTGCAGCTGATTTATTGCCTGTAGCTTTAAAGACATTGAAGGGACTTATTAACTGCGGCCAGTAAAAAGCAAATGCATGGGGCAGCCTTGTCAGGCTGGAAACTTTCTGGCTTCCAGTCCCTCAGGATCTTGTGCTTCTCATCTCTGAGGGTTTATTTTGTTTTGTTTTTCTGTCCAGATTATCAGTGATATCTTGGGTGCACATGTGGGTGCCCCTGGGTGAGCCCTGTGGCTGAGAAAGAGGAAACACCAAGTCTGGCCAGGGCTTTGTAGCCCAAACACAGCCCTGGATGCCGTCCTTCACCCCGCTGGAGCCCTCATGGACATTTCAAAGGCACAAATGCAGAAGTTACAGATCCAAATGACATCCCCAGCTTTCCCTGCACTGCATTAGTCACTGGCTGCGTGACCAAAGAAAAATCCTCACCCTGGGCAGGCTCTGCAGCACAGCACAGCTGTGCACAGAAGGGCTGCAGACAGCCTGAGCCATCTGAGATTCTGCTGATGTTCTGCTGCTGAGCCTGGGCTCCTCCACAGCTCCCAAAACACTCAGGGGCACCTGTGAAAGAGCTGCTGGAGGGACAGACTCCAGCAGTTCTTTCTTCTTCTCCTGCATTTAAGGGTTGTGATTGATGTCTTGTGAAGGCTGACCTAGAACAGAGGCCAGACAGAGCTAAAGAACAAAGCAGGGATTTATTGAAAGGCCTCAATGGATCCACCTTGGGCAGCACAAGAGCCCAGCCAGGGTTACACCCAAGATGAACCAAAATGGTCACAAAATGGATGACTGGTCATGGGGTCTCTCACTTTTATAAATTCTGGTCCATTTGCATATTGGAGTTAATTGTCCAATTACAGCTTTAGGTTATGAAGCTTATCCCATCCTTCCTGTTTTTTTCTCTTCAGTCCCCATTGTTTGTGCTCTTGGGCCTGAGATTTGGATAATTTGTCCTTGGTCCCCAGCTAGAGAAGGAATTGTTTTGTCTCCCTACTCTGAAAAGAGCTCACCATCTCCTAATATGAAGCTCAGAAGTACACAGTAAAGCAGCAGCAATCTGAAAATTATAAAAGCTAAAACCTGAGGCATCATAATCAGCAAGAGAGTTCTGCCATTCACAGTCCTAATCCATCCCCTAAGTAGGGGCTTACTCCCCCACAAACATCATTTTGCCTCTCAGGAAGGTGGGGACTCCCTCACCCCACACAGGGTTTGGTGCACATGTAACCAGCAGAGCAGCTCTGCTTGGAAATGGTTTTAATGCCAAGCTCCTGGGCAGGCAAAGGGCTGGATCCTGAGCACAGCTTAAAGGTTGCTCTAAATCTGCCAGCACAGTTCAGGTGCTCACCTGTATCCAGGTGCATCCCTCTCCCTGTGAGAGGCACCGAGGCCAGGGCAGGGCTGGGAGGTGAAACCGGCAGCCAGCAGAGCTGGGGATCGGTGTCTCATCCCTGCTCTCTCTGTGGAGCAGCATTCCATGGGCTTTGTGGGAGGGGGAACGAGCTTTCACAGCTCCCAGCTCTCCCCTGGCTGCTGGAGCACAGAGGGGTCTGAATCCCAATCAGATTTAATTGGCTCTTTCCCTTGATGTCCTTAATGCAGGGGTAAAAAGGGATGCACTTGCTGCTCACGTGCAGGGCAGATGTTTTGCATTTCGTGATATTTTCATTCCTGTTGACTTCAGCAGCGGAGCACGACGCAACACGCTGGAAATGAAATGTGCACTCAGCTGAGCTGGAGGCTGAGCTGCCCGTGCAGGTGTGGCTGTGTGATAGCAGCAGCAGTCATTTCTTATTTGCACACTGATTTTAGAAAAACGGGAAACGTCTCCTCCCGCTCCTTATGAAAGTTACAAAAATGTGTATTGCAGCTTTTTCATCCTCTCTTTAGTGCTCATCTCTAGGGATGTAGCATGTTGCTGAGTTGGGGTTTTTTGGTATTTTTTCCTTTTGTTACAAAGGTTTATAGCTTTGGTAAACATTGAGCAAACGCTCTAAACTGCAATATTGCTGTGCACTAAATTTGAATTGAGACAGTTGTCTTTGATGTAGGGCTAACCTAAAGCTGAGGCTGATTCCTCTCTTTTGCAGCTTTTGCAGTTCTTCAAAAAAAGACATAATGCAGCATTTATGTAGTTGCTGATTTCTCTACTGCTCTAGCAAATTATCACTGGAGTGGAATGTAGAATTGATTCCTCAGAATTTCCTGGTTGTCCTGAAAGTCTCTGTTTATAATTTGTGATTATCAGAGCTTAATTAGCTTGTAGAAAAAGTGTTGGGCCCAAGGGTGATGCTCCAAGATGATGTGTGAGAGTTAAAATCCCAGAGGAGTCACCTTCTCTGAACACATAATTTATGGGAAAAATAAAATAAAATAAAATAAAATAAAATAAAATAAAATAAAATAAAATAAAATAAAATAAAATAAAATAAAATAAAATAAAATAAAATAAAATAAAATGGGTTTGGAAGTTCTGGGTAGTAGCTCTATTTATCACTTTAACTAGGAAATCCTTATAGCAAATTGGCTGGTAAGTGGCATCTTTATTGCATGTAAGAGAGGATTTTTGTAGATTCTTAGTGTTTTAGGTGGTATTTATTCTTCCATGTAAAAAGTTCTGTGAATGTTTAATGAGGGTATATTGCACACAGGACTGAAAAGTCAAACAAGCAATTAATTGATTGCATGGACAGATGTGGAGTCATTAAGTAAAACCTGGATTACTTTTACATGGATGAAATAGGAACTCTGCCTATGAAAATGCATACCTACCTCTGCTGCCAGGAGAAAAGACTGAATTTCCTGAAATTTAAATTTTTTTTAGAAATTTGTCATCAGACAAAAAAATCCTTTCCACAAGAGATACATAGATTAAAATAGTATTAATGAAAATAGTGAAATCTTAGAAATAAGTGCATATATTTTCAAATTATTCTCAGATCAATTCATGTTTCACCTTATTTGTCTGGCAGCAGTGTTTAGAAAAGTACCTTTGCTTTTATAGGAAGGCATTTATTCCAAATATACATAAATTCCATTTCAAATGCACTAATTCCAGCCTGCAAAGTTCTTTATTCTATTTTAGAATTGCCATGTCATGTACAATTTTTTCTGCTGTGTTTTTTATTTTTTTCCCACTACCCCAAAAAATACCACTGGAGATTATAGAGGATTATCAGAGCAGTTATCGTAGTAAAAGCCAGTTGCCATTTTGGGAATATTTTTTTTTCCCCTCCAAGTCCTTTTGACATTAGCCTTTATAATTCGGTGCTGTGTAGTAGAAGTTCAGGTTGGAGCTGAGGAGACAGGCCTGGGGATTAATGCTGTGTGAAATAAATGCAATCTCCCTCCACTCTGAACGTGCTAAGCAGACCATGCATAATCCCTGGAATATTTGGTGGATCTGCCAGGCCTTGAAGATGGCATTTGTAATATCTGTCTAGCTACATGTATTTTTACATCTTGTCCCTCCCTGTGCCATCCAAACTCTATTTAAAAGTGAGGAGAGGAGGCTGAACAAAGAGTGAGAAGCAAACCATTCCTAGGAGGGGATTTTAGAGTTTGGGCTTCTTTTTTCCACCCCCCTCTCTCTGCTGTTTCTTTTTAATGAATCGTTCTTCTAACCCACCTTAAATTGAGCTTCTAGCATGCTGGATGTTTTGCAGATGAATCATACTGTGCACTGCACTTATGCATATCTGCTGTGCAAGTACACTGTCAGCTTGTATTTGATAACCTACCAGCAAGCAGGATCTTTTTTTATGGAGTCTTGGGATGCTAACGTTGTTCTCCAAGTGAGAATAATGCAGCCACTGTTAATAAATCAGCCTGGGTCTGGGGATGTCTCACCACTTTCACTGCATCCTTGATTAGCATTATCCTCAGAGGTATAAATTAAAGAGGAAAATATATAATCTGGGAAGCTTTCCAGCATCATCTTTGAAAATGAGAGCTCAGTGCTTTGCTGGGATTTCTTTGGTGGAGGAATGGTAATAGCAAAGCTGAAGATGTGCCCTGATTGCACCCTAAAGAGTAGGAAGATGTACAGAATAGCTTATTTTTTTTTTCTTTGTCATCAAGATAATTTCTGATGTGATCTGCACTGGTGAACAATTTTCTACACGGTTCTGTGAACTGATCCCAGAAGTGCACCTTTAGTTGCTCCATTTTCTACTACTTGTTCCCTTTGTCTGACATCTGCATAAAACCTGGAGCACGGTTTCCCACCTCAGCCTCAGCCAGCTGTGGGCACAGCCCCTCTGAGACTCTGGCCAAAGCTTGAACTTCAGCAGTAAAGGCTTCAGGAATTTCTTCTGACTGTTCCTACAAGGTGTCACCACAGCTGGATGGTAACTCCTGACACCTCCCTCCCTGCCAAGGGAAGAAAACTGTGCTGCAGAATGTGCTGATTTGCAAAAGCAAAAAAAAAAAAATTCACAGGGAGGGTTGATTTTTGCAATGTTCCAGCTGTGCTAAATGAGCAGAAAGGGGAGTTTTCAGCATATCAGCAACATCTTGGAAATGGAAATGCCACATCTTCCAGCACTTTCTGAATAAGTTTTCCCCTTCCCTGCCCATAATCCACTCAGCATTGACTGGAACTAGGAGTCTGGCATGACTTGTGCTTGGAGTTTTGCTGTACAATGTCTTTGTTTCTATTTGCTTTCCCTCGGCCAGCTCTCTGCCAACATGTCTCTTTGCTTTCCAAGAGATGGCAAAAAGCACAGAAGGCAAGACAAAGCTGTTGTTCCTCAGGTTGCCTTCTGGGGAAGCAAAAGATACCTTTATTACGATTTTCCTGATGGAACATCTGACCCACAGGGTGGTGGAAGGTCTTACAAAAAGCCCCCAGGAGCTGCATTGGAACTCAGCCTGGGTCTGATGAGGTCTGGGCAGTACCAGGCTTCTCCAAAGAGGTTTTTGCTTCATCATCAGTGACTCAGTTTACAGGGCCTTTCAGGCTGAGACTCCTAAAAGTCATTCCTCTCCCCTAAAAAAAATGTAGGACAGTTATTTTTACTTAGCTCCTGAAGATAGTTAATTTTTTTCCTGCATGTTATCACTATTAAATTAATATTGAGGATATTTAGTTATGTTTTACAAAGACATTCACCCTTCCAGCTCAACAAAATAGAGGGAATACCATGTGTTATTTGCCAGCTCTACTGACTTTGGTAGATTTGCTGAAGCAACGTGTTTCAACATTTCCAGACATTTTTCCTGTGGAGCTTTCTCTTCCATAGAATGGTTTTCTGTTTCCCCTTGATTTGAGATGAAAAGAAAATTGAAAATAATATGAAATTTTCCCACAGGACAGAATTTCTTTTGCAATAGCTTAGCTTCTAGGTAATGTCAGGAATAACACAAACCACTGTGATCAGTGTGCTTAATTTCAACTCTGCATTTATGACTTATTCCTTGACATTTCTGTCTGAAGAATAATGACATAAACCCACTATTCTCAGCTTGGAAATACCCATTAAAACTGAGAGCTACTGCAACAGCAAGTAGGGTTTGTGAGCATCTATTTAATGCAGTCAACAGGGCTGTGACCTTGGTTTTCTGTCACTGAAATGAAATTGCCTCCTGGTCCAGCCCATCTCATGGCTGTAACACCAACCAGGTTATTTTTTCCTTATGGCAGATGACTTTGCCAGCACTGTGGTGAGGAAGGCAAGAAGTGTTCCCCAAGTCAGCAGCTGCCCAGGGTCCTTGGATTTCAATAATTATAATGGAATCACAAATTACAGAATAGGTTGGGTCGGAATGGGTCTTAAAGACCACCAAGTTCCAGCTCCCCTGCCATGGCAGGGACACCTTCCACTATCCCAGGTTGCTCCAAGCCCTGTCCATCCTGGCCTTGGACACTTCCAGGGATCCAGGGGCAGCCACAGCTTTTCTGGGCACCCTGTGCCAGGGCTTCACACCCTTACAGCAAAGAATTTCTTCATAATATCTGACCTAAACCTACCCTCCTTCAGCTGAAGGCCATTCTTCCCTGTCCTATCACTGCATACTCTTGTCCAAAGTCCCTCTCCAGCTCTCTTGGAGTCCCTTTAGGCACTGGAAGGGGCTCTAAGATCTCCCTGGAGCCTTCATTTCTCCAGTCTGAGCAGCCCCAACTGTCTCAGCCTGTCTTTATAGATGTATTCCAGACTTGTGGTAGCTCTCTGCTGGACTCATTCCAACAGGTCAACATCATTATATAGTGCTCCTTCTTTACTCACTTAAAAATGTGACTTGCCTGCTGATGCCAAGCAAAGGAATTAAAGTGAGGGAAGACAGCAAATGAAACTCTTTCTTCTTAGTCTCTATACAAGAGTTTCCTTTTGGAAAAGCCCTCCCCTTCTCAAGCTGTGGGAGCAGGAAAGCAGTGCAGCTCCCCATGAGTGGGAAGTGAAGCCTTTAGGAGCCATCAGGTTCCCTTTCCCGACCCTGAACTTGGAGCTGCAACAACTGCACCCTCAGATTTCCTGTGCTTCTTGTTTTAGTCAGCTTTACAGAAAAAATTTAAAAAATATTCTATTCCAGAAGTTTTCAACCAATTCAGTCCCATTCAGCTGGATGACTGCAACTGCTAGAGCAGGTAAAATCCAAAATTTACCAGGAGTCCTCCTGCCTGCTTCCAGCACCAGGTGTCCCAGGCTTTAGTAACTTTTAGAAACAGAGAGCCAGATGTGAGCAAAAAACATACTGAGCAAAGAACCTGCAGAATTGCTCACTCAGATTTCCAGTTACAACTGCTCTGCTGTGCCAGGCACAAGCCAGTTTCTGAGAAGATTAATTAAAGAAGCTGGTTTCTAACCTTGTGCAGCATGAAGTTGAGAGGGAAAGGGGTGTTTGCTCTTGGTGCTTGGTGAAACTGACAGGAGAAATGAACTACACTAAAAATCAGTGCAGGCAGAAGGGTAAAATTGTGTAAATTACACAGGAGTGTCAGTCCAGGTCGGCATGGAGGGGGAAATGGATGGCAAGAAAAGAAATCCAAACTCTCAAAGAGTTTGGATTTCTCAAGGAATGGATTTCTCACCAGTTTATGAAGGGATATAGTGACAGGGGTTAAGTTTATAAATTCAGCAGATGCCTTTTTGTCCACGTCTCCTGTGCTCACAAGATCTGGAGGCGAAGTTTTCCTGCAAAACCATCTCCCCCCAGCCTTTGTTCAGTTGGAGCAATTAACATAATTGCATTTAAAAAAAGCCTTTGAATGCATTTTTGTTTCTCAGTTATTTCTTTCAGTCAATTGAAAGGGCTTGAAATCCCCATTCTTCAAAGCACAGACAGATCTGTTGAGCCTTTCACCATGTGAGTAGTACCTGGAGGAGTGCTGAGCTACAGCAGGAGTGTGAGTTCACTCTCCAGACCCTTGGAAGCTGGCTGAGCTCTCCTAACTCCTACATCTAGGACTGGGAAACCACAAGGAAGACCATGAAAAAGCAGAATGGTCTTGGCCACCTGTATAAACATTCAGAATAAACAGGAGGAGGTCATGCAGGGACAGGGCACCTCAGCAGTCAGAGCCAGCTTCTCAAACTGGGATGGGAATCCCCAGATGAATCCATCAGGGAAGGACTGGGGTGCTGAGGGTCACAAGCCAAACCCTAACCACCACAGGCTGCAAATCTTGTGCTGTTTTGCTGTTGCTAAACAGCAGGTGCCAGGCTGAGATGTGGTGATGTTCTTTTGACGTGCAAGATGCAATAAATGGCCTGGGGATGAGCGTGTGTCTAGTCTGGAACACAACACATCAGGAGCAATGCAGAAAACCCAGAGGAGAGGCACCAGAGTGATCAGATGTCAGGGAAATACAGCTTAGGAGGCGAGATTGAAAGAACTAGGCTTGTTCTGGTTCTGGAAGTTCTGGAATCGTCTGCCCGGGGAGGTGGTGGAGTCACCATCCCTGGGTGTGTTTAAAAGCCTGGGTGTGGCACTGGGTGCCAGGGTTTATTTGAAGTGTTGGGGCTGGGTTGGACTCGATGATCTTGAAGGTCTCTTCCAACCCAGTGATTCTGTGAATTCTGTTTAAGCTAAAAGTGAGAATCACTGGGGCGCCAAACAAGATCAGTCTCTAAGTGCTTTGAGTTCATGAAAGCCCAAGCAAAGAGCCTGACTCAACCCAATCTCCAGAAATGTGTGCAGCTTCAGCTGCAATATTCAAATTAAACATTTGGAAAAAACCCTGGGAGAATGTGGACCTGTGGAACAGAGAAACCCAGGTTGCTGGGTGGGTGGTGGCTGCAGTGGTGCTGGAACGAGCAGTGCAGAGGGACATCACCTAGATGACAATGGAAGTGATGCTGCTGCCTGGGGCCAATGGTGGAATCAGGGCTTTCAGGTCTTTCAGGTCTTTCTGGCCCATTTTTGGTGAATCGTGAGCAGTGCAGAGGGACATCACCTAGATGGCAAAGGAAGTGATGCTGCTGCCTGGGGCCAATGATGGAATCAGGGCTTTCAGGTCTTTCTGGCCCATTTTTGGTGAATCTGTAAGCTGAGGTGAGGGATGGCAGCAGGAAATGCACTAATTTTTTATTTTCCCATCTTACTTTGGTTCCCATCTGGTGCAAACCAGCAGCTTCTCTTCCTCTTTGAAAATGTGCATCAAGCACAAGTCACAGAAAAGTAGGAATGGCTGATATTTCTGTGTTTCAGTGTCTTTCTTATGGTAATTATTTATTTTTTAAAAGAAAAATAGCTTTATATGTGTTTTACACGGAAAACCCAGGTTTCCTTAGGGAGAGTGGGTGAATTGACTCCTGCAGACAAATCTCAACTTAGCATTCAGTAAGCTGGACAAACAGCAAACTTCAGCACAAAATAATAACAGGGATTTTTAATAAATGCAGGCCTGGCAGAGAGAAATTATAGAAGATAAAGTGTGCAGTGATAGTTGGATACTAAGAGCATAGTGCCTGCATCCAAGGAAGGAGGAAATGGAAAAAGATACAGCAACTACAGTCTTATTAAACTGATTTAATTAGTGTTGTTGCAAACATAAAGGGAAGATGGAAAAAGTGCATTTATAAATGTGGACTGTGAAAACAAACTGGATAGTTTACTTCAGTAAGAGTTTGATTGTTTTCTGACAGGCTTACAGTGAAGTTTAAAGCCCAGCACTGCTTGGAACACCTCTGCTGGGGAGATAGGCTGAGAGATTTGGGGTTCTTCACTCTGGAAAGAGAAGACTCCAAGGTGACCTCATAGTGACCTTCCAGTACTTAATAAAAGTAAGCTTATAAAAGAGAGACAGTGACTTTGTACATGGGCAGATAGTGATAGGACAAGGGAGAATGGAACTAAAATTGAAAAACTTTTAAACTAAAAGAGGGGAGATTCAGAGTAGATACTAAGCAGAAATTCTTCGCTGTGAAAGTGATGACACCCTGGCACAGGTTGTCCAGAGAATCTGTGGCTGCCCCATCCCTGGAAGTGTCTAAGGACATGATGGAATGATGGATTTGGCCTGGAGCAACCTGAGATAGTGAAAGATGTCCTTTATGTACCTGGGATGAAGCAGTGAAAACAATGAGAAGGACATCAGAGAAAAAGAGTTGAAATATTAAATACCTAACACTTGGTTCCAGTGTTTCTGATTTGCTTTGAAGCAGTTTTAATTCAATTAAAAAAAAAAAAAAGACGAAAAAATTCCAGTTTTATAGAAATTACTTTTTCCAGTCAATTCTTTTAAGTAAAAAATTTCCATGCTTCTGAAAGGGCAAGGAAATAATCAAAGAGCATTGTTTGGAGAAATATAGCACCTCTTCCCAACTGTGCTAGTATTGGTGAGAAAACAGCATTTCATCAGACCAACTTGTGAGTCAAATTTGGAAATGACTCCCTTTATACTTGGGCTCTGTGGACTGCTCATGAATATTGGAAGCGTGAGCTGTGCTGTTTAATTGTAGCTTCTTGTATGAGTCACATGATTATTTAATGAGGATCCTTGATTGGAGGCATGAGCAAACACATCTCTTATACACACTTGATTGTGCCAATTTTGGGGCTCATTTTCTCTCAGTGATGATACATAACACATTTGTCATTGGCCTTGGCAAACATTTCTTTACCAGAAAAAAAATAATTTCTCAAGTATCAACAAAAAATGATACATGGGTTTAGCTAATATAGAGTATGTAATAGAACAACAGGGTCATAGAATCACAGAATCATTGAGGTTGGAAAAGACTTTTAGGATTATTGAGCCTAACCATTCCCCCAGCACCAAGGCCACCATTAACTCACGTCCCCAAGTGCCACATCCACATTTCTTTTAAATCCTCCCCTTCACTACTTCTGTGTCATCTCCCTTGTAACAAAATTAAGAAAATAACATGAAGATTCACTTGTGAGATACACTTGGGTGGCAGCAGCATGTGGGAATTTTATTAGGTGAAGTCAGAATCCTCTTCAGGAAAGGCTGACACATTTGCTTAGCTCTGCTGTAAGCTGGGTTCTTGGGTTTTTTTGGGTGTTTCTGGTGTGTTTAGGTTTCTCCTGGGCATGAGGGTGGCTGTAATTCTCACCTCAGAACAAGAGTGGGTGTTGCAGCTCCAATATAGCTGCTCCAGTGCCACATCCTCTGCCCATCTCTGGGTCTCATCCTGCATCCAGCATTAACGGAGATCAAAAGTTCTCCAAAAAACCAGAGAAAAGCTTGGGTAGGAAGGGACTTCAAAGGTCATCTAGTTCCAGCTAGAGGAGATGGGTACTTTTTACTATTTGTGGTACACGGCTTGTGTGACAATTTTCTCATGGAAGTTTCTTTATTAAGTTTGGGGAATAAAACCTTTGTGTTCCCCGAAGACTCTATTAAAGCACACAGCCACACCAGATTTCAGGACAGACTTCTCTGAAGTACCATTTCATTGGATTTAAAACTGTGTTTCATGAATATAAAACATGACATATGTGATCTTCCCTCTGCCTAGCAGCAAAGGCTGATGCTGATGTAAGACAGAGTCAGTGACCTGCCTGGATTGAAAAATTATCTTCATTTTTTTTCACTGTAAAGGTCAGTACAGTTGCACCAGTCCAGGGTACTTGACCTACTTGCTTGCTGAAGTTACAGATTTTTTTTTAATAGAGTACAAAAATGAGATTATCTCTTTGGAAGTGACTCCACAGGTACAACACAGTCATTTTCTGTTCCAGCTATGATTCCACCATTCCAAACACTGATGATTGTTTTGCAGCTCAAGTGAATGTTGTAGTGGCATGGTTATTTCCAAAATTCCTTGGTCTATGTGTTGGTTTAAATTATTAACAAACTATCCTTTCAATCACACAGTCAAGCCAGCCTCAACCCCTTGAACAACAAACATAATCAAAATAAAATTCTTTCAAAACAAAACATTGTTTTTTGAATAGATTCACTGAGCAAAGGAATGACAGATTAAGGAAGAAAAAAGAGGAAGAAATAGCAGGCTTGGAAATCTGAAGCTGGGCATGGAAAAAAAGAGGGGATCATGGCAGTTCTTTGAGTATGCAGAAATCTCATGTTTAGAAACAAAAAATGGAGAATGGTTGGCTAGGAAAACATCTGTAAAGTCTGGTGCCAGATGGTTGTTTCCTTTTTGATCAGACCAGTATTCTTCTCATAAAATATGAAGACCCAATTTTCATGTTTTTCAATATTTACAGATCTTAGTCTGTATGTAAGAAGGAAAATAAGGTCTCAAATAGAACTCTGTGCATGCTTAAAATAATTTTGATATTCTTTGCCTTGCTGACTCAGCCTTAATGACCTAAGATTTTCAAGTTCTGGGAATGCCCAAATCTTTTCTCAGTTGCTGGTCTGGGAATGCTACACCCCTATTACAGAAAGGATTTTATTTAGAGAGGCAAACTCTAGCCACTTCATGATTAGAAGGTTTTAGCTTATGTTCTCACCACAGCAAAATCTTGTTGAGCTGGTAGCAGGGTGGTATTGACTAGAATAATTTTCCTTAATTTCTGCTTGTGGCTGGTGGTGCAGTTCTTGAGTGAGATATTTTAAACTGCAGGAATACACTTTCCCCCATCAACCACTATGAAAAGCCAAGGACAAAATCCATTTTTTAAACAGATCCCTAGACTTCTGTTTTAGAGCTTTGAGGTATCATTGTTTTCCCCTCTTAGAAGGGAACACATGCATTTTATGTAACCTTGAGTAGCTATAACAGCAAATTGTTATGTTTTCTACAAAATAATTGTGTTTTCTTTCACAGACCAATAGTCTTATAAAACCTGATATTAAAGTGGTGTTCAATTGTGGGGTTTTTTTTCATTTGATTGTGTGCAATTCTGAGATAAACTTCCATACAGCCTTGACATTCAAATGCTGGGATTTGAGTGGAGCTGTAGTTAACATCGTTGTCCCATGGGGCAAAACCATGATTTCTGAGGAATTAAGAGAAGTTCTTTTGCCGTTTTCCATCTGGGGGTTTCTTGAGGCTATCTTGAGGATGCTCCCATCCACCTGGACGTCACCTTTGCAATACAAGATGCTCCCACATTTTAGGGACCCTCAGGTCCACCACCTGCTGAGAGCCTCATGTTTTGGGGATCTGAGGAGAGGACATGGCACAGCTGTGGGTGCTGTGAACACACCTGGGAGGGCTCCAGGCTCTGCTGTCCTGTTCCAGCCCTGAGTCACCCTCCTGTCACCTACCTGCTCTGTGTCCCTGGTGCCACGTGGGTCACTGAAAGAAAGCCAAACCTCTCCATTACTGAAAGCAAATCACTTCCTGCTCAGGCAGTGAATAGCATGAGAATTTTTTAGGGTCTTTCTTCAGTTTTAATTGGATTTCAGTAATTTAAAATTCATCAGAACTTTGACAGCATAGTCTGAATAATGCATTTGTTCACTCAAACACACTTGGGTGTGTTGCAAACACATGGTGCAGTTATTTTGCCTGAATGATGTGCAGAGGTTCTGGTGGTCAATAGGATGGGCTGGAATGAGCAGTGTGGGCTCAGCCAGGGGGCTGAGAGAAGAGGTTTCTTCTTCTCTATTTCTTCTGTTCAGCCAAGGGTGTATAGAAGGGAAATTGAGGTTTGAAATGCCTCTGCTTTGAGCAGAGCTTGGACTGGAGCCCTCCAGAGGTCCCCTCCATCCAGATTTTCCCTGTAATTCTGACTTTTAAGACTTGGTTTTATCACCTTTCTCTCTACTCTTCTTCTACCTACTGTTCCTGACCACTTCCACCTGTTCTCCTATTATAGCTATAAAGGTAATTGGAGCTTTTTTAAAAGTTGGCTGCTGGCCCTTGAGGCATTTCTGCACCAACAAAGGGCTTGGGTTGCTTCTCAAACCCCACTGCCTTTCCTGTTGCTCTGCTGTGTAAGTCCCTTCATTCTTTCTGGTTCACAGACTGAATTAATGAAATAAAATATATGTATTTCTGCCTGAGACTAGGAATTTTCACTTTCCTCAGGAAAACAAACCAACAAAACAAATAAAAAGTTGTTTTTATTAAATCCCAGGTGTTCAATTTTCTCCCTGCCATTTCCTTCCACTCCACTTTGGAAACTACTTATTACTTTTATGAAAAGTCAGCTTGGGAAAAAGGCACTGCACATAAATTGCAGCACAGTCTGCCATCACCACTGTGCAAGCAAATCTTTCTTCTTAGCTAAAATAACTGCCTGAATTTGGCAGAAACTTCCAAACATTGGGGTCGATCAAGTATAGGCTTTTCACTCAGTCACCTATCAAGACCCCAAATCTCAGCCTTCCTCAATTCTGGCAATGCAGCAGGGAATTCCTGTATCCCTTATTTGTGCTACAAAATCCAGTTTTTAACAGTGTAAAGCAGAGATTTGCACTGGTGAAGCTGCTGCTGGTTTCAAGGAGAAATAATCTGGCAATGGAGTGTTTTTTTCTTGTCTTATAGGAGTGAAAAGCTGAGCTGAAACTAAGGAGAAATGTGAAGGTGCAGGGGTGAGTTTTCTGTGAGGTGACATGACCGGGCAGCTGGAATGGGGACAGCCACCTCTTCTGTGCACATCTCTTTTCCTGTCTTTGTCCCTCTTTTCCCCACCCTCAGAGATGAGGAATGGTTTTCCCTTGGAGCTGGCTGCTCTTTGCCGGCAGCGTTTTGTGCAGAGGGGTGGTGATAACAGAATAAGGGCAAGGTAGTGACAAAAGTGCTGATGTTTGCTCATGGCTGGAAAACCTGATTTACACCTGAAGTCTTCATTTCTCCAGGGGAAAAAGGGTTTGGCCATGAATCTGCTGCTCCCAGTTGTACAGTGGTGGGACCCAGCTCACATCAGCTGGTTTGGACCAAGGCAGAGGGAGGAGAGCAAGAGTGTCTGGCCCCATCTCTCCTGCTGTGGGTTGGCTTGTTTATTTTCTGGCCTAATTTCCATGGGCAATGTGCACTTCTCCTGCTGCTCTGCTCACTCTGAGGTTGTTACAACTCTTGAGCAAAGCAGGAAAGGAAAAACAAAGCACCATTATCTGTTTCAGTCAGTAGCTGCAGGCTTTGAGGACATGCTGGACCAAAAGTGATGCTCACTTTGGATTCTTCAGGTCTGGATTTTCTCAGGAGAAATTCCCTCTGTTGAATGCTGTGGTATGAGGACAGAGTGATGTGGAGTGGGTATTTCCAGGGAGAGCAGAATCACAGAATCACAGATTCTGTGAATCTGCGTTGGAATCTTCTCTGGGTTGGAAGAGACCTTCAGTATCATAGAGTCCAACCCAGCCCCAACACCTCAACTAAAGCCTGGCACCCAGTGCCACATCCAGGCTTTGTTAAACACACCCAGGGATGGTGACTCCACCACCTCTCTGGACAGACAATTCCAGAACTTTATCACCCTTTCTGTAAAAAACTTTTTCCTAATATCCAACCTGTATTTCCCTTGAGGCAGCTTGGGACTGTGTGCTCTGGGTTTTCTGTCAGTGCTGCCTGGAGAAAGAGACCAGCCCCACCTGACTACAACCACAGTGGGAATGAGAGAGCTCCAGATAATGTGAAGGCAATGCAGGATGTTCAGAGAGAGAGAGAATGGGAAATTGCTCAGAGAGATGCTGTTGAGAGCAGGCCAGAGCCAGCAGTTCATTATGGATGAGCCACCTCTCCAACCACCCTGGGCAGTGCCATGCTGTGTGAAGGTGCCATCCTGGCCTTGTGAGCTGCTGTGCTCTGCCTGTCTGCACAAAACAGAGCTCTCAGCAGGACTGAGCAGCTGCCCAAGGACAAAGGTGGACATTTGCCACCATCCAGGCTGTAAAAGGTGAAGGGTTTGAAAACAGTCAGTCTCCAGCTTGTGATGGTGACTGTCTACAGAAGGATTGGGAAAGCAGAGGACACCCATCAGGACATCCAGTTATAGAGGATTACATGGAGATTGTAGTCAAGTGGAGGATGGGAATGGCACACAGAGGTTTGTAGGATAGAGGGGTGAAAGTATTGACAGAAAACTGCTGTGTTTTGCTGCTAGTTTATAGAAGCTGTGAGGTGTGCAGCCCTGCTGAATCACATTTATTTCCTAAGTGTAGTTTTCCAGAAGTCAAACTGTGCTGCTGAGCCTTCATTCCTAAGTACTCTAATACAGTCTGCCCCAAATGCCATCTGCTGTGCCATTTATCTGCACAAAATAGAGTCTTTTCTCACAGCAGAAACTCCAGCAACCCTTAACTGGGTGGAGTGGATGAAAACATGTATTTGAATCCTGAAAAATATGAAGCCTATTGTTAAGCCCTAAATGTGTTTTGAAAGGAGGCCTAAACAAAGAAGAAATATTTACCACAGATATTTACTGCCTCTTTTTTTTTTTTTTTTTTTTCAGAATTCGCCCTCTCTGTTGTTGTTTGAAAAATCTCAGCTGGAGTTCCTCCAGTAAGACCAATGACATGCACAACTGCTAGGTTCTTTTTCTCGGGCCAGGTCTTATGAACCCTCAAAAGGGAACCTAACTACACCCAAGGATAGCTTAGCTATTACCTTTGGAGGCAAAATAATGAGCAGGATGGCTTCTGCTGCAGTGTTAGAAACAAAAAGGTTCAATAAAAGGCAAAATAACAAACAGAAAAACTCGAGCCAGGTACAGCGGTCTGCCCCTGGTATAAACACCTTCGCAAAAGCTCCATGGTCCTTTTGTTCTCTTCTTTTTTACCTGATGGGCTAGGCGGGACTTTTTGGCTTCTATCCAATTACATGGCCCCGAGTTTTTGGTGAAGCCTCTGGGGTCCTATGAGGTGGCTTTTCACCTAATTGTTGAGGGAAACTTCTGGGCTTCTTCTCCTTTTTGGGGGACAAAGGCTAGCTTTGCCACTCTGTCATTAGGGGGCATTCTCCTACACTCCTACACTCAACATCTCTGGCACCCCTGCATGGGCTGTGCCCTGCTGTGAGTGCCAAGGGTGACATGTGGGGTGGCAGACCTGGACCCTTGGTGAGCCAGCAGAGCTCCACTGAGGTCTCTTCTCTTGTTCTTTGAGTCCAGGTGGGCCATGAATTTGCAAAAACCCATTCCAAAACCCTTCTCTGTCCCAGGACTATCCTTGGGAAGGATGAATCTAATCCCTCACAGTCTGCACTTTTTGAATTTTCCCTGCTGTGTTCCTATCTTCATTTTTCCAAGAACATATTTGGCAATTGCTTGGGGGACTTCTGGACTCCCCTTTCTGTTTTCTTTGGACTGCAGGCATGGAAAACTGCATGCACAGTATGCTAAATACTTTCATTAATTTCACATTGTTTATGAGTTACTCTGTCTCCTGACCCCTTGCAGCAGCCAACTAAGCTGGGGTTGAACTTCCTCTAATCTGAAAATTGAGAAATTAGGCAGCTATACCCCTTACGCAGCAGCCAACTAAGCTGGGGTTGAACTGAAAATTGAGAAATTAGGCAGCTATACCCCTTAGTTATGAAACCAGGATGGATGAAATCTGAAGGCCATCAACCTAGTTGAGCTTCTCTCTAGCTGGAAGCAGGAATACCAGGAATATGAAACCAGATGGCTGGGTGCATTTTTGGGGAGTGTGCACCACCTCTTTTAAATGCTACACTTAAGCCAGGATGTCCTTTGTTTATGTTCTGAGTAGGAAAATGAAGCCCTTAGCACTGTGCTCTGTTACAGTAGGAGTTAAGCTGTGGTCTGGTATCCAGGCCATTTCCAAGGAGATGCGATGTTTGCAGGTCATCCCGAGTATCCAAGCTTGTCCTACTTGCAAGCAACCAAGCAGCTCTGCTACTACTGGGGAATGTAACCTCACCCTGCTTGGTTTTGCCTCCCTTTCTCTCCTGAGCACCAGCTGGACATCCCTTTATTTGCTCCTGTAACTCCCCACACAGGAGCTGAGTCACAGGGTCTCTGCTGGTCCCTGTTGGTCCCTGCTGGTCCCTCCTGGTCCCTGCTGGTCCCTCCTGGTCCCTGTAGGTCTCTCCTGGTCCCTGTGGTTCCTGCTGGTCCCTGGTGGTCCCTGTGGTTCCTGCTGGCCTCTGTTGATCCCTCCTGGTTCCTGATGGTACCTGGTGGTCCCTGTGGTCCCTGCTGGTCCCTGTAGTTCCTGCTGGTCCTTGTGGTCCCAGTTGGTCCCTGCTGGTCCCTGTGGTTCCTGCTGGCCTCTGTTGATCCCTCCTGGTTCCTGATGGTACCTGGTGTTCCCTGTGGTCCCTGCTGGTCCCTGTAGTTCCTGCTGGTCCTTGTGGTCCCAGTTGGTCCCTGTTGGTCCCTCCTGGTTCCTGCTGGTCCCTCCTGTCTCTGTTGGTCCCTGCTGGTCCCTGTGGTCCCTGGTGGTCCCTGGTGGTCCCTGTGGTTCCTGTTGGCCTCTGTTGATCCCTCCTGGTTCCTGATGGTACCTGGTGTTCCCTGTGGTCCCTGCTGGTCCCTGTGGTTCCTGTTGGTCCCTGTTGGTCCCTCCTGGTCCCTCCCGGTTCCTGTTGGTCCCTGCTGGTCCCTGTGTTCCCTGTTGGTCCCTGTTGGTCCCTGCTGGTTCCTCCTGGTTCCTGCTGGTCCCTCCTGGTCCCTGTTGGTCCCTGTGGTTCCTGCTGGTCGCCTGCTGGTCCCTGTGGTCCCTGTTGGTCCCTGTTGGTCCCTCTGTTCCCTGTTGGTCCCTGTTGGTCCCTGTGGTTCCTGCTGGCTGTCACAGCCCTGGTGTCAGACAGGCCCCCTCTCCACCAGCCTGTCACAGCCAGCCCCTGCTGACACCACGTCTGAGATGCCTCCTGCTTCCCTCCTTCCCATCTGTCTCGTGGGGAAAAGCACAAGGAGCAGCCTTATCTGCTCTGACAGGCAGGGTTATGCAGAGGAGAGCTCCTCCTGGAAAGCAGATGGGGCCAATTGAGAGTGGACAGGGAGATGTGCTGAATAAATCTGGACCAGCCAGTGCTTTGGGCAGGTGGTGGGGAGAACATGTGTGCCAGGCATGGAAAGGTAACCACCTTGCACAGGCTTGTCTTTTGGCTGTTGTAATCTGCTAAAACTCCCGTGCAGGGGCTCAGGGACATCGTCGTAAGCATAATATTTATTATTGTCTCTACTGAATGGTAAAAATCCTGCCAGATCATCCTGTATGATGGTGTTTCCCTTATGGCAGTGGCTCCAGCTGAACACATGTGCTGCTGGGTGGGACGTGAGGATTTGCTCTGCAGCTGTGAACATGGGTTTGTGTGGCCTTTTTGGCCCATCCAGGCAGACAACTGGGCTCCAAAAACAGTTAAATGCATCTTCAGGAAAAACTAGGAAGAATAAATGGGTCTTGAGGGCTATGAGCAAGTTTCAGAAATATTTCTGCTTCCTGCTTTGATCTGTTCCAAAGACGAATTAGCTGCTGTTTCTGTGTTTGGAAATAAACTGTGAAAAGGGGCATCCTTCAGAAGATACTGAGCTGTGAAAGGTGGGCTCCCATTGGGATGCTGAAATTGAGGGTGAAACCCCAACGGAGCGAAATTCTCACATGTGGACCCAAAGTTCTGGAGAAGGGTCATTTTTCCTGACCTTTTCCCCTGTCCCTGCTGTTAGTGAAACCAGGGAGAATCCCAGGATGGTACATGGCAGTACCTTGTAATGTGCCCAGGGTCACTGACCTGGCAATCTTTGAAGGCATCAAGAAACATCCCAGTAAATACAGCAGGGGGATGTTTTCCCTGTCCATAATAGGGAAAGCTCCTGGAGGTGTTTGAAGAACGTGGTATATTTGCTACAACTTTGTTTTGACGTTTTCCAGAACATTTCTCATGCTGTTTGCAACCAGAAGCCAAAATTTCCAGGTAGTTGTTGCTACTAAAAAATTGAAATTCTTTGATCTAGAGCTGTTCAAAGCAACAGAGACACAGTGCAGGACAGGGAGAAGGAGGAGGGTCAGGAAGGGGGTCAGTCTTCCTGGAACAATTTCCATGCCATCAGATAGCAACATTTTCATGCTTGGAATGAAAAACAAAAGGCTTTGACCCAAGAAAAACTCAAAGTGCAGCCTGGAATAGTTTATTTTATTTTCTGTGTTAGTTGGTTCTTGTGTCCATTCATGTGTCCAGAGAAGGGCAGTGGAGCAGGGGAAGAGTCTGGAGCACAGAGATCTGATGAGGAGCAGCTGAGGGAGCTGGGGGAGTTGAGATTGGGGAAAAGGAGACTCAGGGGGGATTTTCTCACTCTCTAAAACTCCCTGACATGAGGACAGAGCCAAGGGGGCTCAGGCTCTGCTCCCAAGGAACCAACAACAGGATGAGAAGAAATGGCCTCAAGTTATACCAGGGGGAGTTAGGATTGGATAATACGAAAAAATGGCCACCCAATGCCTAGGGGTGGTCAGGCATTGGAATAGGTTGCCCAGAGAATTATTACAAATGCCATTGCTGCAAATGTTCAAAAAAGTGTGGATGTGGCACTTTGGGACCTGCTTTAGAGGTGATCATGGTGGTGTTAAGTGTGTGACTCAATGGTCTTAAGGGTCTTTTCCAGCCTCAACAATTCTGAAATTCTGTGATTCTGTTCCTGTTAGACTGTGAGCACCTGAGATCAGCCACTGCATGTCTGCCTGCCCATCCCATGTCCAACTGCTTCTCCATCACTGGGACGCACAAGAAGCAAACTGCAACAACCAGACCTCACAGGTCTGCTGGGCTTCAGCCCTTATTGCCCCATCCTGCTCTGGAATCAATGGTTCTAGCAGCCCGTGGAAACCCCTCAGCCTTCTGCTTGTGTCACTTTGTAAAAAAACAGGCATCTTAAGGCAGGCAGGGGAACCCTGCTGGGATGCTGCTGTTTTCCCAGTCCTCTGGATTTGAAGCATTTGCTTTGTGGTTCACCTTTAAAAGGACAAAAATGCTGATGAGCCTGAGAACAGGCTGAACCCCTGGTTACACTCAGGAGCCTTGAGTGGTGTTGATAATGAAAATCTTGCAGGAAGGACTAAGACAGTCCAGGGCTGCACCTCTCTGGGAGAAGGGTCTCAGAGCACAGACAGGATGGGCATTGGTATCTGCCTGTGGAGATGAACCTGCAGTGTTGGCCACTGACATTTTTCCCTGTGCACTGCTCCTGTTAAGGTTAATGGGAAATTCTAAAGCCAAATTTTAAATACCTTTTTAAGAGGACGGAATTTTAGATCAACTGTGTTTCATTTGTCTTTTGGGCTGGTTTCCTGACATTCAGTGTGAAGAGGTGTAAATAGGAGGGGACTTGTCCCTGTGAGTTATAATCCTGCTGACTTTAAAAAATGCCCATGGTGGGGTTTGCCAGGAATGGGGGGAGTTATGTGAAAAAAAGACTCCATCAATCACAAAATCAGAACAGAGGATCATAAAACACAGTGAGGAGTTTTTTCCTACTCTTTTAGTAGGAAAGGTGCCTTTTCCAGCAGCAGTTCTGCCAGATCCCCTGCAACCTGCAAGGAGCTGAACAGATGTAATAAAAAAGAGAACAGTGGAAGTACATCCTGTACTTCTGTTGTGGTTTTGCCCTCATGGTGCCTTTGCACAACCACTCTTGTTGAGGTGGGAGTTCCAGTGCAGCTCAGGGACTGGGCTTTGTGTTCCCAGTGCTGCTTCCCTCTGCACCCTCCCCACACGCTGTGTCTGTGCAGCAGGCCCTGGCTGCTGGCTCTGAGGGCTGGGGGCTCCCACAGATGGCTGACATTCCTAACTAGCAGCTTCTTCTCAGCAGCTGACCATGCCAGGCACTTTAATCACCTTCCTGTTGGCAAACACCCTCAATTCTCCCCTCTAGGATGGGCAGAGGAGGCTCAAATCTGAGCCACCACCACCCTAGCCCAGGTCTGAGTGGGCAGGGGAATTGATGAACTGTTCAGAGCTGTGGCAGGCGTGAACTGTGTCCAGTTCTGGGCCCCTCAGTTTAGGAAGGACGTTGGGATGGTTGAGCACATCCAGAGGAGGGCAACGAGGCTGCAGAGGGGCTTGGAACACAAATCCAGTGAGGAACGTTTGAAGGAGCTGGAGTTGTTTGGCCTGGAGAAAAGAGACTCAGGGGTGACCTCATCACTCTCTGCAACTCCCTGAAGTCAGGTGAGGTTGGTCTCTTTCTCCAGGCAGCACTGACAGAAAACCCAGAGGACACAGCCTCAAGCTGCACCAAGGGGAATACAGGTTGGATATCAGGTAAAAGTCTTTTCCAGAAAGGGTGATAAAGTTCTGGAATTGTCTGCCCAGGGAGGTGGTGCAGTCACCATCCCTGGGTGTGTTTAACAAAGCCTGGATGTGGCACTGGGTGCCAGGGATGAGTTGAGGTGTTTGGGCTGGGTTGGACTCTATGATCTTGAAGATCTCTTCCAACCTGGTGATTCTGTGATTCCGTGAGCACAAAGGTTTTTTGGGCTGTGCCACATGGGGCCTTTCTGCTGCTGGGAGAGCATCCTCCATGGGCAGTGGTGCAGGGAGGTGAAGCCTCCTTTAGCTCTCATCAGGAGAGACCAGCCCAGCAGGCTTGTCTGCCTCTGTGAGACCCAGGGATGGCCTCTGCATCTGCAGCTCATGTGATATTTTTGCAGCTGATTTGGTAAATGGCAAGGGTTTTACTCTTTGTTAGGTGGGTGAGTGACCCCTCAGCTGTCCCAGCCCTCCAGAGAGCTCTGTGGCTACCTAGAGAGAGGTTGTGAAGCATCATTTCCACAGCCTTGTGCAGATAAATTAGGTTGCAGAGAGCTCACACATGAATAAATGCAGATTTGGGACAGTTATCAGTGTTGAGGCCTCATAAAACCTGTGAGGGCAAGACACAAGTGTTTGCTGAAACTGTGCAGTGAGTCTGCTTAAGCACCAAGGAAGGGGAGATCTGTGAGGAAAAGTGGCAGACCTTCCCTAAAGCCTGGAAAACACCTGAGAAAAGAGGAAAGTACAGCAAGCAGGACAAAGCCTTGCCTCCAAGCCATGATCTGCTGCAGGACTGGGGTGAACCCTGAAAGCCCAGGCCACTGCAGCCCTGCAGGGAGGAGGATGAGGAGCAAGAGGAGAAGGAGGAGAAGGAAAAAGATCTCCAAGGACTTCCTTGCAATGCAGTGGGAGGTGTGGGGAGGCCCTTCTCCAAGGGGATGTCCCCAGATTGCCAAGGTGCCTCTGGCACTTCCCCTTTCCTGTGCCATGCTGACACCATGGTTACACACCAGCTCTCAGTCCCAGGCTGCTCCTGCAGCAGCAGCAGCAGCAAATTCATCTTTGCACCTTGCCAAATGTGGATGTGGGAGAGCCCATTCACTGGGCAGGGCTGAACTGTTAATTAGGAGCCCAGTCTGAGGCTGTCAGGACCACCCCAAAAAGAGATTTAGGAACATACTCTGCAGTCTGTGGTGTTGTTAAAACCAGTAAGTACCTGAGCCTAACTCAAGATTTCTGTCTGCATCCTAATCCTAGGGCTGAGTGTCTCAGGGTCGCCTCTCCCCCTCTCCACAAATTTCCCTCTCCAGCATCTTGGAGGCTGCACCAAGCACCTCTAAATCCCGCTTTCACCCCTGGAGAAATTCTTGGGGTTATTTGGTGGTGAGAAAAGTGAGGTCACGGCCCTCCAAACATCACATTTAACAGTGCAATTAAGGGGAAGGCAAGGAAGCATGCTGGATTTTCACTGGTGTTTATTACTATTCACCCATGGAACTGCAGGCCATGGACCAGTTTTGTGAATAGGCATTCTCCCATTTTTTTGCAGCCTGGTTTCACATGACAGCTGTAGCACAGATAATGTTGCTGCAATAACAATTTGTTGGAATGTGTTGGGCTCCAAACCTGCTTGGTAGTGATTTCTCTGGCAGAGGGGAGAGCCCCTTTTTAGCAGCATATGGAGAAATGATGGAGAGCCCTCTGAACCAGAACCCTTATGCAATTATGTGTGTTTTTTTGACTCCAGATCCTAAGAATGTCTCCCTTGAATAGCGTGTTTCTTGCTAGTTCGTTCATCTGTGAATTTCCCTGGCAGGTAGCGTATAAATAGCTCTGAGACACAGGCGATCCACGAGTTCTTTTCAAAATACAGCATTGAGTCATTTTAAAACCTCCTACTGTAGCTCTTTTAAAGATTAACTCATTATTTTAAGTGTGAGATTTGTGCCTGAGAAAGAAGGATAAAATCCTGGCTTAAGATGCTCTTCCAACAAAGTACCTTGTTTAAAAACCACTGAATAAAATGTCATGGGAGCTGGCCTGTGAAGTGAGCAGGGGACATCTGCCCATCCCCACCAGGCTGTTCATCACCCAGAGGCTACACTGCTTTCTAGAGCCAGGAATAGAAACCAGAGTTCCTCATTCCCAGGAGCCCTTTGCCATGTAGGGCAGAGCAACCCAGCTGGTTCCCCCCAGCCTTTTTTCTCTGCCTGACCCCAGGCACCACTCAACTGTCAGTAATTAGGGCAGAATTAGGGCAAGATCCCAGGGGATGGAGGCTGCTGGAGCAGGGCTTGCACAGAGGGCAGAGCTCTTCTATATATTGAGCTGAGCCTCCTTTACCACCTGGAAATGTTATCCAAAGGGAATTAGGGGATTTGACACACTTGTACAGGTCTGGCATCCCAGCAGGTTACAGCAACAGCTCTGCCCCTGGGTATCCAGAAATAGCAGCTGTGTCTGCAGTGCATATTCAGATAAACACCTGCTGTCAGTGCACTGGGCATCCAGAGCCTCCACTGGCATGGGCTGGAACACAAAAGTAAGCAGGAAAACAAAAAAAAACATCATTTCTCTTGTGATATTGCTCATGGTGAGCAGTGTTAGCAGCCTGAGGAACAATAGAGTGTGGCTGGTGCTGACTGCACTCATCAGATGAATAACATATTTCATTTAAGCAATAGGAGAGCTCCTAAACAGACCAAAATGTAGTGTCCTGCTATGGAAGCAGCCCAAGACTCTTCTCATGTGCAAAATACCACTGCAGTGCCTGTGCTTAATTAGTTAAGGACTGGTTTATGCATTGTCTTTCACATGGATCTACCCCAGCACAATTTTCAAGAGCTGGGTCAGGATTTACTTCCCCATTAAGTTTGACCAACTTTTTTTTTCTGGGACTGTCTGAAAATCTGAAGTGGGGTATGCAACCAGATTAAGCCTGTAAAGAGAGTTTCCATAGGATACCTGGGTGGAATTTTCTTTTATCATCAAAACATGCCTGACTGCCCTGCCCAGAGCTGCTGTCTTCTTTGCTTGATGCACCGTGCACACGTATATTGGAAATAGTCCTGTGCCTTCAGTCCATCCATCTGCAATGTGGCATCAGGATTCTGCCCTCACCATGAAGTGCAGTAGTGACTTGCAGGGTCAAAGGAACAGAGGCAAATTCTGTAAACCATAGACAGCTCTGACGTCTCTAAAAGTTCAAGGTGAAAATCAAAAATAGCCATTTGATGCCTGAGACTTTTGATGCATCTTTAGCTTGTGGTTCTGCTGACAGGAGCTGTGTGACTCACACAAGCCATCAGCACCCTGCTGTTTCCCAGAGCACTTTTAGGGCTCCCCCTGGGACACTTTTGCCACATCTGCTGTCAGCCAGGGCCCACAGAGCAGCAAGATGCAAAGCTGATGCCTGCAGGGACACAGCACAGTTTATTTGGGGCTCTTGGGCTGGGACAGACCAAGTGAGAGGGAAAAATCTGCTGAAGATCAGGCCCTGTGCTGTGGTGCAGATGGACCATGACACGCTGAAATTTGCAGTCTTAATGGCTGCTGATGTTATGATAAAGTAATATATCAAAGTAAAAAGTGTTCCTTCTTAAAAACCATGAATAGATTTGAACCCATCTATTATTGAAAAGGCAATAAGCAATGTGCTGTGCTGGGTCTCTTACAGGGGCTCCAGGATGCATTAGTGCATTGCTCCTTGGCAACCTCGGGAGGTTGCACAACTTGAAACTGTAGTTACCATCCTGAAGAGTTCAAGTATCCATAAGAGCTAAAAATACACAGGGAATTGTGGTGCCTGAGTGTGGGCACCTGGGATTCAGCAGAGTTGAGATGGAAGTGCAGGAGGAGGAGCACGTGGCCTTCTCCATTCACTGGAACAGTTTAATGTAAAAAGAGGGAAAAAAAAAAGAAAGCAATGCTAAAGATCAGTTGCATTTCATGGATGGAGGGTTACTGGTGGAAGGAAATGGTCCTTGGATTTTAATAAGAATTTAAAATTGCACCACTTAATCTGACATCCTGCAGAACTCATGCTTAAAGATTTTATCTTATAGTGCTATGGCAAGGTCAAACTCACTCTGTCAGTAATTACCTGGGAAGTCGGAGTGTGTTTCTGTGCATGTCCACACTTGGAAGGGATGGGGAATAGAATAAGCCTTTTCATTTCTTCCTAGCTTTTGGTATATTTTAAATAAATTCCCTTACGTTGTGTAGTTCTTCAACCCTTTAATGGATTCTAATTCACACGTGCTGCCTCTTCTCATCGTGGGTGTGGAAATATCAAAGCCAAGTGAGTAAACAGATGGGGAAATTAAGTGGAGTGCCCCAAGGCACACCCCTCTCCCCAGACATGAGTTTGCAGCCCTGTGCTGTGTGCAGGCTGCCTGACCCCATCTCTCTCTTCTGTACCATCCACGAGTGTGAAAACACACAGAGATCTTTTTTATCAAGTCCTCTTTTGCTCTGAGGCTCAAAGCTGGAAATTATTTCACAGTCCTTCTTTTAATCTTCTTTGACAGCTTTTTTGTTTAAAAATAAAGGGGTTATGACAGTGGGATAAAGCAGCACTCACAAGTGTTTGCTGGAGTTCTGATCAAGTGCTAGGTGGCTCATCCAGCAATGCTCCTCTTCATTTCCATGGGGTTGTTCCGTGATAATGTGGATATTTGTTATTCATAATCTGCTGCTGGTTACTCTCATCATCAGCTGAAGGAGACAACATAATGTGAGTTAATTGTTTAGTTCTGCAGTGTCTAATGAGCAGTGTATATATTCCAATATAACAATTTTCCACAGCTCCATGGGAGGGAGTATTAAGTGTTCAGTGACAACATGCAAATTATGAACATATTTGTAGAAAGCAGAACTGAGGGACAATAAAAGGGCCCAGGTTTATGGATCATTTATTTGAAACTAACAATGTGATAGTAAAGGAGGTTCAGATTAAAAACCTAGATATGCCATTTGGGAACTCAGATGTAATTCCTAGCTTTTTAAAAGTTCAAGCCTTTTACAGATCTTATTGAAAGCAGTGGGAGGACATCTGTGAAATATGTGTTTGGTTAAAAGCAATCCAGCCTTTTTGTCTGGCACTGGTGATACAGTTCCCTCCTAAGAAAATTTCTTGCCAACCTGTTTTCAGCAAGGCAGTGCTTGATTCTTACTTCCAGCCCTCAGGAAACCATGGATCTCAGGTGAGCACACTCGGAAAATGTCTGTCTTATTATCACATCCAGCTTATAATACCAATCAAGGTCAAGGCACTATTGAGATTAGTACTCTACGGATATGTAATAAAAGAGATCCTCCCACAGAGGTGCACAGAACCAAAATAGTAAATGGTCCCAGTTCCACTGACATGACTTCTTTGTGTTTCCCGTTTCTCCTTCACTTTCTGCCTCTGGCTTTCCAGGCTGTAGCCATTTGGGGCAACACTCTCTTCTTTTCTCAGCTTTCAGCACATAGGAGTATAAACCACTGCTGGGGCTCCTATTTCAATTAATTGAAATTGAAATTATTGATACTAATATTACATGCACGGCAGTTATGGACTGTGTTCTTGTGTGCAAGGGCACAGGTTTTTACAGCCCTAGGGTACCAGTGCCTCAGATGTGCACCAGAGAGGCAGGTGACATTTTAAAAAGCATTTCTCTTTGGAAAGTATGGCTTGAAAGTCAGCCTTGAACCTGTTTTGAACCTATTTTGGGCACCCTGCACTTATGTATTCTAAGAACAGTGCAGTGTGGAGACACTGTAGGAGACAATAAACCCACCTGCAATGCAGAGTGACTGAGCATGAGTGGGGAGCAGTTGTATCTCCTCACAGAGAGCAGCACCAGCAGCTGCTACTGCTCCACCTCTGCTTTTAGCGAGCACAACAGAGCCTTTGAAGAGCTCTTGAAATTCCCATGTTGCTTCTTAAGAGACAGGCAAGGCTTTCCAGGCTGGCTTTTTAAAAGGGTATTTAATTGTCATTGTCTGTTAAATCTAGATTATTAGAGGTTTCATTGACCCCTGGACGCAGTGATCAAAGGACATTTGCCACACTTGATGGCAATGACAGCCACTGATTTCAGCAGAAGGATTAATGAATTAGTTGGGTGATAGATATCTTTCTTTCTTTTAAACACCCAAGCCAGAAATCAATCTTTACAGTGACAAGGTTTAGTGTGCTAAATTCCCTTGGCATTACAAACTCTCTCTTTCTTTTCCTACCCTTGAAAATAAAAAGAAAGCAGGCAGAGAGAGCTGATGCCGTGTGGCATCCCACGCGCTCGTGTTGCTCCTGCAGTCTGTTGCTTTTTGGGATTCACACACACATTTGCATTTGCAAGCGCCACTATTGCTTTGCAGTAAACACTGCTCACAGCTCTCTCCTCAGTGAATCCAGATGTCTTCCTCTCAGGACTCTGCATTTCTCTTTAGGTTTCTCAGCCCATTGCTGCCTGCACTGGATGTTCTTTGCTTCTGCATAGAAACCCCAATCCTCATCACAGAAATTGCATTTCGTGGTGAGGATGTTGATTGGGAGGGAAAGATCTTTATCTGCTAAAAACCAAGGTTCAATTTCATTCTCCTGATTCCATCAGGTGCCCATGGATAGGTCTGTGCTAGGAGCACTTTTTCCATACAGCCAACTCTGCCTCCATGAGCTGTGTGCTCTTCGATTGCACGTGGTATGTGCAGGTATTTGCTGGCTTTTGTGAGATGAGTAAGAGAAGGATTTTATTTTTTCAGTAGTTGAAATGGAGGGAGGAAAAAAGGGAGAGAAGACATTCAGCTCATTTTTTTTAGCAAAGGAAGGAGCAATCTGAATGAACAAAGGGGTCAGACCCCTCTTGTTGGTGAAGAAATGAGGAGTAAATCCTGATCACCCTGAAGTCTGGTGGAGTTCCCAACGAGTGCAAGGATCAGGATGTCATCCTGTGAAGTGCTGCTGCATGTTCAGTGAGATCTGGAGAAGGGTTCACGTGTTTACTCTCCCTCCCCCTTCAGCCCAATCTTTGTGGTGTTGTAACACCTCAGACTTGGCCTTCAGAGCTGTTTTCCAGAGTCAGAGCAGCTGCAGCCGTGATGGCCTGGGGACACGAGGCACAACTGGTAAGGAGAGATAACAACTTCTAATGGACCAGCTAATATCGGTAGGGAAAACAGACAGCTCCCAGGCACAAGTGCTCCCTCATGTCTCCTCCTGTTTGCCAGGGGCTGTCTCCAGCGTTGTGGACATTCAGAATGAGGATTTGCATCTCCAGGGCACAAAGTTCCTGCTGACCAGGATAAAGGACCAGCTCCTCTAGCTCAGCACAGGCAGAGGGTGATTGTTATAAGTGAGCAATTCTATAATTCTGTTTGCATCCCTGGGTAGGAACCTTTTCTTTCTTTTTTCCACATGATTTCCCAAATCAGGACACTAATCAGGTTCAGATGGCTACTGGGAGCAATCACAAGCTGCCTTTCTCCCCCTGTTTTGCTGCAGTAAAGGAAAGGAGAGGGGTTTTAACAATCTGTAGGCTTTTCCTAATCCTTCTAGGTGAGATGTGCAAGAAATTTTCTCTAACCCCACTGGTGTGCTATTGTATTTGCAGGGACCCTTGTGACAGGAAGGAATGATGAATCTGACTCCATGTTTTCAGAAGGCTAATTTATTTTTTTTATGGTATTATATTAAGGAATTCTATACTAAACTATACTAAAGAATACAGAAAGGATACTTACAGAATGCTAAAAAGATAATAATGAAACTTGTGACTCTCTCCAGAGTCCCGACACAGCTTGGCACTGATTGGCCTTTGAGCCAAAACAATTCACACCAGAATCCAATGAAACAATCACCTGTGGGTAAACAATCTCCACACATATTCCACATGAGCAAAACACAGAAGAAGCAAATCAGATAATTATTGTTTTCCTTTTTTTTCCTGAGGCTTCTCAGCTTCCTAGGAGAAAAATCCTGGGCAAAGGGATTTTTCCCAGAAAATATGAATGTGACAGTGTGTCATCCTGGGGGACTGAAGTTATAATATAATAATATGAATGTTCCAGTGTTAATGTCTGCTCAATGAGAGACGTGAGTAAAGAGCAGATCAAGCCAAGAGATGGTTGCACTCAAGGATAGTTTTCATACAGCAGACATCTGCAGAGAAAGATAGACAGAGAGGAAAAAAAAGTCCCTATTGCAAGATTTTTGGCTGCATGCAACCACAGGCAGCCTCCAGGGAGAGCTCTGTGGAGCCACCAGGGTGATCCAGCCGTGGAATGGGAAAAGGCTTTTTAACAGCCTAGCCTGTGGATGGAAACACTCCATGGCACACCTGCTCTGCCCTATGTGCTCCCTGATTCCAGCAGTGCCAGTGGGACATCTCTGAGCCCTCCTGTGCTGCTGCTCTTGGCCCCCACACAGCTCAGCACTAGCCATGGGGCTGGCCATGCCACCAGCATGTCCCCTGCCTCACTTGGACCCTCTGTCTCCTCTCCCCCTCTCTCCATAACTTCTTGTAGGAGGGAAATCACCTGTTGGAGGTTGGCTTTTTGCTGTCTTTTTTCCAGAGGCAGATGGGAAAATAGAAGTAATTTGACTTTTGATGCTCTTTCACCTTTTTGTCTCCTTTATAACCTCAATCTGCAGGAGAGGAGTTCCTGTAGGAGGAAACCAGGATGACTATGATGTACCAGGACTGCACCAAGGAAGATAGTTTGATCTGTAAAGCAGGGGGATTTTATTTGGAAAATACTCAATGTCACTACCAGAGGCCAGTGTTTTCCTCCCTGCACAGGCAGTGACTCAGCTGGTCTCATGCATGTGGAAGATCAGGGGCTCAAAAGGGATTTGATTTAACATGACCTGCTGTTTCAGCTGGTACACACGGCTCCCATAAGCTCACAACTTATCAAAACATGTGCCTGCAACTGAGCATCTCATCTGTCACTGGACTGCTGGTTTGCAGATGGGGGATGCTGTTCATTCAGCATGGGTTTGGGTGAAGATTTATTACAGGACAAATGCTGAGTCAAAAAAATAAAAGGGGTAGGTAGGTGAGGTTTTCAGTGCATTGCTTGTGAATGGAGCTGCTGACAGCCAAATACTTCAGCAGAAAAAATGATTCATTTCATTGCTGGTTCAGCCAAAGCAGAGGGAGTTCACCTGCCTTGAGTGGCTCTGCCCTACATACCCCCTGTTACTGCACAATTCACCTTAGTGGTATTTTTAGTATAGACTAAAATCTTTACATCTTAAAACATGGAAGTTTCAGCCAGTGATTTTAAAATTTGAGATTTGCATTAGGAGTCCCACTCGTGCTGCATTTGGAGGGTGGATTCCATGCCCAACAGCAAGGACTGGGCTCTGGGCTGGTCCAAGCCCCTCAAAGGCATTCTGCCTTCTGCACTTACCAGGAGAAGCACATTGTTTAATGCCTGAAATGGCTGACTACAAATCTCACTCTTTCCCCCTAACACTTACAGAGCACAGGTGTTTCAAAGCTGAAATCTGGAAAATAAAATCATAGATCCTTTACCCCCTCCCCTCCCCTCCCCTTTCTTAAGTGGTATTGAGGATTACCACATGTGGTTATATAATACCTTCCCTCAGCCTGAGCTTTTTAGCAATTAATTAGTCAGGGATTTGAGGGAAAATATGTCTAAAATGGTTTAATATTTACTTACTGATCCACAAATGTGCCCTATTTTGTTGAAGTTGCTGTTCTAAAAGCCTAAAGAAGAAATTTTTTTTAAAAAGTGGAAAAATCTATGACAACATTTTTTGTTCTCATTTTATGTATCTTTATTGAGTGCCCAGGGGTAGGGAGGATATGGAAAGCTAACACACAGCAGGGAGAACATCACTGCTACTGCCAACAGGTTCTGCAGAGCCTCTTCCACCCAGCCAAAGCCAATTCAGGTACTTCTCTTTCTCAAAATGCTGTTTCCTCACTGTGTCTCTCAGACAAAACACTTCTGTAACCCCCAGCATGGCTCTGAAATTGCTCAGAGCTGAGGAGTGTGAGATCTGCTTCATTCAGTGCCCAAGATCAAAGCCATCCAGGTTGTTAACACCATGCTCTGAGCCATGGAACAACCTGCTGGGTCAGCCAGAGCCTCTCAAAGCTGCTGGCTCCTAACAAGCCCTGCAAAACCTTTGACTGCTTGGAGGTCTGTGGGTGAGCTGTGCAATGTAGGGCTCATTTATTTACTGCTGTCTCCCACCAAAACCCTTAGGATAAGGAGAGGAAAAGTCACTGAGCTTCCTTGGCTCAGAGGGGAACTGAAAATAGAGGATGTGCCCTGTTACAGGTATCTAGAGGCACAGCTTTCAAAGCATAGCTGTGTTTTTTTTCAGCCCTGTATGTGCTTTGTTGAGATGCTCCTTATCCTTTGGAAGACACCACTGCCTTTTCCTCCAATCCCTCTCCTTTCTCTGTGCTAAAAAGGGCTGTGGAATATCTTTGTCCCTAATAAAAATCCCACTGAAGGAGTGTTTCCAACTTTACGGGCTTCCCTTCTCATTCCTGCCTTCAGACTGCAGCTCACAGCAGCGCGACGAGTGGGTGCTAATTATGGAGAGCCACGCTGCACAACAGAGCCCTGCTGCTGGTGAATACAGAGAAATTGCTCATTAGAGCAGCATGGTATTTAGTCAGATTGGCTTCCCTAGATATTAACATTCTGGCATTAATGCAGACTGGCAGTGTGGTGCTTGAATGAAACCATCTCAGGGTGAGATGTGTAGAAGGGCTTGTGAAATGTTTGTCCCACCTGCAGGGCATTTCTGCTGGGGGTTCCCATGTGCTGCTTTAGAAGAAAAAAACACCCTTAGATTTCAGTAACTTCACATACAGAATTTCTTGGTGTTTTTTTCTTACCCCACAGGACATGGTGCATCATGCATATGATTTATTTTGCTGGAATTAAATGTGCTGTGCTTGATTCTCTTTCTGCCCATCCAGCTTTTCACTGTGCTGTCTGGTGTGACAGTGCCGTGTCCATGGTGCAGGTGGCAGGGCTCTCTGCTTGGTGGCTCTCTGTGCACAGTGAGACCACCCTGGGAAATGCATTGTTTGTACCTCTTGTACAGAATAACTCCTCTCGGGATGTTCTCTGGTCAAGATGACCCCGAGATGTATTAAAAGTCTATTTTCCCCAACCCAGCTGTTGAAGAAGGAGTCAGAAATCTTCGGCTCATGTTCTCAATGTTGTTTATTATTTTTTATCTAAAACATTTTCTGTCTGGCCTGCCGAGATCTATTCTGCAGGTCAGTCTGAGGCACACTCCCCCCACCCCTGGGCTGGAGTTGTCTTTTATACTACAAATTATGTATTCGATATTTACAGTTATGTCCCAATACCTATCACCAATGTTAGACAGTGACTTTCTAACCTAAACCAATCCCAAAGTGCCACCATCACCAAGAAGATGGAGGCTAGGAAGAAGAAGAGAGAAGTGCAGGACAACGCCCCAATCCCTCCATCTTGCCTCCTAGACCCCCATAGTAAAAACCCCTAAAATTTCTCTTTTCACCCTTTAACTACTACTATTATGCTATCTGAATTTTTGTGACCTTTAATTCTTCATACAAAGGTGGTAATTTGTTCCATGGGTCGAACTCAAAGCCACAGGGGTCTTTGGCTGCATTCCAGGGTCTCCAACCCCCTTGCAGGGCTTCAAAACCCCCTGGCTGGGGCTCGGATCATCCAGGACCGTCAGAGGGACATCCTGGGCTCTGACAAACTCCATGAAGGAGGCTCAGCCAAAGCTGGTTTGAACACAAAAAGCTTCAGGTGCCTTGTTTTAATGCGGGGAGGCTTTAGCATGAAGGTTTTATAAACAGCAAGGACCAAAGCCTTTTTCTGGCCACAGCTCCTCTTCCCCCCTCTGCAGCATCAGGACACTCCAGTCTCACTTTGCAGAGCTTCCCACGCCTCTGGAGCTGCCAGGGCTCTGCTGGCTGCAGGACTGGGGCTGGTCTGTGCAGCTGAGTGAGCTGGAGCTGCTGCTGGAGCCACAGCCACAGAGAATTCCTCGATCCCACGTCCTGCCCTCCTGCACCTCCGGGCTTGCAGCAGCCGCTCCAGTGGGCTGATGTGAGTGCTGTGAGCACACCCAGAGAGGGCAGAGATGTTCAGCAGCCAGCAGAGCTCATCCAGCCACACACACTCCAGAAACTCCTCTCCTACAGCCCTCTGGTCTCCACTTTGACTGCAACACCAGCGTTTGCTAATTAGCTGCGCTTTATCTAATTAGCACGCAAACGGGAGTGCCTCCGTTCTGTGCCCAGAGCTGAGGATTTATGCTGGGGAGGGATTGGCCCTGGGGCTGGCACGGTGTGTCCTCACCTCTGTGCCCTGGGAAGGTGTGTGACAGTGTCCCTGCAGTGGTGTCACTCTGTTGGTCACTGCAGGAGCTGGGTGTACCTGCACTAAATTGTCCCTCCATTGCCGACCTGTTTCTTGCCTGTGAGTTTAGTGTGTGGGTTTTTCCCTTTTTTTTTTTTTTTTTTTTTTTTTTAAATAATGGTCATGGTATTTTGCCTTGGGAAATAGAGTGTGTCCTACATCTGTATCTATTTTAAGACTCTGCTCTATTGCCTGCTACCAGCTGGGGATATGGCTGGAAGGAGCAGTGGTTTCATGTTATAAGAGGAAATACTGGATATTTCTAGGAGCCTATAACTATGAAATATGTTTCTAGCCCAGGATATTATGCTCTTGGGGATAGTACTCATTTCACCTGGCTTTAGTGTCTTAAAAACTGGCTTTCTGGATTATCGTGGTGGAATAAGACATATTTAAGATGTGGAATAAGACACGTAGAGAAAGCAAATTATTTTGTTTCTAATATTTGTATTTAATCAAGAAGAATATTCTTTTCCTTTGTATGATGTGTTTGAGTTTAAGAAAGCCAGTAGAGTTTTTGTTATGGGAACCTTTTAATTGTTGTGGTCTGTCCAGATTAAAGTATCTGGCAGCCACAGCAATCTCTCCCAAAATTAAGACAGACAGACAGAACCTCTATGTGTCAGAAAAGCATGAGAATGTTTCCACACAGCTGAAATTCAAAGATTTGGAAGCAGGTGCCTTTCTTAATGTTGCACATCTGATGTTTATGCTTGTGAATGTCTCCTAGTCCACAGCTCTCCAGCTCAAACATTGGATTATTTTCATCCTGACTGCTTTGTTGTGTCCCACGTGTGTTTTATTCAGTGAGTTGAACAGCATGGTTTTAGCTAAATCCCACTTTAGGCAGTAATGTGGCTCAGAACCAGCTCCATATGGGAATCCAGGGGTCTGACTGCATCCTCTGTGTGCCCTGGCCCCATCCTGGAAGGTTTTGTGCCCTCAGAAACCCCCGGGTGCTCTCCTGCCACAGCTCTGGATGTGCAGTCTTGGGTGATGCTGCACAAATACGGGTGATGCTGCATACCATGGTGCTTGTGTTCACAGATTTAAAAAATACAAAACACAAATCAAACCAACCAACCGAAACAGAAAATCCTTCCAATAACCCCAAAAAACTCAGTGTCCAGAGGTGGCCAAGAGGAAGCCCAGGGCAAGTGTTTTGTGGTCTCTCTGGATTACTTTTTTTAGTGTTTTGGGCTGTGTGAGAAGAGGCACAAGGGTACA
Organism: Passer montanus; assembly: GCF_014805655.1. Classification (NCBI taxonomy): domain Eukaryota; kingdom Metazoa; phylum Chordata; class Aves; order Passeriformes; family Passeridae; genus Passer; species Passer montanus. The sequence goes on from NW_024373479.1 coordinate 2,931,659, forward strand.
GAAACGTTATTTTTTTTTAACTCAAAGGTGACGAGCTACTTGGTAAACCTGGCATGAACTATTCCATGGTTTAGGGTGGCTTTCTCTGCAGTGCTTCTGGTTTGGTTAAACAGCTCTTTGCTTCACAGAGCTGGATAGTTGGTGGGTCTATGTGCTGTTCATGAATTACCAGTTAATAATCTGTTTTCTGAAGGGTTTCTCACCGCATTGAGTAGTTCTCCAGTTTTTCTTTTCCAGGGAGGTCCAAAACCACTTGTAAACCTGCAGGTCACCTCTGAGACTGAAGAGGAGCAGAACTTTCTCAGAGTTTTCCAGCCACTTCCATCTAATATTTAAGACACAGCATAAAAGTTACAGTTTATGCTGTAGCACCGGGGAGTGAATTTTGTATTGATTTTAAAATTAGTCATTTTTAGCTTACTCTTTTATGCATCAAAAAATGGCCTCAGCTTCATTAAGAATGCTGTGTATTATTAATATACCTCACTAATTTAATCTTGGCACTGGGATAGTAAAGGCTCTTAAATCATTGCCCTGTTCCTTAAAGTTGGACAAGTGAGGTAGTAATAAATGTGATGGGGAGCAAAGCCACTTCAGAAAAGAGCTGTTGGTCCCAGCCCTGCTTTCCTCACACACCTCTTTTTGGGGGGTCACTTTCACCTCCAGCTGGGTCTGCACAACAGGTGAGTCTGGAGGTGCAGAACTCACCACCTGCAGATCTGATTTTTGGCACCCAGGCCATTAGTTCAGAGGTTGGGAAGCCCAAATAGTCGATAAAGCAGCTGATTTGGGGTGAGGAAAAGGGCTGGCAAGGGAATCTGCCCTTCCCTAGGATATTAATGCCTTATCCTTGTTTTCAGGAGGGCTGGCACAAGCTACACCCTGGCAGGGTAAGTGCAGGAGCCTCTGTGCAGCCAGCTAGAGATGGAAAGTACCAGTGCTACAGGCACTCCAAGGCAAAGGAGGCAATTTCAGTCCCTGTTCTTGTGCTGGTTTATTTATAAGCTGTTAAAGATGTATAAAGTGATTTTTGGAGCAGCCAGTGGAGCCTGTGCATCTCTGCTTCCAAGTGCATGGTCTGATTCACCAGTTACAGACTCCTGCTTGCTTTGCCATGTCCTCTTTTTGTGTTAGATTCTCCCATATTGGACACTGCTGTTTCTCAACTGGCATAAAAATCTAAATTTTGCAGGGTACGGACCCATCCTGGTAAACCAGCAGCCCTTCTGTGCAGGGTGCTTCATGTGACACCTCCCACCAGAATTACTGGCAGTTGTATTCCTGCTGACTGGACATGGCTCCATCTTCTCTTCCAGATTTGTGGCCAAGTGGCACTCACTAATTTAAAAAGACTTTGGGTTGAGCTCTTATTCTGCAAAGAGCAGTAATTTCAGCATTAGATGTACATTGATAGAATGGTTTGGGTTAGAGGGAGGTAAAAAACCATCTTGTTCCACCCCCTGCCATGGGCAGGGACACTTTCCACTAGACCAGTTTTTTTTTTTCCAGCCTGGCCTGGAACACTGCCAGGGGTGGGGCATCCACAGCTTCTGTGGGCAGCCTGCTCCACATCACCCTCACAGTCAGGATTTTTTTTCCTAAAGTTTATTTCTCTGCTCTAAAATGATTTTGCTGCTTGCAACCTGCTTGCTGTTATGGCATCCTGAAAATGGAGTTCTTTATCATTGTTCTGCTAATGCAATTCAAGGTAAAAATGTGGAAAGAGACCCTGCTGTATCTGTTGAGTGCACTTGTTCTTCTCTGGCAGTAATCTATTTTACACAAAGGTGTGATTCTGTAGCAAGGCCGCCTTAAAAATGAAACCAACAAACAAAAACACCTCAAAGCACTTTGTGGGCATCATCATTTACCCAGGTTATTTGCCAAAGTCTGTTGTTGCACAGATATTGAGGTGTGACATCTGAGTTGGGCTGATAGTGCTTTCAACTATCCCATCCTTCTTGGTGTTAGTTCAAGGAATACATCATGACAGATGGCATTGTTTTAAAGCTTGAGTATGCTGTGCAAAGCACTGAAAAAGCCCTGAACCTTGGAAAAAGCATTTTGTAAATTGGCATTCTAGAGTCTCTTTAGCCTCCTTAGCATCACTTACAGCTGGACACATGACACACAGAAGCACTGTGGATGTGCCTTTAGGAAGAGAAAAAGACAGATCATTTTAAGCTCTTGGATATTTGAGGATGTATGAGGCAGAAGGTATTGTCATCGTGTAGTTTTATTGTTGTAAAAGCAATTGTAGTAAAAGTTATGGTAATCCCTGGTGTTCTGCTTCAAAGCCCTTTGAAGTCTGCAATAATGGCTCCACCGAATCTTGGCAGCCTTTGCGTCCCTTTTCCCATTGTGGAGTGGCACTGATCAAACCTGGAGCTGCAAAGCTCTTCAGAAACACCTCCCTGTGCATTCCCTGTTCTCCAGGCACTCACAAACGCAGGCACAACCAGCGTTTTAAAAGTTTCTTAGATCTGTTGATGAAAAGGACTCTCTAAGAGCTTGATATTATTCTGCCATCACATGTCAGGTTAGTGGGTTACAAAGTCTGTGCTACAGTGAGGAGCTTGCTGCCTTGGATGTCTGCATGAACCCATTTACCTCCACTTTTATGCTCTGATGATGGAGCTTTCCTTTTGGGACCAAACTCTGTTATGATCAGTCTTTGACCAAGCTCAATAGATGCCTCTCTGTTGCTGCTTTGTCTGAATGCAAGAGTAATACCCTAAAAGAGAGTATTTTTACATTTGAAAATGTGCTTTTTTGGAACACTTTGGGTCTGTTCTAACCACGGTGCTGCAGTAGGGCTGTGTGAGACCCCAGTGGTGTTTGCTGTGGCTGTAAGGGATCACCTGCTGAGTGCACATGAGTGAGGGGATTCATGGCACACACCCATTTTGTGGGGTGATCAGTGACCTGAGGTGACCAGTCACTTCCTTGACCCCCCCCATTGTGGTTTTGGGCACATTATTTAAATGTTCAGTCTCACAATTTCTCACCTGTGGGATGGGAAGGGTCGCTCCTCTCCTGGGCTGGCCTGTGCAGGGTTGTTCTTTCCAGCAGGGATGCTCTGCCCAGTGACTGCAGCACTGGCAGGAAGCAGCTGGAGCCTGTCCCTGCTCTGCCATGCCTGCAGTGCTCCATGGCTTGGGAAAAATGGGATACAAACCTGCAGCACTGCCTTGCAGAGCTGTGAAATTCCACTCTGTTTTTGTGAGCAGCCTGATGAGGAGCTTTGCTGTCCGTAGCTCCCTCACTGACCAGCAGGTTGTTTGTTTTGTTTTTTTTTTAACTGTCTTTCTTGCTAGCATTGTCAAGTCACTCGGTGACACCTAAAAATGCATTTTCCAATGTAATTGTTCAGACAAACCCCATTACTGCCTGATTGGGGAGCTCCTACTCTTCACTTAGAGATTCTCTGCAGGTCCTGCTGAGAGTGAATTTAAAAGCAGTGAGCCTCTGCTCTCAAGGAGCAGTTCCTCTCCTTGTTTAATAATGTCTATAGGAAAATTCCCAGCACTTGGCACAGCCCTCCTGTCTGCCTGTGTGCTGTTCAGACCATCCCAAAGGGTCTTGTATCTAGAATGTGTCTTTTTACCAGTTCTGGGCTAAGTTCTGTAGAAACTTATTAATTCCTCCCCTGGTTTGTTCCTATAGGGGATGGAGGTGACCTGACTGAAAGCTTTATGTAAGTAGAAACAATTCAGACTGGCTTTATTGAGTTTTCAGCTAGGTCTCAAATACATGAATGGCTGCAAAACTGGGATATACATTCTTAAAAAACTCTACAGGTAAAAATACTCTTTGTAGCAGACCTGGTCTCAGTTTGCTGTGATCATGCAGCTGGATGTGGAGAGCAGCCTGAGTACATAGAGAATTGCCTGTTATCAGCTAAATATTGTGCTGAGCCCCTGCACAAACCCCCATGCCTGTGGCATTTGCCTTTCCATGTTAGAGACCTGCTGGTCAGGTAATTCTGCACAAAATACATCCCCAGCCTGTCTGCACTGAGAGCAGAGGCCACGGGCACTCTTGGGCTGCTTTGGGGCACAGGATGGATTCAGGTGATGCTGTGAGTAGCTTTTTATTTACAGCTGCTCCCAGCACAGCAGACAGCATGTAAAGAGAGCAATTAAGGGAAGAGGGGACAACCATGTCAGAAAGGTGAGGAAGTACAGGTCTGATGGAGGAGATGAGGCTCTTGGAGAGGGAAGCAGGATGTGTCTGCGTCTTGCCCTCATTATACATGGAAGAGAAAATACTGCATTAATGGGAGGTATTGAGCTGCTGCTATCTGAAGCTTTTTAAACTGAGTTAGGAGGAGAATTGGCCAAAGAGATTTTTGGGAATGGGAAAAGCTGAAATTGAATCCACTCTGGAAAGCAGAAGGCAGAAAGGACAGGGGAATTAAGCAAACACTATTGTGGTACTTGTAAATAAGGTAAATGGAAAAGGATTAGCCTACAGCTGAATGGAGTGAATGCTCTGAAAATCCATGGGGAGAGGTCACAAATTTGCCCTGTATTTTTTCAGGTGAATCCTATCTCCATCTTGCCCATTATCTAGTGAAGAAAGAAAAGCTGCCTCTCTTCTGGAGGCAGCTCTCCTGGGTCCACATCCCAGGGACTGAGTTTGCTGTGTTTGGCTGGTTTGCAGCTACTGCATTTTTTGGGCAGGTCTGTATTTGGCTGGCTACCTTTGCAAGCCTTTTGTTTAGGGCTTTGTTTAGGACTCCAGCTCCAGAAGTGGTTTCCAACACAAAGACCTATGGACCTTAGAGCATGAGGTTGGTGGGAAACATGTCAATGAGCATGGGGGCCTCTAGAGAAAGAGGGCAGTGAAAATGTCAGGAAAAAAAAAAAAGTTTTTATTGAGGCTTGCTAGGTGAAGAAATAGAGGAAGAGAGAACTTAAGAGCAAGAAAATTCTCTGGGTGGGCTGGGAGCTGGAGAAGGAAGAGCCTGAGTAGGACTGAATTACAGACAGTGAAGATGTCTTTATAACTCGTGAGTTGCAGCTTTTTGTATTTGCTATGACTTAGCAAAACATGGGCTTGTATTCTGTCTATTGCTGTGTTTTATGCTAAACATGTAATTAAGAGGTCTGAGTAAGAACCTGTGGGCTCTGCAGAAGGAAGCAAGTTAGTGCAAATCAAGTCAACAGAGGGAAAAACTCCAGCAGAGAGATTGGAAGCAAGAGCAGGGCAGCACAGGCTGAGAACTGCAGCACACATCCACCTCCTCTTCCAGCCAGGGGTGCCACAAAACACTGAAAACTTTCTGGGATCTGAGCTTAACATTGAACCTCTCTTGAGTTAAATAATGATGATAGGGTAAGTGGGCTTCTATTCCATGGAGTGCTAGAATCCAGGGATGGTGATAAAATAGTGCCCAGAAGATGAGGGTCATGGGTCAGGGATCTTGTGGTGCCTGGCAGAGCTGAGGGCCTGGTTCCTCATCTCCTGTGCCCTGGACCTCATCAGGGTGCTGAAGTGACTCTCCTGGATGTGGGCCAGGCTGCTTTGGAACTTCTGAAGTTTGGGATGGTGAGAAACAGCCCACAGCTCCCTGGCCATGTTCTGTGCTCCCCAGCTCCCTGCTGCTGCCTCAGAGCTGGGGTGAATGACCTGTCAGGGGTGCTGGTGAAATACTCCCTGACATGATGGTTTATCCTGAGATGTATTTAACAAAATAAATATTGGAATGATCCCCTCTGTCCCCTGGAAGGGGGATTAAAGGGAGCAGGGTTGTGGGACTGTGCAGCATTGGATGGGCTCCTGGGATCTCCAGGGGTGCAGGGATGGTGACAGGAGGCTGTGTCCCCTTGGGGTGGATGTCCCCCCAACTCTGAGGAGGTGTGAGGGCCTGTGAAGCTCGTGCCTGTGGGTGTGAGGGGCAGGGCAATGCAGGCAGCCCCCACTGCTGCCTTCCCTCCACATCCTGCTTTCTTGACAGCCAGGAAAGAAAACTTCTCCTCCACACACGTGGGGAGGTGACGCTGGGGTCGCTGGGCCCTTCCCTGCAAATTAGCTCGTGGCTTTGCCAGAAATGACATCATTTGTTGGGCAGATTTCTTCATTAGGGAGCTTTCTAATCTCAGACATGAGTGGCACAGAAACCCTCCCTGCTCCCCAGGCACTGAGGAAGCCAGGCTGCACTGGCAGTCTCTGCAGCACGCTCTGCTTATTTATCATTCATGGCATCATGTTTGTTTTATGACAAATGAACTTAATCATGATTTTCACAGTGGAATACACAGAAAAATGCACAGAATAACCATAGCTGCAGGTAGAGAAAACCAAACTTAATTTAGAAAGGATATACAGGAGCAGTCTAAGCAGCTGAAGAATTGAATTAATCTAATAACAAGATTCAGCTATACATAATTCTTCATGCTGAAACAGAAGCCTTGTGAGACAGGATGGTGCTCAGGTTCTGCACTGAACTTTTTTTTTTTGTGCTTAATGTTCAGCCAAATCATTATTTGTTGCTGAAAAGTGCCTTTGGGTGTTGGGAATATTTTTTCCCCCCTATGTCTTAACGTGGAGGAGGGCAGGAATTGCAGATCATTTATTAATGCTCTGCTCCGTTGTGGTCTTAATCTCCAGCAGATGGGCCAGGATACTCTGGCTAACATTCAGTGTGAGCCTGCTGACTTGCACAGAGCTTCCCTTTTCAAGCACAGTGGTGCAGGGACTAGAAAAGGCACTGAGTATAGTGGTCATCCTGGAATGTGATTCCAGCAATTTCAGAGGCTGAGAGCTAATCCCTGTGCTTGGGAGAGAAGGGGATGAGCATGGGGATGTGTGAGCACACATGGATGTGCCTTGCTATGGATGTGTTTTGGAGTAGTTGGGTTTTGCTTCTTGGATGTGGTGTTTACTGTGTGGCCATGATTGCCAGGGAAACTCTGATAACTGCTTTCTTGGCTCTGATAATACTGTATGCTCCCAATTTCAGCACCATTTCTGCTCCTTATCAGTGTTTCTCTTCCTTTCATGATACCAGAGCAGAAATTACTATGATTGAACCAGAAAGAATAATGCTTCAGAAACCATCCTACTGCTATCTGTGGATTTTAATGCTGCTCCAGCCAACTGAAATAATGGTGTGAGCTGCCTGCTCTGCACTAAAACCCATTTCTGTGTGTAGAAACATCATTAGAGTGGCTTAAAGCACACAGCATTAAAGTAGAATTTAGTGAAAAAAAAAAAGAAACTTTCTAGAGTGTAGCAGGAGGCATCCTAGAGTCTCCAGGAGATTTAGAGTCCAGGGTGGAGAGCTTTCCTTAGGAGACTGGCGACAGTAATTTGTTCAGTCTAGCAAAATGAGAGCTCCAAGGGAGGGATTGCTTCCCATGAATATTTTCAAGGGTCAAGAGCTGATGCTGACAGAATAACTAATGGATCAGGGTTGGTGATGAATAAATCCAGGCTGGAAATTTAGGAGACTCCTAAATATCAGATAGGTTGTGTAACAACTTTCTAGTGAGCATAAGGAATCAAAAACCAAATTGCTTTTTAAGGCAGAGGTTGATGTCCTGAAAAGACCCTGTGACAGTGTTTGTCATTTGGCAAGGGGGTGGCTTTGCCTAGTGACCCAAATGTTCCCCACTTTTAGCTCTGAATTTTGTGGAAAACTGGTTCCTTTGCCTATGGACTGTCCTTAAAATGTGTTGGGGAGCAGCAGGGAGCAGCTTGGTTACAGAAATCTGACTCCTTGGTTTAAAGGTGTGGTAGCTGCAGGTAAATAGAATGGCCTTTTCTCATCTGAGGACCTCAAAAAGTGGAGTTGAGAAGAAAGCCATGGAGATCCCAGACTCTGGGGGGATGGAAAGGGCAGGAGCTCCAAGTGTATCACCTTGTTGTGTGCCAGCTCTTGCCTTGCACATCTGGAAGGCATTTCCCTGCTTCCATTTGCCCCCTTCAACAGGCTGCCATTCCCTCCCAGCAGCATCTCCTGCCAAGGGCTGGTAGGAAATAGATTTATTTTTGAGGGCTGCAGTGCTGATAGGCAGAAAGGACTTTCAGCCATTTCCAAGGCTGGCAGCAAGCCTCAGACTTGAGATCTCCATCTCCTCCTTTAAGTGTGGCATCAAGGCAGGGTGTGCTTGAAACTCTGCAACCTCTCCCATATCTCAGACCCTCTGAGGGTTTTGTTCCAGCACTGCCTGTGCTCTGCAGGGCTTTGCATGGGATGAGGAGAGTCACAAGAGACACTGATTCCCATCTGGACATTTGTGCATTCTCCATCTTCTGCATGTGCATTAGCAATGAATTACCAGGAAAATGTGCTTCCAAACATCAAGCAGCACCCCTGCATCTTCACAGCCTCTGCTGCTGAGCCACTGCCAGGAGTTCAGCACTGTCAGGAGTTCAGCACTGCTGCTCTGTTTTCACCCAGCTTCACCTTCCTGCCATCTCCCTGCATCTCTGCCTTGTTGCTCTGGCCACAGGACACAGCCCAACCAGCTAAATTCATTAAAGCCATCTCTGCTGCAGCCAGGCCTGCTGGAGCTCCAATCCCAGAGACTTTGGGACTGGACCAGAACTGGGAAACATACTAATTTTTAAGCAAGGATATGTACCTTCAAATTGCACATCAATTTAATGAGGATAAATTGTGCAGGCACTCAGACTCTGGTGCATTTCACTGATATTTTTAGTGCCTGGACTCTCAGGAGGATGCATCTCTGCCAGCCCAGTGGCTCTAAGAGGCAGCTGAGTAAAGTCAAATTGCAGATGGACCAAAGTCTTCTGTTTTTATCTCTCATAAAAGTGATACCTCCATTGACATATAAAATTCACCAATGTCCTACTTCATAAACTTCCAGACAAATAAGACTGCACAATTTAGATAGTGAAATCTAGCAGCCAAAGAGAAGGAACATAAATTAAAAGGGTAGCTGGAAGATTGTTGCCTGAGTCTTGTTGAACAGTGTTTAGCTCCTGCATCTCTGCTCAGGAGTGTCTCCAGCCACCTCTCAGGGAGATGTCAAAGCAGGCTAAATGTACTTTATGGTCAAATGTCATGAGGCTGGGGTGGAGAGGTGGGCTTTGTGCATCTCCATGTGCACCCACTTCGTGTGGAGTGACAAGAGTGGCTCCAGCTGGAGTTAGAGCAGCCTCGAGGCAGAGCTAAGCCAGCGTCCAGCAGCCCTAAGGGGAAGAAACAGGAGGTGATGCTTCCTCAGACTCAATCCCTGCCTTCCTTGGTCTCCTACCCAAAAGAGATGGGTGGTTTTTTGCAAATTTTATGTTCTTCCTGCTGTAACTGGTTAAATCATCCCCAGCTGGTGCTTATAGAGAGGGGCAGAGCAGCTGTAATGTGCAGGGAGCAGGACACAGCAGCTTATTTGACTGATTCAAGCACATAGATGACCCTGGGGGAAAGTTCAGCCTTAAATCAGCACATTTCTGCTTTCAGCTAATCCAGTCCTTGCCCAGCATTTCCCACTGCAGCAATTCCCAGCCCTGCTGCTAAGGATGCACAGAGGATCCCTCCAGCAGCATTTCTGCTCCACACAAGGTCCCCACACCTGATATGGAACCAAAATAGCAGCAGGCTGGTGCTCCTGGACCTGTTCCAGGCTATCCTCTGGCAGACTGGCATGGCCATGGTGCAAGAAGCTGCTGCCTTGGTGCAGGCAGCAGGACCTGCCCAGCAGCTCACGTGGTCACCATGTCCCTCTGCCTTTGTGCACGTGCTGTTCCTCGTGCTCTTTGCTGCTCCAGACTGGAAAAGCTCATTCCCTGCAGGAAGACAGGTAAAATGCCTGAGGAGGCAGGTAAAATTCCATACAGGGAGGCCACCAGCTCATCATTCACTCCCAAACATCCTCCTCTTCATGGCTGTGTGCTGCTCTGAGAATAGCTCCTTGCCACAGCCTCCTCTGCAGGAACAGTGTTATTTATTCACAGGCGTTGGGCTTGCTCTGATAGTCTTGCTGAATTTATGCTAAAAAGAGATCTGCCTGGTGGAAGTGCCTGGCCCTTCCTCCAAAATGGAAGTGAGAAAAGCTCCTTGTGTGTTTTTTGTGCATGGTCAAAAATAGCATCCCAGAGCTGTATGTTGGATAAATATGAATGAGGGAAGAACAAATGTAGTAATTTTCAGAGTTCTACAAATGGACAGGTCTCTGTGTCTATCCTAGAGCTTCTAAAATTTCTCTTCCATTTCATACTCCTGTCTCTGCTTTCTTCTCTTTCTTTGTCCTTTGTTCCCATGGCTTTAATTCTCCTGCATCATTCTTTTTTTCATTTAACCCTGCTCTGCTTATTTCTCTCCCTTCCCATCAGTGTCCTTCATTCTGCTCCTCCACAGCTCATCTTTTTCTTCTTTCCCAATACTTCTCCCTGTTGTAGCCAGTGCTCCCTGTTCTCCCTCTTGTCTCCTCTTCCTTTTCACTCTGGGAACTCTTGATCCCCAAAGCCAACCCTGCCCTGGGTTGCCAGCACAGCCTTTGGCTCAGGAGCAGGGATGGCAGCCAGAGGGAGGTGTTTTATTGCATCCTGGGTGTGCAGACAGAAATACCTCACTGAAATGGCTGTTTACACTTGCCATCTTGCTCAGAAATCAGACATAAGATCCTCAAGCCTGCATCTGGTGTAGTTAAATGGATGAAAACGTTAGAAATGAAGAGTCTGCCCATATGTTGTGAGTGCCTTACAGTGACAGACCTGAATGTTTATCCACATGAAGACCCTTTCACACTATTATACAGTGTTAAATGGCTTCAGGGTAAGTGGATTCAAGCCAGAGAGGGTATAAATAGCCTGCTGGAAATGCTCTTCATGCTGTCTCCTATCCTCAACTTCTCTCATCTCTCCCATTTCCAGTTTTTAAAGGAGAAAAATGTTGGGTTTTGGGATATTTCAGGTCAGTCTGGGTGCTGTGTGGGCCTCAGCAGCTCTTTTTGTGTTAAAACCCCATGGCTGATGTGAGCATCTGATGGGCAGTAAGGAAAGAGTCTCAGCCACCTGGATGAGAAAGCATCAAATGCTATTTAAAATTTCTTGGAATCTCTAACTTATTGTGGAAAGCCATTGCCTAACAAATTAGTTATGTTTAACCTCACAAAGCCATTTTTCCTCTTGGAAGAGGAATTTAATGGAAGGATGTAGTTACTTCTGTGTTAGAACATGAGCAGCCTTGTTCTGCCTCTATCCAGGGCTCTCTGTCCATCCTCAGCCCTGCACTAACCTAATTTCATGTGTGCTGAGGAATGTGCACTGTTCTAACATTCAACATTCAAAAAAAAAGTGTTTTTTGTCCTTCTTAGTGAAAAGGAAGTGTTCAGAAAGTTCTACTGAAAAATTAAACCTCTGCAGCATCATACTTTAAATTCTTCTTAAAAGAGGAGAGGGGAAATGTCTGTTTTAACGTGTTTGCTTGGGCTACCAAAAATCCTCATTGCCTGTATTTAAATTAGAGCATATTTTGCTCACTTCTGGAAACTTTGCTGTGAAGAGGCAGCTTTGGACAAGCTGGGCCCTTCAAAGTGGGTTTCCTTTGGCTTTTTGGCCTTCCACAGCTATGTGCCACAAGTGATAGCACTGAGGAAGACAGGACGTGGTTGATCCAGTGCCTGGATCATCTGCTGTTGGAGCAATGGGAAATGGAAAGCCAGGATGTCTCTTACCCCTGCTGCACAACTCTTTCCAATAGATGGGATTTTGGAACAGCAATTTATATTAATACTCAATAGGATGTTGCTATAGCAACTATATGATGTGGTGAATAATTTCATGGGCTTAAATCCAAAATGCTGGGAGCAAAGATGGGTCTGAGCATGATTTAGGACTTTGGTCATGTGGCTGCTGTGCTGGAATTATTGGACTTGGGAAAAAGTTAGGGTAGAAGATAAAAGATGCTACTCTGGCTCTGAAGGGAGCTGGACCCTGCCAGGTGCAGCTGGGGTGGGAGAGTGAAAATCAAGGACACTCCAGAATCCTCCCTATGCACCAATTTGCATGTGCAGCCACAAGGGACCCTGATGCACAGCAGTTCCCTTTTGGTATTAGAAGTTTGCTGTAAACCAGATCTGACATTTAGCTTCAGGTCAAATTAAATTGATTTGACCTAGAATGATTTTTATTGGTTTGTTTTTGTTTCACGTTAAAAAAATCGTTTAAAAAAAATCTGTTACATCTCAGTTCCAAGCAGAATTAATTACTTCCCTTTAATTTTCTCTCCTGCCAAAGTGAAGAGTCTCTTATTTGCCCAGTTTTCATCTTCAGTGCTAAGTTACAAGAGGCAAAATCGGGCTGTTTATGGTGGTGCCAGGAAAAGACATCTGGAACCCTGTCAGAGGGCAAAACTGGAATTTTTCCCCTCATCCAGATGTGCTGTAATGGGGACATGGTGTGTGGGCACCCCTGTGCTCCCTATTCCACCCCCTGCCCTTTTCTATCAAGAAATATGCCTTGTATATATGTAGCCCAATTTTATATATTAACTTCAAGCCACTTTTTCTCCCATCCTCTAAGACTGTGACTAATTCCCTCTCTTCACTGATACCTTGAGAATATTTATAGCCTGTGATTCTGTTCTTGCCCTCCCTTCCCTCTGCTGTGCAATATAAATTTATCTGTAATTCCCTCCTCCAAATTGGTCCCTGGTGTCCTGCCCTCCAGTGCTTGTGCCATCAACACCTTCTGTAGCTTCTCTGCATCTTTCTGTTCTTGTCCTCCTAAACAGGAAAAAAAAACAAAACAAAAACACAGAAATGCCCAGCTCCTGGCTTTTCTGTGCTAAATGTACAAACAAATAACAGGATCTCGTCTGCTGCCCTGTCCATCCCTGCCAGGGACTTTCTGTTTTGCATTGCAGGGTTAGTGCCTGAGCTCCTATTGATGTTATTTCTGTTTGTGGGCTGGGTCTGCCTTTCTTGAGTGCCCTGCTGGGTGTTCAGTGGTGCTCAGGCTGCAGCACTGCACACACACTCTCCCTCTGAGGGGGACACGCTGCATCCCTGGGCACAGAGTCACCCCTGGGGCATTCCCAGCACCCAGAGCATTACAGAGGTTTGTAATGCAATGAATGATTACCAGTATCTGATACTGCATGTAAAGACCTCACTCCAGGACATCTTAGTGTTTTAATTCCCCTGTTATCACTTTATCCATCTGACTGATATCCTCTATGTACGTTATGAGTTGATTACCAGAGGGAGCTGAATGCCAAAATTACAAGAGAAAATAAAGTTTCCCACTCAGTATTTTTCCTGTGCTGCCTAGAGCCAATGTTATAGCCAAGAAGGCTATTAGATTAAATTCTGTAACACTTTTATTTTGAAGCACATGCCAGAGGCTGGACATGACTGAGCAATATGTGCTGGCAGCACAAGAAGTCAGCTCTGTCCTGGGCTGTAACAAAACCACTGTGGGCACTGGGTTGAGGGAGGGGATTCTGCCCCTCTGCTCTGGTGAGACCCCACCTGGAAAGCTGCATCCAGCTGTGGAATACTCAGCACTGGAAGGACATTGAACTGTTGGAGTGAGTCCAGAGGAGGCCACCAAGATGCTCCAAGGGCTGGAGCTGCTTTGCTCTGGAGACAGCCTGGGAGGACTGGGGATGTTCAGTCTGGGAAGGAGAAGGTTCTGGGGTGACCTAATTGAAGCTGTTCAGTACCTAAAAGGAACAGGGACAGGACTGTTTACAAGGCATGCACTGACAAGACCTGGAGGAAATGGCTTCTAACTGTCAGAGGGTGAAGTTAGATTGGAGACTAGGAAAAAATTCTTCCCTGGGAGGGTGGTGAGGCCCTAGCACAGGTTGCCAAGAGAAGCTGTGGCTGCTCCATCCCTGGAAATGTTCCAGGCCAGGTTGGAGAGGCTTGGAGCACCCTGGCATAGTGGAAGGTGTCCCTGCCCATGGCAGAGGGGTGGAACTGGATGGTCTATAATGTCTCTTCCAGCCCATTCTATGATTCTAATGCTTAAGCTAATCTAGAAGTGATGCTCTCCTCTCACTGACTGGTAGACTCTAAAAATTAGCTTTTCCCAGAGGACAAACTGCTTCACTTGGCCTGAAGTTTTCTGGATCTCCTGTCTCTTTGAAAACAGTGCAGAAAAAACTGCTTGCCATATTTTCATATTCTCTTTGGACATTTTTATCATTGTGGCACAAACCTGTGGGTGAATCAGCAATATCTGCAGAGATGTCCTGTCCAGAACTTGTTCTAGAAGCTGCTCTCTCCTCAGCTGAAGTGCTGTACCTGGTGCATCTCCTGGGAAGGAAAGGTCCTTGTTGGTCATCCCAAATGCAATTCTGACTGTTGTGTAGCTGTTTTCCAAAAGCAGCTCCTGCTAGAGCCTGAAGCAGGAGAACTGCCCTGAAGATCACGCATTTACCCTGTCTCTTCAAGCAGGAGCACCTCCACTGATTGCATCTGAGAGTTCCTTCTGTAACTATTCTCAAAAATTCCCAGTTGCTCAGGACCTGAAACCTTTCTGGCCTGCACAGGAAACTATTTCAGTGCCTTCTGCCTTCTCTAGGGCCAGGGTGGGAGTCCTGGGTGTTCCACTGGGGGAAGGGACATTCTTTGGAGAAATACAGACCTGCCTGGGCCTGAAATTTTGAGTTTTCATTGCAGCTTTTCCTAGAAGTCCTGCAGCAGGTGTGGATGGGGCAGCGGCACTGACAGAGCAATAGGAGAGCTCTGCCCCTGCCTTTCCCTGCAGCTTCCACAGGCAGCAGGGGCCTGACCCAGCTCTGGTAGAGCTGCATGAGGTTATCAGGAGTTGTGTAATTATCCCCAGCCTTTCCCTCGTGGAGACAAAGCCCAGCTGAGCTCCAGGAGAAGCTGCTGACAGGGAGGTTGGTCCTGGCACTGCTGCAGAGCTGCTGCCCCCCTCCTGCTTTAATCACACATGGCAATCCCAGCAAATGGGTGGTTTGCATCCAGCTTGCTCTGCCACAGCCTCCAAAGCTTCCAGGAGTGCAGGCTCTGCTGTCATTAACTCTGCAGAAGGCTGGGATGTAGCCACCAAGCTGGGCTGTGGGCAGCTGGGTCCCTGCAAGGAAGGAAGGAAGGAGCAGGAGCATCTCCTGGCCTCTCAGGGAGGATGACAGTCAAACTAACCTGTGTACCTTGAAATCTTGATTATACTTTCACTCTGAGCAGAGTTCAAACTCCTGGCTGCTCTCCTGGGTGAGTAAGGGTTTCTCTGGGTCTGGGTTGAAGGCACTCGAGATGGTAGTTCATGTTTGGACTCAGTGTTTATTATTTCTTATCAGCCTCACAACCATGAGTTCTGCAGCTTTTCATTAGCAAGGTACAAAACAGCTATCTCTTATTACAGGTCTTTTAAGACTAAACTATCCAATTAAGAAAGGACACCTAGATTATTTTCCCTTTTAACCCAATAACTGATCCCTGGAAGCCCGCAATGCAGGCTTTTCTGCCCAATTACAAAACATCACCCAAACCCATGAAGAAGAAGGTAAAGAAGAACAACCAGTCTCCACCCTAAAACCTCCATCTTGCTTCATATTTATTTCTGTATTATAAAATCCCAGACTCTAAGTTTTCCACCCTGTGATATTACACGTTTAACCAACTACACACCCGTAACCCAGTGCTATCAATCAATTTTGGAAGCCTGTTTCATGATCTTAGATCAAATGCAGTGTTCTCTTGTGGGTCTGTGCCTTTAGGCACAGAAAGTTTAAAATTCTTAGCATCCAGGATTCCAGCAGTTTTGGTGTCATGTACTCACGGTAAAGGGAGGAAGGATTTGTGTTGGTTCTTCCATAACATAGACTGAAGGGTGAGATAGGTCTAAAAAAGTCCTCCATGGGGGTGAGATGTCTGGGGAGGATTTTCCTGTCTCTGCTTGGAGTGAACTCATCTGTCACAGGAGAAGAGACACAGTGGCAGGCAAAGAAAGGAGAGCCCTTGAAGGCAAGGACATTTCTAGCATTAGTTATAGCACACATGGTCCAATCCTCCTCCAGCAGAAGCTGAAGCCAGCAGGTTGAGGCTGATTTATGACTGCAGTGGCTCTGCCCCAAATTCTGCACTAGTTTGAGAGGTTTAATATAATCTTGAAAACTTTTTTGATTGCCTTTCAGATGCATCCTTGGTGGCACCACCTTCTAGAAACAGGGAGAAATCCCTTAATGTGCAAGGAAACCCCATTAGCACTTGGATCAGAGTCTGCTGCCTCACCTGCCTCTGCAGAACCTCCCCATTTCTCTTTTTTCTTTAAATATTTTCTGATATCAGATATTCTGTATCCTGCTCAGTGCTCTACAGGGATTTTTGTCCTCATGTTTCTGTTGCTTCATGTAAAGGCAGACACCAGGAGTCAGCACATCTGGTCCTCTGACCCTTCTGGAGGAGGTCAGGCTGAGGTGGGAAAACCTTGATGATGATTTTTGATATTTTTCTGTGTCTGCCTGCATCAGCCTGGCACTGCTGTGTCCTCTCTGACCTAGATTTTTTGCTGTCCCCTGGGCATTAGATTTGATCCTGATTTACAGCCAGTAATGCCTTGTCTTCAGACTCTATTTGTTGGCTCCCAGGGCCTCGTACTTCCTTCCCTGGTGACAGTTTTATTCAGGTGTAACTCTTGTACCTTTGGTGGAGTCACTCCTGATTTACCCCAGCCCACAATGCCTGACAGCTGGTTTTCTCCCTGAATTACTGTGCCTGACACATCACTGTAGGTGTTAGGCATTGTCGCAAAATTAATTTTCCTCTTGAGAGCCCTCAGTGATTTCAGCTGAACTTCTTTGCAATTGTGGCTCTGTCTCCCTGGAAGATTCATGCAGCTGGAGTGGATTCAGCCTTGGGGGATGGAGAGCCAAGTCCAAGTGCAAGACAACCCTTTTTGCCTTTTCTCTCATTTTTATACATGGCTTTCCATGAAATTTCCAAAATTTGTTGTGATCAGGTATGAGAGGCATGGAGAGAACTCAGCAGTCCCTCCAGATGTGTGACAGATTCTTACTAAATAACTTTTATTTCAGCAAAATAAGAGTATTTCAGTACTCTTCTCCAGTACTGGGTTTTCCCTCTCTGTACAAGAGCCTGGAGCTGCAGAGCAGTGATTTCTGTCCCAGGTTTATTTCAGCATCAAAAGCAGCTGGCTTTGGAATTTCTCCCTTTTCCAGGCTGAGATGGAATCTGTAACTCTGTGGCTGGGGATTGACTTGGAGCAATCATGAAAAGCTGAATTTAAAAGGAACTGGGACCCAGCAAAGGTGGGGCTGGGTGGGCTGAAGGTGCCTGGGACAGGGAATTCCAGGGATGGAATATGGCCAGGAGAGAAGGTGGTTCTGCAAGAGAAATTGGAGGACAACCTGGTCTTCTCTAGGGGTAAAAGCAGCGAGCAGCTGAATTTCCTGAATCATGCTGGAAATGGGATTTTGGTATTTTAAAACTTAAAAGAATGAGACTTAGCCAAACACATCCAGATTTTGTGAGATGCTTTGGAGTCTATTGCTCTAAAGGGAGTTGGGTCCCATTTCAGGTAATGGAAAAACATGATTTAGGTGCTAATTCACTTAGTGCTTGGAGTATTTTTGTCGTGGAGCTCAGTGAAGTTTTATCATTCCAGGGAAAATGTGACTAGAGTGAAATAAGAAAGAATTAATCTTATAAGTGGGCTTTAATTATCCTCAGGAAATTGCATTTCAAGGTATTTTAGGTAGTATCATGGTGTCATTGAAACCTATCAACCAGTCATCTTACTATCACTGGAGTGAAAACCTTTTTACAAGAACCAGATTTTTGTTAACTCGCTAAATTATATTTATTTTTTTTTAATAATGCTGGACATTGAGCAGCATTTGCAAATCTGTGCACGTTTCAAACCATTCTTGTGCTTTCTCAGGCCTCCTTTTAAAATGCTCTGTATTTTTCATGCTGTCCAGAGTGCTGTGGAGAGCTGTCACAGACCTTATGCCAGGGTTTTACTGCCAGGTCAAATTGGAGCTCTCTGAGACAATTTATTGAAGCAGAAAGCCCCGAGGGCAGGTGGGGGTGGGAAGTGCTGAATCATTTACGATCGGTTCACTTTGCACACTGATGGTTGGCTTTGGGGCACCTGCTCAGCCTCCCCTGCCTGGTGCTGTGAGCCCTGGAGTCCTGTGGTTGCCTACAGCAGCTGAGGATCTCCAACATCACCAAACCTGGAAGCTCTGCTCCCCTGTTTGACTTGCCTTGGTCTGGGGTGCACCATGACACCCTCAGCAGCAGCAAAAAGTGGACCCTGGTGTCTTTTTGGAGAGGCACTGACAGGGAAACAGCAGCTGCTGTGCTGCAGCACCTGTGGCCAAAAAAGAGATGCTGTTAATATCCTGCTGGGATGGAGTGGACCTTCTTAATCTTATTAAAAGTTCAGCAGTGTTTCCTACACATCCTTCCCACAGGTGAGGCTGCAGCACTCCAGAGCACAGCCAGGACCTGATCCATGCCTGCCCAGCTGTGGGAAGAAACCAGAAGCTGGCTAGGGCAACAGGAAAAGCCCCGAGGCAGGGCCCTGGGGAGAACTTCTTCCTAAAATAATATAAAGTTTAACAAACATTATTTAGCATTTCATAATCATCAATGAACATATTAAGTGGCAGTGACCTGCCACCAGCTGCTGAGGGGAGTTTCTCAACCAGGCAAGCTGATGCTCCCAAAAGTGTTAGGGCCTCTAAGGGTTGGATATTGAAAGGGATTTGTCTCCTGCTCCCGTTTCTGTGCTTACAAGAAGGTGGGGAATTGATAAAGGTTGATGATCCTCAGCAGCCAAGGTTTTTGGGGGCTGGGAACCCAGCTGACCCCCTTCCCCCATACATTTATCATGTAGAGGACTGAGACTGGGTGCTCCTGGGTCTGGAAGCTGCAATGCCTGTTTGCAACAGACAGCTAAAGCTGTGGGGAAAGTGATGCAGCTCCAGCTGGGAGGAAAGGTTTTACATGCACCAAAGCTCATCATTAACTTGTTTGAATATAGGACTTGCTTCCATCTCAGGGGGGGATGAACCAGAAGCCATTCCAATGAAATCAATTGAATAATCAATAGGACTAAGCCTGTTTTTCCCACACTCTCCTCTTGCCCCCCTACCTGTGCAGGAGCCAGCAGCTGCCATGGCAATGTTTCCTCTGATGGCTGTGGATCTGGAGGGGAAGGCTGGATAACCTGCACAGCTGAGGCTCTGGCTCCCTGCTGTCCCCAGGAGCTGAGGCACAGCTGCTGGAGGCAGGGGCAGCAGCCTTCCTTCTCCTCTCTGTGTCCCCAACACATTCGGGACCGTGCAGAGAACACCGGGAGCAATAACAGAATAGGATCAGGAACCCTCCCGATCCATCCGGCTTTCCTGCAGCATCCATCGTGCAAATGAATCCCCAAACGACTCTCGGGGTGTGGCCGTCCGTGTCTGCCAATGCCATTTGCGGGATTTATCTTTGTTGCAGACAGGATGGTGAGAGTTCCGGAGGCAAGGAAGTTGCCAACCTGTAAAGTGGGTTTGGGGATCCCGAGCTAAAACAAAGAGCACCATCTCCTGGCAGCTGGGAATAGCTGGCACTGCTTGCAGGGTTGCACGCCCCGTTGCAGTTCTCCTGCAGGCAGCCTGCTGCTCTCTCTGTCTAGCCCAGAGCATCTGCAGGTGGGATGCTGACAGCTCTGGCCACTGAGAAAGGCAAATCCAGGAACAATGAGAGCTGATCCAGTGGTGTTATCCACAGCACAGTGATGCCTCTGTGAGCATCTCAGCTCTTTGAGCTCTCAGCCATTTGGGTTTCAAGCTCTACTCGAGTTGGCTCACAATTGCTAAAGTACTTTTGGGTTTCGTTTGGGTATCAAAGTGTTTGGGGTTAGAAAATTCACACAGGAGGGTCTTGCAGAACAGAGAGCATGACTCCCAAGTGGTGCACTCAAACATCCCTGAGGGTGGCCAGATCCTTTTGAAGCAGGGCATGATTTGGGCTGGGGTTGAGAGATGCCTCTGCCACTCGTGCAAGCTGCCCTTGCCACTGCCAGTAAGGCACTAGTCAAGGACATTGGGAAATTTGGAGTTTGCTGAGGTTTGGGTGGAATTGGAAATCAAGCAGAGAGGGAAGGACAGCTTGGTCTGGATCCAAGAAAATGGTGTGCTTTGAATTTGGAGACAGGCTTGGGACTGCTGGTCTGTCTGGGTATGGGAAAGAGGAGTGGGAAAGTGATGTAAGACTGAACATCTGCATAATGGTGTGTGTGGATACAGATGAGAATGCAGTGAGACATTATGAGTTTTAAAAAGGAAAGTGACTGAGTAGGGGAACTAAAAGGACACAGCGAGACATCATATATCAAGGTCAAAACCCAGGAACAATTGTTTCCCTTTTCCCCCTCATTTTTAAGTGTAAGTGAGGAATAAAAAGAAGCCAAGGTCAAGGAAAGGCTTTTTACTAGTGGCTGATGACAAAACTGTAAATCTTGTACAGAAAAGAAAGGCAGGACTGTTCAATAACAACTTTTGTTGTGCATTTGGAAGAAAGCAGGAAGATACATTTTCCAAATGGTCATGGCTGAGTGATAAAAATGAAATTATATTTCTAATTGATTAGTTACTGCAGGTCAGGGATTGTTGAAATGGGACAGGGTAGACCTGGGTGGACATGGGAAAGAGCTGGGAAGAAGCTCCCTGCTTCTGGGAGCTTTCATCCCTGCAGCACTGGAGCAGCCAGTAATGACTCCTGAAGCTCAATATCCAAAGCAAAAAGTCAGAGCCAACTATTTAAAAGACTTACAGGACTTTGCTGGAAGCTGCTTGTTCCCACTAGTCTGCTTTTGTCTGAAAAGGTCACTGAAACCTTGATTCCTCCTACTGCAACCAAAAAGATTTTGTCTTCTCTGCACAGCTCCAGGCTGTAAAAGCTGCACCACCTAATTAAAGATTAGTTCTCCCCTCTCTTCTTCTGAAAAATTATTAATTTTGAGCAAATCAGTGACATGCAATAAATACAGAACCTTGCACTGAGGGGTTGCCAGCTTTGGGGAACTGAAATTTCACATCACAGAATCATGGAATGGTTTGAGTTGAAAGTGACCTTAAAGCTCATCTTGTTCCAACCCTCCTGCTGTGGTCAGGGACACCTTCCACTAGACCAGGTCCCTCAAATGTCACTCTGTCTGTGCCAGTGAAGATCACCAGAGCTGCATCGGAACCTTGACAGGTTAATATGAAATAAGGTTATTTTCTTGAAAGTTGAGCACAGTATTCTGAAGTGATCAATTTTAATAAGGCCAAGAATACTCTAGCTGGGGGAAAAAAAGGGGAATCACTTTTATTTAAATCTGCTCTTTTTCTTGACTGTGATCCTCAGCTAACTTTTTGTTCCCTGTTCCAGTGTGCTGCAGCAGAGCAGCTTGCCTTCATCCAAATTGGTCTTCAGCTGCCTTTCTTAAATTAAGAGCTACTCTGCATGGAACCGATGATTTCTAAATTATTTCCTGTGTCAACTGCTAAATAGCTCTAAATCCAGTTCCACAGGAGAGGATTTCTGGAGCATTCACTTATTCTGAGCGAACAAAACAGTCATTTTCCAATTATTTTTTTTCCTTTGCAGTTGATGAAAACACATGTAACTTGCTGAGCATCTCAGCTGGGCTGGAGTGATTGAATCAGAGCCATTACTTCTTAGCTGGTTGCAGGAAGTGAAATTATTTCCCGAGGGCTCATGTTACAAGAAAGCACAACTGCTGCTCTCAGGAGCTGAATAGCTTTCCTTCACCTGAATTGGCAGGCAAGTTTTTGGGCAGTTTTGAGTGAAATCCAGATTAAAAAAGCCCCCAACCTTTGTAACAAGGGTAAATTCAGACCTGATACTGTCATCTGTTACCGGTGCTATTCAAGGCTTCTCCTTCCCACGGATATTGAACAAAAAAAACTTAAAGTCAGAGAGGGCATTGCTTAATCACCAGCCTCTGAGTACACCATTCTTCAGCAAAAATCTGCTCAGCTATTATCAGTTTCCATGTCTTTAATAGCCAGTCTAATAGCTGAGAGATTCACACTTCCCAAATGAGAGGCAGTTTTGGCAACGGCTTTAAATCAATCCCAGTGGAAATAGGGAGTTACATTAAATCCTATTAATTAGGCAATTTCAGCTGTCTTCAGTGTTTTTGACTCTGCTGTCGCCTTGAGAGTTGGGATGCCCATATGTCCTGCTAATGTGAACCCTCCCTTTGCTCACATACCCTGTAACTCTCCCTCCTCCTCAACCCCAGTAGAAAATGCATTTTCTGGTTTCATTTTTATTTGCTATTTGCAACGCTGCTGCAGGAATAAACAAAAAGGTTTATGATTGACAGTGAGTCCATTCTAAATCAGCTCCTGTGTTAACATCTGCTACAGTACTGGGTTTGTACTATTTGAAAATATGATGTTTGAAAATGTGATGTTTGTGTCAATGACTATTTCAGGGTTATATTTCGTTCTGCCGAGGAATAACCTAAATAATAGGATGGTACTTTCTCAACCTCTCTTTATCACCGTGAGCTCACTTTATCACTCCTGTGAGCTGCTCTGGCTATAACTCCTGCTATGAAGCACCTGACACAAATGCATTAGAAACCTTTTCACTGCTCTATCGATCAGCATTGCTAAGAGCTGCAAATGCTTGTGCTTCTGGCTCCCGTGTACTGTGGACAAAGCACAAATGAAAGCTGTGAGCAGCAGCTGTGAATATTGCTTTGGCTGTGGCTTCAATCTCCTTCGTCTCTGTTTGTGCTCCCTCTCTCCCAGCAATAGTGGGGTGTTTGTGGGAATGGATTTTTGCCCTCTGATGGTGTTGTGACAGTGTATTCCTAGTGAGCAGAAAGTATTCCACAGCCATCTTGAGCTGGTCCACAGCCCCTCGGGGTCAGTGGGACTTTTCTAGTGGGTCAGTGGGCTTTGGATCAGGTCCAGGAGGCACTGAGGAAGCATTTAGTGAAAGAGCAGCCCTGAAACCCTGTGATTTAGACAGCCACTCGCCTAGCACAAATAGTAAATTACAAACAGCAGACACTGGCAGCAACAGGCATGAATAGTCTGTAGTCAGCAATTCACAGTCTGAAATATGTTGGCGTAAACAATGCATCAGATAATTCCAGCTAACCAACACATTTGTGAAAATCCAAGCCTGTTCATGGATAATTTTCAGAAAGGCGAGTTCAGCAAGAAGAGCACTGGCAAGGAATAGAACCTTTCCCTTTTTGCTTACTGCTGATTTAGGAATGTGTTCTGGGTATGAGCTGTCGTTGCAAGGCACTGGATGACCTCAGGTAGAATCTGGGTGCTGGGCAGCCCAGTTTATCCCTTATCCTGCTTTGGTTTCACTGTGGTTTTCCACTTGGGCTTCATTCTCACACAGCTCTGCTGTTGGGACAGAGTTATTGGGAGCAGTGAGGATGGGAGCTGCCTGCAGCAAGCTACAAAAGCATCTTGCAGCCCTGAGTGAGCTGGCAGGAAAACAGAAGGTGAAATTTGGAGTAGGTAAATGTAAAGGTACATAGAGAGAGAGGGGGAAATAAGCCCCAAGTTCACATCTCTGTGGTGACCCTCACCACTCTGAGGCAAGAGCTTGCCTTGATGATAAATATTTCTATGGAAAGTGCTACACAGCAGTGAGAACACCCAGCTGAAGGCTGGGAATGACTGGGAATGGATGATTTTCCACCTGCTGGCTGCAGCACCCCTTGTTCTGTGCTCTCTTGTGGCAAAGGCTGCTACAAATCCCTGGCTGTGGGGATGGAGCTGCTGCCTGCACTGTGTGTGCAGGAGCAGGTGAGCAGGGAGGACTGCACCCAAAGCCAGGGAGGATGAGGACACAGCAGCAGGTAGCACAGGTAGGATGAAAAAACAAGGAGTGGCACTTTTGGGTTGCTTTTTTCTCTATGCCACCAGGTTTCCCCTTGAAATGGGAGGGACATGTTGTTCCCAGCCTAGAGGCAATCCAGGGAAAAGAAATTGCTTGTAAGACATCACAATGCTGAACAATGCAGAAATAAGATGAGGGAAACAACCACTCTGCCTTTGTGCAGGGCTTGGGTTGCATGTGTGTGTCAAATCCAGTGAGGCTGTGCAGTAAAATAAAGCCTTCAGCTACAACTCTGAAGTATTACAGGGCAGAAAATACTCCTTCAGGGCTCCCTAAATGAGCTGCACATGCCTGACGCACAGAGGGCTGTGGGGAAAAGCAGTTGTGGTGGTGTTTAGAGATGGCATCAGTCTGTGTGTGCAAGGAGGAAGGAAATACTCAAATGCAAGTACCTCGGGAGCTTTCACATGGACATTTTCCAGCTTCTGTCCCTTTAGTGTTGTGATGAAGTCTGCACTGTGTGTGGTAGCCCAGGCACCTGTGGAGCAGGTCAGGAGCCTCACATCCCTTGCAGGTGATGAGCAGAGGTCGGAGAAAGCCAGCCAGCTCCTGTGATGCTTCAGCACATGAGGGGTTAACAGGCTGCTGCCTCCCATAGGCACCAGCTCCTGCAGACATTGGCTTTGTTCCTCCTCTTCCCATTCCCTCAGCCCCCACAGGAATCTTCTCTCCTCCCTCCCTCGTGGGGGATCTTGCTGTTCCTGTCCTCGAGCTGTGCTTTGTATGGATGCTGCAGAGGGAGAGTGGCCGCTGTTTCTAATTTAATTAGCATCATCCCGAGGAGCTGAGAGTGTGGCAGAGGGAATTAGAGGCATGAAAATGATGCACGAGTTTAACCACCTTCATGCCAGCAGGATTTCTAGATGATGCACACGGGCTACAGATTTCTGAGCATGTGGAAATCACGAAATGAGGATGCTGAGTCTCTGTGTTTCACAAATTTATAGAGAAATTTTAAGAGAAAATTTTAGAGAATTTAAAGAGAAAATATAATCTAAATCTGCTTGCCAATTTGCCCTCTCAATTTCTGTCCAGCAGAATTTTTTTTCATAATGAAAACTTCCTTAGGATGAAATTCCTCAAGGTCTATGTATTAAAAAAAAATTGGTTTAGTATTGGACATTAGATTTCTTTTAAGGATATGGGATGCTGAGCCTCTGGGTTGGATTGTGAGAGATGCTGTGAGGTTCACTCACAACAGGAAGTTTTTTATTTACAGGCTGGGCAAACATTGGCTAGGAATGCTTAGCTACTATCAGGATCTTTATAGCTATTTTAAGATAGAACAGCAGCTGGAAGCCTTGTGTGATAGATGTGCCACTATATTGCCCAAAGGTATAGAAAGAGACAGTCCCCAAGAGCTTGCAAGCAAAGTCAAGTCTGGTTCACAAACCAAATCTAAACTCAGAATGGGGTGAGTGTGGCTTTGCAGAAAGTTGATGCAGGAATCATGCAGGCTTACTGTGCCTGTTTTTGTGTGTTTGCTGCAGGTGTCACAGGCTCGTCACATCTCTTCGACTACGGCTCCACTGCCAATGGAGGGGACAACTCCTTCTACACCTCCCTGATCTCCGATGTCCACTACACCACCCCGAGGGACTCCACCTATTTCACGGGCATCTATCAGCAGGAAAACACCCCCATTCCCTGCTCGGGCAGCACCGAGGGCTTTAATGCTCTGGGCCATCCTGTTCAAGACGTGACTGGGTTTGAGTCCCGTGGCTTGTTTAGCTCAGATTCAGGAATAGAGATGACTCCTGCAGAGTCTACTGAAGTCGACAAAACCTTAGCAGATCCCATGAAAATAGAAGCTTACAAATACATGGACATGAGTAGATCAGAAGAAATAAAGTACCAAGAAAAACATGACTCTGACTCGGAAGATGAGAGCCCAGGCCTTAGCGATAAGTACCGGGGAACGCCTGTGGGGTCCAGCCAGGCCGCCGAACCTCCACGGGCGCCTTTGGAGAGCACAAAGGCAGCCAAGGAACAAGACCTGCTGGAAGACAGAAAGTCTGGGGGTCAGCACAGCCCCTCTGTGGCTACAGCCCCTGTCAAGATCACGCTCACTGAGACAGAAAGCACCAAGGAAGCTGCCAGCAGAGAGCCGAGCCCGACCCAGCCGGACACCGGCCTGAAGCCCAGCCATGAGGTGGTGCCGACGGTGACGGTGTCAGAGCCAGAGGATGACAGCCCAGGATCTGTCACACCACCCTCCTCTGGCACAGGTAATGCTGGTGCTGGTGCAGGGCACTGAGGGTTTTCCTACTCCAGAAGTGGTTGCAATTGTGCCCTGCGCATTGGAGAATTACCGTGGATTTTTGGGGTGAGAGAGGGCATTGATGAGTCTCCATGGCCGGAGGTGTTTGTGCTCTCCTCTGGCACCAGTTTGTGTAGCCAAAGTGAAGGGGGAGGCAAACTCTGCTCCCCATCATGGCACACTGCTCAGGATGGGCTGCCCTCCTGTATGGAAAGGGATCCTGGCCTGCTGAGCCCAGTCTTCAGGGATCTCTCCTCAGGGGAAGCAGCGTCCCTGTGGGCATCACTGGGGCATCTTCATCTAGGCCATGGTTTGAGCTGGATCCTGGTGGTCTGGGGGTCTCTTGGTCACCCTGGCTGCCCTGATTCCCCAGGGGAAATGAGATGTGTGGGATCAGGGCAATGCAACTGACTGGGTTGATATTATGGAAATTTTAATGGCTGGCTTAGCATCTCTTTGCCCCTGTAGAAAATAAGGCTAAACTGTTAAAAAGCAGTGCTGTTTTCATATCAAAGTGCTGTTTTTATAAAGTGCTGAGGAGGGCAATGCTGTCACCTCATTTACAAAGGGAACTGGAGGGACAAAGGGCCAGTCTCTTTAAAAGACTCCTGATTGCTGTTGGGGGTTACCAAAACCCCACGTTTATACAGTTTCCTCCTGTCTGATTACTGCAGTAGTGCATAATATCTAGTCCTCATTTTCCCTATTATAGACTGCTAAAATATAGAAGTGACATAGTCCTTTAAAAAGCACTAAAGTTCTGTGACAAAAAACCGAATTTTTAGACGGAAAATTAGATTTCAGTGTCCCGGATCAAAATCCTTTAACAATGAACATTTGACAAAGAACATCCCCAAGCTGAAACTTCCATTGCTTCAATTTCATTTAGAAGCAATAAAAAACAAAAACACCCCAACAACAACAACAAAAAAAACCCAAAAAACCCCACAAAAAACCCCACAAAAAACCTCAACCCCCCCCAAAAAACGAAAAACCCCACAAAACCCCAAAAAACTAGAATTTCCTTAAAATGGCAGTCTGGCACCCACACTAATACCTCCCCTTGGAGAAATATTTGGTTCCTACAGAAAAGTGAGGGAGCATTTGTGCACTTCAATATAGGAAAAGGAGATAGAGACCACCACAACTGTGAATTTATTCTGCCTGCATCAGCCAGAAACTTTAATGAATAGACTTTAGAGCCACATTTTCCTTCTTTTATTTGACTGAGTGAAATCACACACTGCTCCTGAGACGTGCCACTGTTCATCGATTTACACTTTTTGCTACAAGGTAATTAAGGACTTCAGGCACTGTTTCTTATTCAGTCCTGGTGACTGTTCAAGGCTTTCTTGGGGATGCTGGGTATCTGTATCCCATCAAAACTTCTTATCCATCCTGTTAAGGAAAGAAGAAGGCATCTTCTTCTAGAGTCTGGCTCCCAAGGGGTGTTTCCTCTGGATTTTCCCTCCTTTCCTGCAGCTGGGAATGTTCCATGCCCAAACCCCACATTCATAAGTGATGAAGAAATTTAAAACCTGCCCTAGCCATTCCCACGCAGTAACCCAGCAAAGTGACTCCTAGGTACCCCTCAAGCATTCTGGCAAAGCTGCCAGTCACCCCCTGCTTGGATCAAAACTTTTGAGAACATTTTGCTTTTAATCTCATCTTTCTGGGGAAGGAAGCCACGGTCTGTCCCTGCCCTGCACTGGCGTTGAAAGGCCGTGGGTATTTATCCACCTCCCAGTGCCAGCAGTGAATGTGACACCCTGCTGCTGGCCACAAAGGACTGTTTTATTCACAAGGTGAATGCCAGGGCTGGGAGCTGCACTCTGCCAGCACAGGGAGGAGCGGGGTGAAGCCCAGGGACAGCGTGTTGCTGTGCTACCAGGGCTGGAAGTCACATGCCTGCTTGGACTCGTGCCGGGCTCAGTCTGGCTCTGGGAGAAACGCTGGCATGGCATGATGCAGGAGAGCAGAGCAGCTCCCCGCAGCCAGAGAAGGATGCTCGAGCTCCCAGTGCACCAGAAAATTCCCAGCATCCAGATGGGAGCGTGGTGTAACACCACCAGCACCTGAATCCTGTCTGTGGTCACAGTCTGGGGTGCAGAAGGGCATTTTTGTGTCATCTGCAGCCACGGGCTGGAACCTTCTCCACTCCACTGTGGGACCCAGCCCTGTGGGTACCTGCAGGCACTGTCCTGCCATGGGCCTCTTCACCAGCATCTGCTGGAGGAAACTTGGGGATTTATTGTCCTGGTGGCTTTCTTGACTCCTCACAACCTGCAGTGCCACTTAGTGATGCCATCACATTAATAATGACTTTAAATTAGGGAATGAACACCCAGGATCCCAGAGGACAAATTTCCATCTGTGCTTGATGGCTGCGTCGATGTGACTAGGGAATGGCAGTCAGAAAATGCAGACTACGCTGTTTATATTTTTGTTTTGTTTCAAATTTTGGGTGACAAGATAAGTCATTATCTTTGTTAATATAGTTCATAATGATATTTAGAATTACAGAAAAAAAAAAGGTTTCATCCTTGGATCCAACTGAGCTAAAAGCAGAGAGAATTCACCACCCACACCCCGAGAAAAAAACAAACCCCTAATTAATTAAAAAAGTCAACTAGTCAACAAACCAAAAAAAAAAAAGAAGAGAAAAGTTTCTGATCTTAAATTTTCCACACCTGAAAGCTAAAGTTTGGCAAAACTACAGTTAACCACACATGGATTGTTAGGATCAGCAGAATAAAGCAGCCCCATGTGTGTATTTGTCCCCAGAACAGAGGAGTATCACTTGGTGACAGTCTGATGCTGTCATGTGTGTCCTGAGCCCATGCTCCTCCTGATTGAGGATTTTCCTGGTTAAAACCACGTCGTTGAGTCACTGGTCAAGCAGTGACCAGCACTGCCTTGTACCTCAGCTTTTTCTTCAGTCAGTGATGCTTCTTTTGTAAGGAGTACCTGCATGGCACATGCTGTCTAAGGTCAAGCTGTTATTACTGTTAGTCATCCCAGACAGGGACACTGTGCCTGTGCTCCCAGCCCTGCTAGAGGGACACGTGCTGCTGTAAAATCTGTTCTGTTGGTTCCTGTTGGAATTTTGGCTATTGAGAATTTTAGATTTTTTTGTGTTGATAGGTATTGATTTTTGAGAGAACGTTGCATTTGATTTGAGGTTATAGAGGAAGTTTTAAAAACTGAATAACAGAATTAAGATTATAGGTGTGTAGTTTGAATAGAAGGTGTGTAACATTATATAATAGAAAATAAACTATATATAGTTAACCACAGTTACAGTTTAACTATATATAGTTAAACGATATAGTAGGAAACTTAGAGTTTAAGGTTTCAGAATATAGTAATGTATATAAAGTAAGATGGAGGTTTTAGGGTAGAGGTTAGTTTTGTGGGTTTTTTGTTGTTTTTTTTTAAAATGGATTTGGGTATTATTGTATAATTCGATAAAAAATTAATTACATTTTTATATATAATTATATATGATATAGAATTATATAACATATATAATATATAGTAAATATATAGTATACAATGTATATTTACATATATATTATATAATTGTATGATTATAGTCTTGTATTATAGTATTAATTATAGTATTATATTATTGCATTATGTTATTTTATAATACAATTATATATTACTGTGTAATATATTATGTATTATATATTATTGTATAATACATTATATATATACTATACAATGTATATTTACATATATATTATATAATTGTATGATTATAGTCTTGTATTATAGTATTAATTATAGTATTATATTATTGCATTATGTTATTTTATAATACAATTATATATTACTGTATAAGATATTATGTGTTATATATTATTGTATAATACAATATATTGTATATATACTATACAATGTATATTTACACATATATTCTATTATATTATATATAATATATATTTATATTATATAATCTATATAATTATATATTATACAATTGTATAATTGTAGTGTTGTACTATAGTATTAATTACAGTATTATATTTATTAAATTTTCTCTTTTTTTTTTTTTTTTCCCCTCCTGTATGGCAGAACCGTCCGGCTCCGAGTCGCAGGGCAAAGGCAGCCTGTCGGAGGACGAGCTCATCAGCGCCATCAAGGAAGCGAAGAGCTTCTCCTTCGAGCCCGCGGAGGCGCGGGGCCCCGCGCCCGCGGAGAAGCGGGAGCCGCGCCCCAAGCCCGGCCGCCCTCCCGCCGCCGACCCCGAGGCCAGCAGCGCCGAGTCCGGCGACTCGGAGATCGAGCTGGTCTCCGAGGACCCCCTGGCTGCCGAGGAGGTGCTGCACTCCAACTACATGACGTTCAGCCACATCGGGGGGCCGCCGCCGTCGCCCGCCTCCCCCTCCATCCAGTACAGCATCCTGCGGGAGGAGCGCGAGGCGGAGCTGGACAGCGAGCTCATCATCGAGTCCTGCGACGCCTCGTCGGCCTCCGAGGAGAGCCCCAAGAGGGAGCAGGACTCCCCCCTGATGAAGCCCAAGGTCATGGACATTATCAAGGAGGAGAACAACTCGCGCACTGACGCCTCGGACTACGAGGCCAGTAAAATGACAGAGAGCAGGATGAACAGGGAAAACCTGGCAGAGTCCTCGTCCTACCTGAAAAGCTCCTTTGTTGCGCCAAAAATAGGCGCGGAGCCCCCGACCTCTGCCGTCAGCACCGAGGAGCTGAAGGAAAGAGTAAAACTGAAGAAACCCATCGAAGAAACTGTTGTTAACCAAAGTAAAGTGTCTTCCAAGGACTTTGGCAAAAAAAGTCCGCTGGCTTCGTTGCTACTGCCGTTTTTAAATAAGCAGAAAGGTAAATGCAGATGTTATGTTGGTTTCGGCAGCGCTGCTGAGAGGAGGGGGAGGGAGAAGCGCCTGTTCCCTGCAGGGCAGAGGTTTGAAGTGCGGAGCAGGGGGAGCTGCAGGCACAGGATACCCTCAGGTGGAAGCTGGGCACACCTGTGACAATCCACACAGCATCACTGACCTGCCCATCCTCCTAGGGAGCAAATACCAGCAGCAATATTTTTTAGGTTTAGTCACAGATACAGGATGGTGCAACCCCAGAACTGTAAGGCTGATTTGTACGTCAGGTGTCTGGAGGACAAAGAAGAACAAATAATCATCTTACCTTTTAAATACTACTTGCTCTGTCCCAGGGAAGGGGTGCAATCAGGGATGTGGTCCTGCATCTCTCAGAAGCGTAAGGATAAAGATTTTGAAGATGCATTTATAAAAAAAAAGAGAAAGACTTGGAGGAGGAGAGGAGTTGGGTTTGGTGAGTCTGGGTGTTTCTGGAAGTGTTCAAGGCCAGGCTGGATGGCCAAAAATTGATTTTGAGTGCAGGAAAGGCATGCAAATAAGGGCTGTGCAAAGGAAAAGGCCAGCATTCAAGCCGACCCCAGGAGCAGTCTTGCTGGTTGTGCTGCTGCCAGCCTGTGGGCTCTGGGGCTCTCTGGTGTTCCTGCTGGGCGTGCTGGCACCACGGCCATGGCCCTGAATAACAAGGTGGGGCACAGCAAGAGCGTGTGTGTGCTTTGCACAGTGATCTCTGCTTAATGTCTATTGCCATCCAGTGGCAGTAACAAAAATGGGCAGTGACTTCCCAGCTCCATTTTACTGGAGCTGTCAGGATTGGATGGAGTGCAACTATTGCCACGCTGCTGATCACCAAGCAGCCTCTCCTGCTTTTCCACATGGTTGGAATGATGGCTCTGCTCGATGCACCCCGGGATTGGCTTTAGCAGGAGTTGTGCAGTTGTTACCTGAGTTAGTACTGCCAGCTCCTCCTGCAGAGCTGCAGCAAGCAGCCCTCACATCACTCCTGGCATCTCCTGCCAGGGGTGGGCACAGCCCTCACACAGCAGGGCTTGGAGCATGTCTGACTGTGGCACTGCAGGAAGGGAGGCTGCCAGCTCAGTTTCTTCTTCCTTTTTATTATTTTTTAAAATTATTATGTGCTGGACTTGCACATGGCTTGGGCATACAGCGACTTTCAGAAAAGACCTGCTGTCCTGGAAACATCAATCCTTTGGCCCAGGGCATTTTACAAGAAGCCCAAAAGAAGCCTGGATCAAGGCAAGCTGAGAAGGAGCTCTTTCTTTGGCTGAGTCCTTCTGTCTTCTCTCATGGTGCATTTTGGCCACTCTCTGCCAGCATGGCCTGGCTTACCTTGTGCTGGTGTCCCACAGCCTGAGGACCTGATCCTGGGAGGAGATCTCCCTTATGCTGGAGGATCATGTCTCTCTGCAGCCCCTCCTCCAGTGACAGTATTAGAAGATTCTTTCTTCTTGATCCATTTCATGAAATATGCAGCAGCTTGTTACCTCTCAGATCAGATGCCTGATGTCTGGATATAAAAAAGAAAGAAATGTGGACATTCAAAGTAATGGTTATTTTAATTTTGTTTTTGCTTTATGGCAGAA
The DNA here is from genome assembly GCF_014805655.1 of Passer montanus. Classification (NCBI taxonomy): domain Eukaryota; kingdom Metazoa; phylum Chordata; class Aves; order Passeriformes; family Passeridae; genus Passer; species Passer montanus. The sequence goes on from NW_024373479.1 coordinate 2,964,231, forward strand.
TTTCACTTAAGAAAAGCAAAGCCCAGGCCTGGGGCTGCGGGCTGTCACTCACAGGTCAGATGACACAATGGGCAGGACCCAGGCTCCAGGCAGGATCCTGCTGGACACACAGTCAAATAAAATTAATCATTTCAAGTGCATTATTCTGCAGCACAGTCCTGTGCCAACCTGACACAAAGCATCTTGATTTTGATGCCTTATGAAAGGCTTTCACAGTGCTGCTCCAGTCATTCCCCTAGAAATGTGTGTCCTTACCACACACCCTGGGTGGCTGCTGTGGCTCTAAGCACCCATGAGGGACACCAAGATTCAGGGCCACCCATTTCTGTGTGGTATCCTGGTGTCTCTTAGGCAGTGTCACAAGCTGCAGTCAGGATCAATTCTGTGTTTGTGGTGACAGTGACAAATGCCCTGGGTTGAAGAAGGTGTTTTCCCTCATTCCTGGTGCCTCTTGTGCTGTCCCATGATGTCCAGGGCTATTCCAGAGTGGACAAGCACTAAGCACTGTGGGCTTTTCCCCCATTTGGTGTCACAGACAAACTGATTTTACAGAGTTTCTCAAGGAAATGGTTTTCCAGCAGAGATCTGGGAAAGACCTGAATTTCTTGGGAATGCTTTTTTGTTCAACTAAACAACGTCTGCATTGAGTTAGCACATCCCTGCTGTTGGAGGAGCTGCTAGTGAAGCATTTTTCCACGGGAAGGGGATGTTTGGTTGGGTGCTTTAGCAATCTGAGGCTCGTTTCTCATCTGCATGCTCTCACCAGGCTGGCTCTGCAATCAGCAGCAAGCCAGGCCAAGGCTTAAGCATACGGTAATGTTAGTTTAATATTTTAGTGCCATCTGCTGTAAGTGCCTCCACACTCTGGCCCATCTGTTTTCTGTGCTTCAGTTTGCTTTTTATGGGGCTCTGGTAGCTTTGCATCCTTTGGAAAGCCCCTGCTTGGAAAAGGTGTAGGGGAGAGGGATGTCCTGCCTGGGGGTGGAGTGTCCACACCTTGTGATGCTGCAGGAGGAGTGGGATAAAAACCTGTCCAGAGAAGTAAATGTGTGAACCTAGTCCTGGTCTTGCCATGAAATCTTGGAGTATCTTGGTGAACCTCTGTGGTTCCTCCCACATGGAATCATTCAGAGGGAAGGGGCCTGTGGAGGCAGCTGGTCCAACCCCTTGCTCTCCTAGAAGCTTGGTCAGGTGGCTCAGGGCCTCCTCTGCTATCTCTGCCACCTCTGTCCATCCTCCCAGCTTTCTTAAAATCCTCTAATCCTATGGATTCCCACAAGGCAGAGCTCTGGGGGAGCTGAGCTGGAGCCTGCAGGTCTGGGTCAGTCCTCTGCTGATGCCTTGGCACCATTGCCTGCGGGCAGAGCAGGGTAAAGGAGAGGTGCCACTCAGTGCAGCTCAGACAGAGCGGGCTGGCAGGAGCTCCACGAGGTCCCAAGAGCCCATCTCCTGGCCCACAGCCACGATTCCTGGTAGAACACTCTCGACAGATGCTTGTGACTCATTTGGAAAGGCCTCTGTTGGCAGATCCTGCGCTAGTTCCAGGTGTCTCTCAAAACTGTTAACAGTCTTCCATCCTTCTTTACTTTAGACTAAGCAATTCTGGTTTCTTCATTTTTTTCCCCTCTGTGGTTGTTTTTGAGCTTCTTAAATTGTCTTGTTCCCTCTGTTTTTTCCTACCATTGGGTCCCAGACATCACCTCCAGCCACTGTGACTGGAGGAGTTTCCCCACACCAGCACTGACACTTCTTCTGCCCATGGAGGAGGAGAGACAACTCCCCAGATACACATTTCTGCCCCACCTCCCCACTTCTGGCCATTTCATGCAGTTCAGCTGCCACCTGGCAGCTTGTCACCCATCCAGCTGTGATAACTCAGCCAGAGCTGAGCTGGAGATGTGCAGGCCATGCTGGTGGCAATGAGCAGCAATGCACGCCAGTGGGTCTGTGCTGTGCAGGATTTGTCCTTCACTCCTTTTTCAGGAAGCAAGGAGTGAGTTTGGCCCCTTCTGGCCTCAGGAGTGGTTGCAGTGTCACCTGTCCCATCTGCAGAGGGGACACCGAGAGCTGGAAAATAGTCAGGTGCTGACTTTGGAGTTCTTCCTGAGTCCTGGTTTGATGGGGGCATAGCAGGGTCACTCAGAGGAGATGCCTGCACCGTGGAAAGGATCAGAACAAAGCAAAGAACAGGGGATTTTCTCCCTAGGTAGTGGTTTGCTTGGGCAGGGGCTGGGATCAGTGGTGATTACTGCACTAATCCCTCTCACAGTGAACACCATGCACATACCAGAGCATGACCTTTTTATGACCTTCAGAAATGTCCCAGTAAATCTCCCCCCTTCATTCCACAACCTGTGTTATCCATAGCCTGAACATTTGGCCTGCTTCACCTCTAGCCTCTCTTTCCTTCCCTGATCTTTGTCTCTGTTGGTGAAAATTACTCCCTGTCTACTGGGTAAGGTCAAACTTTTAATGCATGTGTGTCAAAGCATCTTAAACACAGTGACTAGATGCTCAGAGGGGCTTTTAAAATTTGGTATGGCTCTAAAGTGGGAGGATCACATGTCTTCTCCTGGGACTGCTGTCTACTCCACTGCCTGTGAGTGTTAAGTACTGAGCTATAAAAAATTATAGCTTTATCCTCCTGTTTTTATATGTCTTCCCTTCCAGAGCAAGGGACAGCCTCTGAAGAGCTGTCATCAGTTGCAGCACTCAGACAGAACTGTACCTTTCTGACAGATATGACAGAAGATGGTGTTTACAAAATCCTCCTGCCAGGTCAAGATTACAGAGTGACCAGTAGAAAAACAACCAACCAAACCCCAGAAAGCCACTTGTTTGACTGTATGCAGGGAGCTGATGGTTGTGCCAAATGTTTGAGTGGCAAAGCCCAGGCCAAGCACAGAGAGTTGGGAGGTGTCTGTATATGGATGCCAGGAGCCCCTGATACAGGGAATAATGTGCTCTGACTCCATGATTCAGAAAGGCTGAACAAATGCTTTATTAAGCTATACTATATTACACTAATACTATATTAAATTACATACTGAAGAGATATTATACTAAAAAGATACTAAAGAAAAACCCATGACTGTCTGAGTCAGCCAGGACACAGCTTTTTTTCAATTGGCTAAGGAATCAAAACAACCTTCACCAGTGTCCAATAACCAAATCACCTTGGGTAAACTGTTGATGTGTTGTGGGTCCCAGGATGAGGGAAGAGATGAATCTGACTCCATATTTCTTAGAAGGCGGATTTATTATATTATGATATGATATGATATGATATGATATGATATGATATGAAAAATGCTATGCTAAAGCTATACTAAAAGAATAGAGAAAAGAATGCATCAGAAGGCTAGGAAAGGAATGAATAATAAAAACTCTTGACAGACTTGGAGTCCGACACAAGCGGCTGTGATTGGTCATTAAGTAAAAACAACTCACATGAGACCAGTCAAAGATGCACCTGTTGGTAAACAACCTCCAGACCACATTCCACAGCCATCAGCTAGTTACTGTTTACATTTCTTTTCTGAGGCTTCTCAGCTTCTCAGGAGAAAATCCTAGCGAAAGGATTTTCATAAAATATCAGTGACAGTAAACAATCTCCATAACACATTCCACGTGTGCAAGACAAGAGGAGCAGTGAATAGAGATGGGAATTGTTTTCTCTCCTTCTCTGAGGTTCTCACTGCCTTCCCCAGGAAAAATCCTGGGAAAGAGAACGATGTCTCCCTCTGTTCAGAGAATGTGAATACCACATCTGTAGACAAACAAGAACCTGCTAACAAGAGGAATGGAGAGAAGAGGTGTGTTATGTGCAAAGATTTGTCTCTGGGAGTCCACAGATTCCTGTATCCATGTCTGTGTCCGTGCCACACCAAGCTGAGCACCCAAAGCTGGCTCAGTTCTGCTCCTGGGAAAGGCTGCAAGGAGACAACTGCTCTTTTCACGAGTGATTTTTCTTTTAATTCAGGCACACCTCAAGTGCAGCATCGCTCATAGTTTAAACGCATTTAAGAGCCAAAATCTTGCCACAGAGTCCCTTTTGGTGTCTCTTTGTGTCAGGAACCCATGACTCAGCTTTCAGACAAGGCTGTGACACTGACAATCTGATGGTGCCCAGATTTTGCAGATGCCTGGATGTAGGGATGCTTTGCCTGGGTATTCCAGCAGATCTGAGAGATGTCATGGGCAGTGGAACATCTAGCACCTGTGAGATAGCAATGATAGCTTTTCTGTGGCTGCCACAATATACAGTGAGAGGTGATGTTTACTCTGGGCATACAGAAACAAGAAAAAACGCAAACTCTAACTCATAAATAATGAAGGGGTGAAAGTTATAAAACCTGTAAGGTATTCTGTAAATTATTATCTATTAATTACATTAATATACATAATATGTATTTGTATAATTATAATTAATATATAATAATTGATTAACATAATTATGATAGGATGTATTATAATATATTAATTATACATTCATATATTTATATATTATAATAATACCTAATTATATATTATAATATAATAATTATATACATGTAAATTGTTGTTATATTAAAAGTGCTTGATTAGAATCACTGAAAGGTTTGGTTTGGAAGGGATCTTAAAGATCCTCTTGTTCCAACCCCCTGCCATGACAGGGACACCTTTTGCTAAGCCAGCTGGCCTTGAACACTTCCAGGGATGAGGCATCCATACCAATTCAAGGTTTTAGCTGAGAAGGTGCTTAGGGAAGTTTATACAGTGGAATAAAGAGAGGTGAAGGAAAAAAATCAAAATATATTTCTTTTTTTAAACACAGAATATTTTTCTTATTAATGCAGTTTTCTCATAAATTTAGTGTTTTGCAGGGAACTCCTGGAATGTTTTGTCTTCTGATCTATAAATGCTGCTTCTTAACCTCTGCAGTGCTCTGTGAGCTGGGATTTATGTTTTTTCACTAATTTCATTGATTAATTCATTTGAAGAGTTTGGACTAATTTCAGGTCAGATTTAAATTTAAATTAAGCTCCAGTGATACAAAATATACTTCTAGGCCTCAATGAGAGGTGGAATACAAATTCCTGAACCTGTTGGCTCTAATTTCTCAGATGTTCAGCAGAATAAGGACTTCCTTGAGTATTGCTATTTGTGTCTGGTAGATATCATGAAGTTAAAATTAATGTATTTGACTGTAGTGAAGGGTGGGCATGTGATAGATTTCCACTGGGGATCAAACCTGGAGGTGGGTATTGATTTTCCTGGTGTTTTTCCTTAGCTTCCAAAGGTACACTGCTGATTGGGACATAATAGCTATATTGACTGAAAAGGGGATTTATTTTTTTGTTTTCCTTGGGGAGCTGCTGAGTTCATGTCAGTTCAGAACAATACAGAAATTAAGGGACATGCAATGATCCAACATTCAATCCAAAGGGCTTGAATTCCCTCCTGAAGGAAGCATCTCGTGTCCTTGTCACTTCAGCTCTTCATCTTACCTTGGTTACCACCTTCCTTTGTTCTATTCTTTTGCAGTATATTTTTTTCTAGCTCTCCTGACCTTTACTCAACCTGGGCAATTTAATTTGCTATTTTATTTTTCCAGAGAGACATCACAAATACCTTCTTTCCTCTCTGTCTCTCTCTGTGGTTTCATGGGAACTGTTGTGGTGAGAGGTCATTCTGGTGTTCTGGTTCTGCTGTGTTTCATTTGTGTGTGAGAAATACAAACAACTGTGGAAAAAAACCCTAATGCACACGGAAGACAGGTTGGTTTTGTTTCCAGTAATCTCCTGCTCCCACCACAGGTCTGCCAGATGCAAGCCTGCCTGTGGTGGGGATATATGGGCATGTCAGAGTTGCTTAAATCAGCTGTAGAAATGAAGGTGAAAGTTGTCTTTTTGGTGGTGATCACCAGTTTCACAAGAGCTCTGGGTCTGGGAGGGTCCAGCTGAGTCTTGTTTCTGAAAATCTGGCATACAAAGCTACTTCTGAAATAGGTGTTTTTCCACTCAAGATGGCTGAGCGATTGTTTCCTGCATGTTAAAGGCTCAGAAGGCACAAAACATGACAGATTTGCAGCTACCTTACACAGCAGTGAATTTTTTGTGGGGGAAAAAGCCCTGCCAGTTGGGTTGCTTTAGAGCCAGAACCTCTTTTTGGGGGGTTTATCTTCCTTGCAGCTTCTACTTGACTCACTGTTTGAGTCTATGCACTGAAAGCCCTTTGATATCACTTGCTCAGAGAAACCCTTTCCCAGCTGGTGCCAGGAGATTTTATATGGAATTAGTCCTCCAGTACTTCCCTGCAAGTTTCCAACATCACTGGAAAAGATGTGCAAGATTTCTCCCAGTTCATATCACAATAATTCACAGCTCAGTTCCTGAGAGTGCAAGCTGCACTGAGAGGTGACCTCAGGAGAACTCTGAGCTGGGGTAACTTCAGAGGCACTAAAAGGACACAGATAATCAGTATTACCTTTGCAAAAAAGCCATGTCTTAGAAAGGGAGATATAAAGCTTCCAAGGCAGCAAATTGAGCTTGCCTTAAGGATTTGTCATTAGACTATCCAGACTGCCAGGTAATGTAGCAATCTCAGTAAAGACTGTCCTCTTTCCAACTGGATCCTAAAGAATAATTTTCCAGGCAAACAGCTTTTGATGTTGCTACATCATCCATCTGTGATGAGGGCAACACATTTCCTACAAATGAGAAAAATGTACTTTTTTTTTTTAAATATCTTCTTATCTTTTGAATAGAAGGTGCAGTGAGACTGCAAAATTCAAGGGATAAAGCAAATTCAGATTTCCAGGGTTTGGTACCACCATGGCCTGGCTGGTACAAGCTCTCTGCCTTGCTTGGTGTTGCTTGGGATCCAGAGTGGTGTAGGATCAAAATCCAGCCTCTGAGAACCCCAGGACACTGCTTTCTGAGCAGCTCCCATGAAAGCAGCCCAGGGTCTCTGCTCACTCAGTGTGTGCTGTTGGCAGAGGCAGGCATTGCACAGACAGGTTTTTCTGCTCTCTTTTAGGAATAGAGACAGTTCCTTACAGAGGAGTGTGTGAGGGGGTCCTTGCATACTTCCTCATGAAATGCTGATGGCATCAACAGAGCAAGGTCTGTAGCTGAGCAACCAACAAGGTAGGGGAGCCTGCACTTCCTCATGAAATGCTGATAGCATCAACAGCAAGGTCTGTAGCTGAGCAACCAACAAGGTAGGGGAGCCTGAAGAAAAGCCAGCAGAGATTAATAGCCAGGATTTCTGAACGTTACTTCATCAGCCAGTGTAGCATTGAAACACAAACAGCTGGGCTTACTTGCTCAGGTTAAGTGTAAGGGTTGTTCCAAATAATTGGAAATTACTTCCCAAAGAGGGAGAACGGGCTGTCTTCCCTGTTTGCCTGGGATTCCTGCTCTGGAGAATTGCTGCTGCAGAAACCATGGTTCACCCTTAGCTGAAAGTGAAAGGCTTATCGCTCCAACCAGGGAGTGATAAATTAGTGGGATTTAATAAAAGCCATAGTAGCAATTGTGTCCTTCTGAAATGAGCACTCACCTTACCCTTCATGTGCACAATTACTGCAGCTGGATGTCACACACTGACTCCACTACACGTGCACATCCCTTTAGTCTAGAAAAGCTGCTGAGAAAGGATGATATTGGCTAATTTATTGTGTGAGTAATTGATTTGTTGGGTGTGATGAATTGCTTTCACTGCAGTAACACCAGGAACACACAACAAAACTGGGAAATTACCTCGTTTTTTTTTTTTTCTGAATTCTGGTTTGTGAGTTCATCCTTATTGCATGGTTATTGAACTTTATATCCAATAGATATCTGTAAAAAATAGCTGTTTTTCCATCATTAACAGAAGCAGTGTGCAGAAGCAGCAAGGCATCCAGCAGAATGATTAGCAGCACACCATTCCTATCAAAGAGGGAATTTCCATATATATTGTTACATTTCCATATAACTATGGCAGTGTGATTTTCACTTGTAGATTTTGCTCCCCCAGCAGCAATAAAGGGGAGATTATATTGGAATGAAGTTTAAATGGAGAAAAGGACCAAAGAACTGATCCTACTAAGAGCTGAAACAGCTTTGGCATGTGTTTAATGTTGCTGAATTATTCATTGAGCTGGCTGGGCAAATCGACATTGCAAAAGGAAATAAATGAGGGTGCTGGAGGAAAAATGCTGAAGGATATGTTAGCCAGATGTGCCCAGTGTCACAGAGCTCACAGGGAACTGGGGCAGTGACCCCACTCTGAAGTGCCAGTGGCTGTCAGGTGCAAGCCTTTTGTAAAGGAGGGAGTGGATGTTTTGCTGTGCACACAGCAGTGACTTTAGTGGCATTTGTGGGCCCAGATCAGCTCAGTTTGGGATGTGAGAGCTTCCCTTGGAGGGGAGCATTGCAAAGAGCTGGCAATGGCCAGCAGGCCACTGCCTGGGGTCACAGGGGTTGATGGGGCAGCTCATGGAGTCATGGAGCATGCAGAGCCATGCAGACTGAAAGGTCAGACACACCTGTGTCACACACACCTGGCTGGGGAACACGACATCTCTTATCCCTTTCAGAATTTTGCTTCTTTCTGTTCCTGCACCCCTTGTTAGGTTATATCCGTGCCTTCCCTCAGTGCTTCCTCTCCAGGTGAGAGGCCCTTTCCCTGACCTTTCCTGTCTGCAGCTATTCCCCCTCTTCCCTCCACTTCAAATCCCGCAGAAAGAGAGCAACCATGGCTCATCAAATTGTCTGTATCACTACAACCCACAGCAGCAGCTGAGAGGAGTGTCTGCATGAGCAGTGGTCACTTAGATCATGCTTGGTGCTCCATGGAGGGGGGTTAAAAAGACCAGTGTGACAATCCTGGCCTCACAGGCTGTGGCTTGAATCCTGCCTGGGGAGTAGAATCATTTCCTGGCACCTCTGCGTCTGCTAAGAGTAGAAATGTTGCCTCAAACACTGTGTAAGTATCTCTGTTACATATAGCTGTGCTCTCCTGGGTATTCTGCAAGGAAACATTCAGAGCACTTGGCTTCTGCTCCTGTTGCTCTTGCACTGGTTCAGAGATGCTGAGAGATGAGATTTTCAGGATTTATTCAGATGGGAGCTTTGCTTTTTCCCTGTGGGCAAGGCTGGAGTTCAGAGCTGCAAACTCTGTTTGTGGGTTTGAGTCAGGCACAGACCCATATCATACCTGTATGTGTAACCCTCTACCTGCAGTTTTTAAAAATCAGCATTAACTGTGGGGTTTGAATATTTCCAGAGAGGTGAGACTGCAACACACTTCCAGCTGTCACCCCCACAGGATCTCACTTCTGCTGACCAAAGTGAAGAAACTGTAAAATGCTGAGGCATCCCCTATGCTTCCTTTTAGCATATTTCGACCCAAAATAGGAAGAGAAAGGATGTAAATATTTACTGGAATTGAGTATCAGAGAGCACCCAGGGATCTGCATTTGGATAATCTGCATTGCAAGGGAAGTCAAGGGAATAGCAGATGACTTTGAAAGGCTGCATTGCTGGATATGTTTCTTAACATGCACAAATTGCTCCCTGATTTCTCAGGAAAAAGAAAGCTCAGGGCTGATTATTGTTTTTAGATCTCATTTTAGATGTAGTGCCTGGAGACCCAGTCAAGACCAGGCTCTTTTGTTAGCCAAGATAAGAGCAAGCAGTAAGGTCCTTTCCTTGGAGAGCTTGCAGGGTGAATTTCACTGTGAGGAGGATTATTAAATGCAGGAATTGCCACCTTTTTGTGTTGTCTGAGGGCCAGCTCTGCTTTGCCTGGTTCCTGCTCCTTTTTTCAGCCCCCTCACAATGGTGTTACCCTTTGGGTGGAGTGGTGGGTGGAAAGGTGAGGGAGAGAGAGGGGAGAAAAAAGAGGGGTCTGCTCTGTTTTCTTCTCAGACCTTTTCCCTACTTAGATGCATCTGAAAGGTGAGAATTGGCAGACTCATGTGTTAGTGAGTCACTACATGCCTGAGAATGCCAGCCAGCCCCGTGCCCCCCTAGAGCATCTGTCCCATCACAGAGAGGAAGGATGGGGAAATTGCCAAACATTTGTTCTATAGCACAGCCATACAGAAGTCTGCCCACTGATGTTGAACCAAGAGATGTCTCTCCTCCTTTTCAGGAGCTGTTGGCCCATTGCCTGCAGGTAACATAAACACAGGACATTATTGCCAATCCCCACACCCCAGCTCTCTGATCAGTCTGATTCAAAGCTGCTCCCATTCCCATTTTATTTGAACTCAGCTTTAAATATAGCTCACAGAGAAGGATGCAGTGGGTTTGGTGGGAGATGAAGCAGAGTCAGCCCCTGGGATCACAAGATTCCTCCTGCCACATACTATAAATGATGCTTCTGCCAGGCATTAGAGGAAAGGAACTACACAAGGGCCTCAGGACCAAGTGCTCTGCTTTAATTATTCATCTTTAGCAGCAGCTATTATTATTTAAAAGCCTGACATATTAACTGCTGGCCAGTTCTTTCCTTGATTGCTACCATCCAGTGTCCTGCTCTTGGGCCAAAGCAGAGCTCTTCTCCATCATGCCAGCTCCAACCCTTTGCTATATCCCACTAATGCAGATCTCCTGGACCTCCTCTCCAGGCTTATTCATACAAAGCCAGGCAGTGCTTTGCTGCTGGTGTTAATCCCAAGTTTGTGCTGGGTTTCCCATCAATTTTCCCCTGAGTCTGACTCAGATGCTGCATACAATGCATTCACAGGAGCAGCTCCCACCAGCAGTGCCAGCACGCCTTACTATCATCCCCATTTCTCCCTGAGAGGCACAGGCCTTGTTTACTCCTCTTTTAATAACACAGATGGTTTTAATAGTTCTCTGCCTTCGCCCCCACTTCTTTCTCCTTGCTTGTAGTCTGTTTAATGCTTCCTTCTAAGTGATGGCTTTGTCACTTAATCTCATTAAAACTTCTCTCCATTGAACTCTGTGAGCTGCTTATCAGACCGTAAGACTAATCTCCCATTTGTAATTAATTTGTTCTGTGCCTCCTACAATTTGGCATCATTAGATAATGGCATCACCCTCAAGGTCACTGATACACAGCACGAGGTAAACACCCCTGGCTCCAGCACAGGCTGCCCTGCTGGCCTCCTCCTTCCTCCTCCTCCCTTGGACACACAGCTTGATCTTATTGACATGTTTCTCCCTTTCCCTTAGCCAATTTCTGATGATGCTTCCTGTCCAGCCTGTGCTGCTGTGTGACTGCAGATCAATATCTCTGGCTGTCTACAAGCAAATGCTTTTCTGATACCCTCCCAGTGCAGGCATATCCACACCAATTTTCTGCTCACCTTTCAGTTCCTTTCTGCTTAGTCCAATAATTTATTTGCAGTGTTCTTCCTTCCCTTACATGCTTTTAAAACTTGCAGAGCCTTTTCAGAGAATCCTAGCATCACAGAATAATTAGGTTTGGAAGGGACCTTAAAGATCTCCCAGTTCCAGCCCCCTGCCATGGCCAAGGACACCTTCCACTAGACCAGGTTGCTCAAAACCTCATTCAGCTTGGACTTGAACACTCCCAGGTGTGTCCTGGTGGGCTTGGAGTTGGGAATAGGATACAGGAGCCTTTCACCTTCAGGCCTTTGGGCCCAGTGGACACTCAGTGGTTCACTTATCAATAGCATAGGTAGAAACAACCCACACATCATTATTACAGTTCAATCAAAGCATGATAATGCCCAAACCAGTATTATGATTTGACATCCATATTTTTGAAAAAAAAAAAAAAAAATTCCCAGATTATCACAGCTTATGGCACCAGCCAGTATCACCAGGTGATTTCCACTGTGAGATGAAGAACATTAAGCACTAGCCAGAGCTGAAAACCAGTCCAGTGCATCCTCCCTTTAAGCCATGTGTTCACAGGCTTCTAAAGCAAGAAGAATACCTTCTGTAGTACTCCCATCTGCTCACTGGGATTTGCTGGTATTGAGTTCTCTGAGACCTTTGCAGGCTCTGGAAATAGGGTCAGTCCTGGTACAAGCTCAATCTCCTCATTTTCCCCAGTAGATTTATTTTCATCTCTCATATTTCCCTGTTTGGATGTAGCTTCTAAGAAACTCAAATGGATTTGACCCATTCTTTCAAATGTTGCTGTTCTCTGCCTGAAAACAATCTACTAAACTTAAGTCCTAGATGCACACAGAGCTGTCATTAGATCATAGGTATCGTTATTCAATACAGTATTGACCACAGTATTCAGAAATTCAGCATTCAGGCAGCTACAGAAAACAGCTCCAAATCCATTACACAGAGAGCTGGGGGAAAGAAATCTCCCAAACACAAAAAACCCCAGATTTTTAGCTCACTGCAGCCTGCTACTCTGTTCTCTAATTGGCAGTTTTTTTAAGTGTGCCTAATTTTTCTTGCCTGATAGTCAAGCAAGAAAAGAAACCCAGACCTACCACTGAGAGATTCTGCAGCCCTTGGGGACAAGGCAGGATACTGTAAAAGAGATTTATGTTTTTCTGGGGGGGGGTAAGTGCAGGAAGGACATTTTGCATTTGATCCTGTGATGGCTGCACACAGACCAGCCCTGGTGCCTTGCTGGGAGCTGGCACGAGGCCATCAGGTAGATCCAGCTCAGCCACTCAAGAGCAGCTACAATAAAGTCACCCAGTGCCACATTTTGGCCAAGAGGCAGCTCTTACCTGGGGATAAAGGTAATTACTCCCAGTGAAATGTGCCTGGCCCAGCAGCAAGATGTATTTGCAGCTGGCTGGAAAACTGTTAGGAGCTGTGTGTTTTCTGTGGGTGCAGTGATGCCTCAAGATGCTCGTTTAAGGCCAGGAAAACTTCATGGTTATAATCAGAAACAAGTTTATGCTCAAAGGATGTGTTGATAAGACAAGTGACTGACTGACAGGTTGTTTCAGGAGATTCACTCCTGAGATCAGAGTCAGGATTTATCAGCAGATAAACCTTTCCTAAACAATCCATAAACCTAAACCATCCTTGGTTTGGTCTCTCTCACTCCTCCAAACCATGCTGAAAACATGTTTTATTCCATTTATGTAACTGCCTTTGTGTACTGTGCTGCCATTCCCTGTGCTCACACAATCACTACACCAGTGTGACCAACAAAAGAGCAAAAATCACGTTATTTGGCATATATTCTGTTTCCTCTGAGAATAAGCCCAAGTTTGTTTTGTTCAGCTGTGACGCACTTGAACCCCTGTCCCTGAAGAGAATGTTGCAGCACTAAATACCAGATATCTACTATCAAAAGGGATGTTTAAAAATGCAGGTGTTTTTCATTTTTAATGATCCATTTGTCTTTTCAGGCTCGTGAGCAGGCAGTGAGATTGCTGTGATTTGCAGCCACAGGCTGCCCGTTTCCTCCTCTGCTTCCATGGAAACACATGTTGGATGAGGCAGAACCAGGCACAGACTTAAAGTACATGATTTTCAAACTATTTGCTTTTCCTTGCAAGGAGTCCTTTACCTCCTGTTTTTACAAAACTCTGTGTAAGGAGGAAATCTCTCTAGGGAGAGGCAGCTTTTTGTGGTGTCTGACTGGTGTTGATGCACAGGTTTGAAAGTATAATCCCTGAGCATGCTCAGAGGTGAAATGCATGAGACAGAGCAGGGACAGTGAATTTTGGAGCTGGTGTCACTCTGGCTGTGGCATTTGGGATCAGAAGAGTTCTGCTTTTATGTCAACTCTTTGTTTCACTTTCATCTCCTCCCTGGAGAGGTGAGGATTGTACCTTCTTCTGCACTTCAGGACCCCCAAGACACCCAATTTGCACATGTAATAGCTCCTCGTGTTCTCTGGGCAGCCCCTCTCCTCCCTGGTACAAACCTCTCTCCCTCAGAGTGAAAACCAGATTATTTGCAGTTTGATGGTGAAATGAGGGAGGGCTGGGAGAAGGGCAGCAGCTCACAGAGAGCTCTGTGTCAAAGCTCAGTACAGCTCTGGTGTGTTCTGTGTGGGGAATTCATTCAGAAAGAAATTGTAGGAGAAAATGGACCTAAAGTGACAGCCACCAGCTCCTCCTATTCCTCACATGCAGCAGTCTCCTATTAGAAGGGCTCTCACCCTGCAGGGACTCCAGCTTGCTCTGCCACCCAGGGCCAAGCTGGAATCCCACTGCCATGGGAGCCAGATCCTACTCTGGAGGAGCCAGATCCTGCTGTGGTGGCTGGGTTTGCAGGATCTGAGCCTCACCCCTGGCAAATGCACACTTGATATCATCTAGTTGACTCCTATTTGTTAGTAAGAGGGGAAAAAAACCCTTTCAGATGTGGTGACTCTAATGAGGCACTGAGGAAAACTAGTTGTTGAGTGCTACATTTGTAAGATATCTTTCCTGCATGGAAAAGAAAGGTATTTTACCTTCCATCACCTGCAAAGCATTCATATTTTGAAGGCTGCTTGTGTCTGTGGCAGCCTAAGCACAAAGCAGGGCAGAAATCTTTTTTACAGAACAAACCTCAGGCTGTGCCCTTTCAGCTGCAGGAGAGGATGGAAGCCTCATCACAAAGCCCTGTTTCAGGCATCAAGAAGTAAATGTCATTCCATGTTGTCTGATAATTCCACAAGATTCACACTAATCAGAGCCCTTCATTAATTATTTAGCTTCAGGGAAATGTGCCAAAGGGTTCTGACACTTGGGATGTACAAAGTAATTGCCATGTTTACTTCCCAGCTAATGGGGAGGCCAAAATAAATTGTACCAGGCTGAGTGGCTGTGTGTGTGTGGGCAGGGGCAGGACCCTCCTGCCCTGGCATGTGACTCCATCCATACCCCAGGGCCCAGAGAGCTTCCCAATGTCCCAAAGAGCTCAGGGCTGTCCCCTGTGTGTCAGCGTGGGCTGGACATGTCCCCACGCTCAGCCATGGCCATCTCCCTGCTCTCCTCCGTGCAGCCTGTCTCCTTGCATCATGTCTCCATGTGCCTTCTGCCCACTCCAGGGCTGCTCTGGCTCCTCCAGCCAGCAAAGGAGCTGCTGGTGGGATTCTTCTGAGCTTCCAGAGCAGGACTGGACCCTCTGTTGGGAGCAGAGCAGAGCCACATCCTGCACAGAGGGCTCTGCTCCCTCCTGGCTGCTGAGCACGGGGTGCCAAACCAGCAGCTCCCCCTGCTCCAGGATAAGTAGGTCTCCACTGCAGGTTTGCAACCTGAGAAAAACAAACAAATGCAGAGCAGTGTGGCTATATTTATCTGAAATTTAGAAGCTGTGGTTCACAGGGAACTTTGATCACTTTAAATGTCAGGCAGTCTGGGAAAAGAATGAGGGGGGGAAAAAAAAGCACAGTTAAAAAAGAAAGTGTTTGGAAAAGGTAAGAGCTGCTGCTGCTTCCAAAACAAAGTCCTTCTCTTCTGGCCCCCAGTATTAATCTTGAGGGCTGGTGTCTCTCAGCGTCAAGCTGGGGGTACTCAGAGGTTGAGGCTTCCAAAGCCCAGCCCCACAGGTGCTGAGGACCAGCTGGCCTCAGAGTCCTGCCCAGAATTCAGCAGGAGCTGATCACACCTCCTGCACCTGTGAAAGAGGAGGTTCATCCAAAACCAAATACAGCAATTGAGCTTGGGGGTTGGGTTTTTTGGTTTACAAACCAAAATAAGATTGTGGTTTTCTTGAATTTATAATAATTTGAAATTAATGTAATGCCATTATGGTTTATCTCTGCTTCATCTGCAAGACATTAATTTTAAGTATCTGGCATTTGAAATTCAAGAGCCTCACAGGGGATATTGTCCTTTGGATCCCTGGGTAGATTTATTAAGAATGAACTAACTGATATAATACCATGAGGTATTTGGAGGTACCTGTCTCAGTCAGGAAGTTTCATCAAAGCCCCATGTACTTAAATGTTTGCAACGAGGGAAACACTTAAGGAAAGCAGTTCTGAAATCCCAGCAGACCTTTGGTGAATCTTGCCCAGACCTATTTTACTGTTCTCTTTGGAAATCCCCCATTTCTGTGAAAGCCAAACCTGTTGCAAGGGAATTCACTATTAATGCAGAATATGTAGTATGCTTCCTTCCACCTCACACTGCTCGTGTGCAGAGCTCTGGGATACAGCTATTTCTGGATCTCTGCAAATCTGCAGCTACCCTGAAATTCCTGATGATTCTACCATATCCACATGCTGTGGTTAAATGTGCTGCCAATAAGGAAAACACCTTCCCTTGTTTAGTTTTGTCCAGTGGACTTTCAAGCTACTTATGAATTTATAAATATGAAAAAATAATTCTATTTTCCATGTATATATTAAAATCCACTCTATACCTTCTATTTTGCTCACCCTCATCCCAGGATTGAGAGCTATCAGTCCTTCTGCAGAAGCAATCAGGAAAATGTGGTTTGTGTTGTTTAACAGTATCATTGGGGAAATCTGAATTCCTCAGGCTTTTTCGTTTGGTTTCCTAAATGTGAAATAGTTTTGCTGATCTATCTTTAATCCTTTAGCCTTGAGAATGGGAAATTAAATTGTCTTTTCTCAGATACTTGATGTCAGCCTCCAAACCAGGATTTTCTCATTGTTCAGAGGGAGGGAGGTTATATGATAGCCAAGTGCTCAGAGATAGGATCTGTTCTTCAGAGAGAAACCCATTTCCACAAATTCAGTGGGTTCATCTGGGTTCTACTTACTTTTTTTCTTCTCTTTTTCCTCCTTTTGCATCTGTTTGCATAAGATAACTAGTTTTAGGGATGACTGAAGTTCCTAATGAGCTGGCTCCAGGGTGTGGATTTTCGTGGCATATTCTGCTGATTGGATGCTGGAAGCTTGCTTGACCTTGCTTATGGTATCTTCCATAAGACATATACATGTGATCTGTCCTCTTCTCTCTGCCCCAAGTAAGGGGATGTGCTGGGGCAGGGCCAGCCCCCCACTACCCAAACCATTTCTGCTTTTCTGTGTCGCTTCATTTCAACTGATGTCCTAAAATGCCACACAAAACCATTTTCCCTGTTTGTCTCCCCAACAAACACAACTCTGAGCACTTTTCAGCCAACACTTCTGGCACATCATTTCCTGATCTAATTCTTCTAATTGCCCTAGAGGCCCATAATAACATTTAAAACTCAGAGTGCTGCTTTGCCCTCCAAAGCATTTTTCCAGCCAGTGCCCACACAGACTCTCAACAGAACCCTGCCCTGTTCTCTCCTTGTTTTCCCTTTCTCACAGCCTTGCACTGGCCCTTCTGCCTTACACATCACTATTTTGTGTCCTTCATTGCTCCTTTTGGGTTCTTTTCCCCCACTTTGTGCCACCCAGCACCGCTGGCATTGCTGCAATAAGCAGCTCCTCCATCACTTTTGCGAGCACTGTAGGCTGTGTTTGCTCAGGACAGGATCAGCTGCTTCTTCACCTCCCCCTGTCCACCCTGTCCCCCATTTCTCTGCAAGCTCAGCCAGGATTTCCCCATATTAACAGCCAGCTTTGCAGGCTGGGTATGACTGGAGCTGTCCCTTTGCAGCGAGCATCTTGGTACCCAGGTGTCTGCCATGCAGGCTGTTGAATCCAGCAGTGTGTCTGTGATTTGCTGCTGTTTTCCAGGGAAAGCTGGGGTTGCCATGACAATTGTGTGCCGGCCGAGCCGGTGCACGGCTGCAGTATCCACACACCTCCACCACGAACGCGTTTTGCCCTCCCTGCAGGGTGGGGTGGGGGATGTGAAGATGCCCGTGCTGAGATGCCTGAAGCAGCTCTCCAGCATGGTGAGAAGCTCAGGCACTTCTGCAGAGCATCCTTCCCCAAGGAATATTATTTTTTTGGGCACATCTGAAGCTGGGGAAAGGGGCTTGATCTACATTAAATTATTCTGCACCTTCTCCCCTGGCCTGAATTGGGCTGGCAGCAGGAGTGCCAGGCACTGGAGCAGTGGAGCCAGCAGAAATGCTGCAAACCACAGCTCAAGCACCCCTGGCTGCTTATGAGCATCCCAAACTCAATTCAAGGCTTGTGGCACTGCTGCAAATGTAGCCTCAGTCTTCTGAGCCTCTGCCTGCAGGCTGTTGGTTTAATTTGCAGTCAGATTTGCAAAATTTGTAGCTGCATTTTGCACTTGGGAAGAGCATCCCAGCCTCTGAATCAGCACCTGGAGCTTCAAAACTTGGGTCTGATCCCAGCAGAGCTGGAGCAAAAGGTGGCCCTGCAAGCTGGGAGCAAAGCTTTGGCATTTTTGTGGGAACATCTTTCCTGGGGTGCACCAGAGCTGCCTGAGCTCAGGACTTGGATGTGCAGAGGAGCCAAGGGCAGGACAGGACCTCTCTGGTGGCTTGTGGCACTGCTGTGTGGCACAGCCTCACTTCCCCAGCCCAGGCACTGGACACCAGACCTTGCTTCAAGAATTTGCTGAAAATGCATCATCATCATCTCTTCAGGGCATGCTTGACCAAAGAAAAGAGTCCTCTGTGCCCATTACACAACACCAGGCAGGATTTCACCATTTCCAGGAGCAGTACAATCCAAATTCATCTCTTTTACCACCTCGCTTCATCTCCCCTGGTCCAAGAATGGCAGCCAGTAACACCAGCCTTGCAAGCTGTGCTGCAAAAATGAGCAAGGCTCCTTTGCTGGAGCTGCAGATGTTGTGTTGGGTGCTGCAGAAACAGAGCTCAAACAGCAGACCATGCCCCAAATTTAAATAGACCGAGCAGACCCAGAGACCTCAGAGAGATGATTCCCAAGGTCACATAGTAGGAAGTCTGTGGCAGATGTGGGGACTGAACAGAGATCTCCTGAGGCTCAGCCACACTGTGGTCTCAGGATTCTCTTCTCTTTTGTCTTCCAGTACATTAAGAAGATCAGTTAATGAAATGGAATTAATAATGCCAGCTGCAGCACCAGCAATGCTGTAGGAGACAAAAAATTCACAGCACTGGCTTAAAAACAGAAGGCTTGAAAATGGTAATAAGCTGCAAGCACTTCCCTTGTAATGGGGGAGTGCAGGAGGTCAGAGAGGGTTTTAGGGTCTTTTCAGCTTTACTGATCAAATCTTAAAGGAGGAATGAAGATGTAGCAACTGCCTCCCCCAGAGGAGAGAAACTCATGATTTTAAGGTTCCCAGCAACTGAAAAAAGTGGTCCCACTGGAAAGAATCAAAAGACTTTTCTAGGTCAATGGCAGGAATAGAGCCTTTATTTCTATGAACCTCACAGCTCAAAAATAACATTAAAGAACCAAGAGAAATTATCCACCTCTGAAGAACCAGGAGTAAATCAAAACTGATTGTTATGTGTTAGTTGTGCTGCTGCCTGCAGTAATCAGGGAGCTGAAATGGCAGCACAGGAGTCCTGGCCATCTCTGGGATGGCTGCTGGAGAAGGTCTGTGCCGTGTTCACTGAGGCACATCAGAAGCTCAAAGCCCAAAATTATTTCTTAACAACAACGATGAATCTAAGGAGTTCCCCCAATGGGCTCATTCACTAGGATTCAAAGAAAGGCCACCTTGTTCCCAGGGAAGGAAGCAAGCACAAAGCTTGTCTCACCTAGGTCTTTCACCAACTCATTTGGCTCGTGTCACTGGCTTGCTGCTGAAAATCTTCTGATAATAACATCTTATTATGCAGTTATATACAGTTATTATACAGTTATAGACGGTTATTTTACAGTTATATATAGTTATGCAATCGTCTTATACAGCTGGGACTCTTGAACTTGGAGAAGGGGACACCTCAGAGCACCTTCCAGTGCCTAAAGGGGGCTGACAAGAGAGCTGGAGAGGGATTTTGGGCAAGGGCATGGAGTGATAGGAGAAAGGGGAATCTGACAGAAGGCAGGTTTAGATCAGATATTAAGAAGAAATTCTTCCCTGTGAGGCTGGTGAGGCCCTGGCACAGGCTGCCCAGGAAAGCTGTGTCTGCCCCATCCCTCCATCCCTGAATTGTTCCAGGACAGGCTGGATGGGGCTCTGAACCACCTGGGATAGTGGAAGGTGTCCCTGCCTGTGGCAGGGGTTGGGAACTGGATGATTTGTAAGGTCCCTTCCAATTTACACTTCTATGATTAGATATATCCATATCTATCTATATATAGATATATACATCTATAATCTCAGCCTTTGAGTAAAGATGGGTATGAAGAGCAGTTTTGCTGAGCAGAAAGTGAAACAGAGGCAGCAGAGCAGAAGCTTAGCACATCTCAAAATCACACTTCTTGTCCTTGTGAACAATCCAAATATTTTGACTGATGATTAAAAAAAAACCCCCTATAAATCCAGACATTTCAAGACTTAAAAAGAAATTGCAGGGAGGCTGGAACATTATGTGACATGCCAGGACACAGGACTTCTTTTATTGTGATTGTTCAGTTACAGACTAGTTCTGCCAGCTTAAGACCATATTGTCTTCTTTTACCAGCTTATTGATTCCTTTTGTGGTCTGAAGACCTGAAAATAAGGTAATTCATCACTGTGTTACATCTTCTAAGAGAGTGGCAAAGACCTGGGGCAAAAGACAGCAAGGACAGAGCTGTCTATGTGCTTCCTGTACTGTGAGAAGTGATGGATCTGAAACAGCCATCAGCATCTCCCAGCTCATGGCCTTGCCATTTGAGCTGCCTCTGAGCAGCTCTGCAGACCAGAAAATGTGCAAGAATGAGCACAAGACAGTGAAAAGGAAGAGAGCAGAGCCAGGACTTGGCCCATCCTTCTGCTATTGACAGCCTCCTCACGAAAATGTAATTGCTGGCTGCCCTTGCTTGGATTGCTCGGGCAAAAATTCCCCGTTGCTCTTTAGAGCTTCGAGACATATTAATGCAACTTTTAAAATAGCATCCTCTCTATTTTTGTTGCTAATGCTAAGAACAAATTAGCTTAGAAAAATAACCCAAATGATCTCCCTTAATGCTATTGTTCTCCTAAAGTGCTAAGTGTCAGGATCTCTCAGCACCACGTTGCAGATCTGGCGCTGCCCTCAATGTGTCCCACGGAGCCTTGACGTGGAGTGATGCAGGAAAACGCAGTCAGTCCAAAGTGCCTTCAAAGTCACTGCACTCCAAACAGTGGTTTCAGCTCTGTCTGTGGATTTTTAATCATTAAATCATCTTTGAAACCAACTGAAACCAGCTGACTTCCACCCCTGCCTTCCAACAGGGTTGTTAAGGGACGGCCCCGAATTTTAGTTCCTGTGGTAGAACAGTGGGTTCTTCTGAGCTCTTATGGACTGTTATGGTCCATTCAAGTATATTTACTTAAAAAGCCTTAAATGTTGATAACTCTGACCTCATCAGAGCTCATCAGTGGTGCACAGGTGGGCTGGGTCACCATGGAAGGCCCTTTGGAAGGAACAAGGTAGGGCTGGAGTGCCAGTCCTGCTGCAGCATTTCCTGTGTCCCTGGAAGGAGCACAACCCTGGTGGCCACACACCATGGCAGGGTATCCCTGTCCTCTGCAGAGCTACAGTCTGCACCTCATTTGTCCATCCAGATGTGGGTGCCCCATGCTTGGAATTGTTTAAGACCAGCTTGGATGGGGCTTTGAGAAACCTTGTCTAGTGGACAGCATCCCTGCCCATGGGCAAGGGGTTTGGAACTGGTTTTGGAGCCCAAACCTTTCTATGATTCTATGATTCTGTGATCTCTTTTGGAGTTGGAGGGATGGAAAGAAATGAGGCAGACAATACCCTACGCATGTGTTCATTTGGCCAGTGTTTTCCTGCAGTGATCCCATGGGTACCTTTATTTTACTGAGTGCTTACCCCACACATCCTGCATACACAGATCATTATCTCCAGCAGAGCTACAGAACAGGCAAATGTTGATGAGCCCTCTTGGCTTGTGGCTGTGCCATCAACACTGAGCTTCATGTGACCTCACTATCACATCTTAAGATCTGTAATAATTTCAGTAACATCCATAGCAGAAGGAGGCTCCCAGTGGACAGTGCTCTGAAGGGAAGCAAATTCCTCTTACTGCTTTTCATCCTGCTCCTATTTATGATCACAGGAAAGCTCTCCTCCAACACCCAACTTTTCTGCAGCTGATGCCAAGATCTCTGTGCATGTCTCACCCTTTTAAGATCCAGGCAGTGCAATGTTGATTTGTGCCTTCCAGCCTGCTCCTGGTTTAGTTCTGTGGCAAAGAAGCAGTTTTTAACTTCAGGATTGATGGCCAAGTGCTTAGTCCTAATTCTGTCTCACCCCTTACTGAGTGCATAATTCAAAATTTCATCGTGGAAATTCCTTTTTTTTTTTTTTTTTTTTTAAATCAATAGCCATTTTAGTGCTGTAATTCAAAATTTCATTGTGGAAATTCCTTTTTTTTTTTTTTTTTTAATCAATAGCCATTTTAGTGCTGGATCCACCCGGTGCTGATTGGGATTTTGTGCAATTTCTGTAGTCACACACAGAGTTGCTTCTGCCCCCCACCTGTCTCAGGTCCTGGGACAAGTGAGTGCACACTGCAAGCTCTTCTTAGCCCATGTGCATTTGCTAAGTGTCTTCATCTCACTGTTCCAGCGCACTTCTGTTTCTAACACAAATGCAGTGTTCTTGTTACTGCTGGTAAAGTGATGGGTTCTGGTGCCTGTGGATTAAAATAGTTCTGGAAGTAGTGTGGGAGAGTCCAATCACATGGGCCAGGTCTGAAGAGACTCTTTTCCAAAGGGGAGTAAGAATTTAAACAGGAAGCCTGATGGTGTGGTTCGTTTTGGTAGCCTGGAAGAGGGAAGGGAGACATCAAGTCTGAGGTGAGAAAAATTTCTACAAACAATGAAGGCAAGGAGAAATCCTTAGTGGGATTTTAAATGTATGTGGACCGCTCTTCTGTCCAAAGGGAATTTGTCCTTCCTACTTGACTGAGAAATTTGGGTTACAGAGAGACCAAACAGAGATCATTTTGCCTTCTCTCTGCTGTGTTGCTGGTGGCATACACCCAGTATGAATGTGTAGTAATGAATTTTACCCATGCACCATCTTTGGGGTGTCTATGGCTATTCCAGGGACAAGGATGCAGAAGTTTCATGTGAATTATGTCTCTGTGTTATACACACTGCTTGTAAATACTTCATATTATGGCTTGGTGCTGGGAACCCCATTGTAGAGCTGCAAAGGGTTTGCAGGGCAAAATGCATCAAGAGGGAAATTTTCTGCTCTCGCCAAGGGTCTAAACCAACTGGTCCATGCTTAGAAATCATCCCTTGCCAACCTCTTTCTTGCTTTATTTTTTTTGTTTGTTTGTTTGTTTGTTTTTAACAAAGCCAGGAAGAACACAAAATCCAGGTTTGTAGCATTATAGATGGTTTAATCTTACTATATGCAATGATAGCTGAAGCCAGTTCTGCCCCAATTAGTTAAGGATTTCCCTGTTAGGGGAATGAAGGTGCTGGGTTCAAGCATAAGCAAGCCTTTTTGGGGATCTCAAGGATGGTTTATAAACATGAACAATAGCTATTGGCCTCTCTAATCCCAGCAGACTTTCCTAGGTAAAGAGTAAGATAATAGTATGGTGAATTTCCTTAAATTTTGGCTTTCTTCTATAAGATGAGTTACCTGAGGGAAGGATAAGTGACCTAGAGCTGCCAGTTGGAGGAGATATCTATTAATTCTTTTATTTTTGGAGCCAAAAGACCAGAGGGGTTCAAACTCTATTCCCCACACTGATGAGTATGTGACCCACTGAGTCTGTGTTGGTGTCTGTTTCTACATAAAAAGCAAAATTCAGTAAAACACAGTAAAATGAAATTATTTCATGAACTGTCATGATCTAAAGGTTTAAGTCCAGCCTCAGAGCTGAGAGGTGCCCAGCTGGGGTCACTCTGCCCAAAATGACTGGACATAGTCTGATAAACTGGTCGCTCTTCAGTGAAATGGGGTGACTTTTTGGGGAGTTTTTTAATATTCCTAGGCACCCCAAAATCTGAAAATGCAAACAGGTTGAGTGGCAAAAGATTTTCTTTCCCAGTGTTTGCAAAGTATGACCATTGCATGGTTATGATGTCTCTGCAAGGCTATTAATAAAAGTTTATTGGTGGGGAAACTGAGGCAGAGACTATGTCCTGCTGGGGAGGGAGTGGTGGGGCCCACCACTGTTAAACTGAATATTAAAATTCAGCTATTAGTGGGCCTTTCACAAATTGTCCTGTATTCCTGCATCTTTACACCTCAAAGCCTGATTTGTGCAGTATTTTGGGCAACGAGAGGAGGCAGCACACCCAAACCTGGTGCACCTGGGAGTCCTCAGCACCCTGGTGTGGCAGGGCTTGGCACGGGGGGGCCACACAGGTCACACCATACCCGCAGGGTTTTCCAAAAAAATACAGCAAAATAGAGGTTGCTCTGCAGGGCTTGAATCCTGACCTCGTTTATTTTCCTGCCTGCTCCCCGACCCCACCCAGCTGGGCAGAGGGGAGGGAGGCACGAAAACCTGGAGGGGTTTGTGTGAGATCCGGCCTTCACAAAAAAAAATACCAAAAAGGAAAGAAAAAAAATAAGAAAATACCAGATTCCATCACTGTCAAGAAATTTCTGGAACATGAACAGTCACAACCACACTAACACACAAGAAACACTGCTTACCCCCCCCGCTATTTACCCGCACCCAATTTGTTTTTATTTCTTTGCCATCAGGTTGCCTTAACCATTTCCACGGCTTAGCAGGCTAAGCCGCCCGAGCGCAAGCTTTTGATTTGAAAAGGGACCGCATCCCCTTTTCAAAGGAGCCTGCTCCCTAGGGCAACCACATCACACTGCTGATTTGCTGCAGTGGAGACCGCAGCGCGTACAATATGCCCTCCCCCTCCGCCTGTGCTGCTTACAGCATCAGTCCGGAGCCGAGTGGGGAGACGGCAGCGGTACCCAGGAGCCCACCCATGCTCGGGGATGCCTGACTGCTAACGCAGTGCCCCCGACCAGCAGGACCGGCAAGCCCTCAGCCCTCCGAGATGCAAGCCAGTGCCGATTCCACCAAGATGGACTGTCTTTGGAGCAACTGGAAATGTCAGGGTATTATATCTGTTCGAGTGTTGCATGCTAGGACTGCATGGCAGAGGAGGCAAAGGCAGGATCCATCCATTTTTGCATTGTTCACCTGCGGGCCTTTGCATGCTGTTTGCTCTCCCTCCCCGCGGAGCTTTTCTTTGGGGGTAATTTAAGAAAGAAGGAAAGATTTAAAGCCCGTATTTCTGTTCTCGGAATGCATTTCTCCCATCCTCAGGTGTCTCACCCTGAAAGCATCCAGGATACAGGTCCTCCCTTCTTCCCACCTTGCGGCTCATTCCCAAAGCATCCGCCCTTGCCTTTAGCGGCGTCATTCCCCATCCTCGACTCTCTCCGTGGGGATGTGGCTGGCATGATTTGCTCCCTTTCGGGCTGTAGGGAAGCCGGGTGGCGGTGCGCTGGTGAGGCTGGCCAGGGTGGGAGGTGGTGGCGTGGGGCTCCTGGGTGCCTCCTGCCCAGGGACACACCCAGGGCTCAGCCTCGTGTCACACAAAGAAAACGCAGCTCCGCCAAGGAGGGCGACAGAGCCGGGGCACGTGGGGATGGCCCCCCGCTTCCTACTTTGCTCTGGGATTTTAATTTTTTTTTTTTTTTTTTTTTTTTTAAACCCACATTAATCCTTTCATTATGCCCCCGAGCACTCGTTTCGGGGGATGAAATATTGCGGGGGTGTTGTCTCGCTGCCGCGTAGGCGAAGGGAACAATGGCATCTCCCTTTTGGGTTGATTTTCGACGTGTTTTGAGCGGGTCGGTGTCTGCGCTGGGTGGGGCTGGCCACCTTCCCGGGTGCCTTGGACAGCTTTTCAGCCATTTTTAGTCGGCTTCACACTTCCCAGCCAGCATCCAGCCTTTGTTTTGATAAAAGACAGTCGCTGTGACGCTGCTCGGTGGGCAGATTAGAGGCAGAAACGCTGGCGGCTGATCCTGCCGGGCAGGCTGGGGCTGCTTCGGGCAGGCTTTGTTGGGATGTGTTTTTGTAATTTTAAGGTGCGTGTTTACGCTGAATAGCCAGTTCATGGTGGTGATGCTCGCAGCAGGGTCCCTGGGAGGGAGATTACTCCATGGCATCATCTCATTAAAGGGTCCAGGATCCTTGCAGGCATAGTTTCATAAACGCGGCTCGATGCAACAGAAGGTGGAAAACCTTCCCGAAGTGTTTTTTGGGGAGGGGTGGGGATGGAGAGACCTTTCAGACGCCTCTCTAGGGAGCTGGATATTTTTGCAGTCTCAATTCAGCATCTAAATGTATTGAGGAACGGAGGGTTTTTTAAGGAAGATGAGTAGCTGGAAAGTAAACAGATGCACCTGTTAAATGCCAGGCTCCAGCAGCTCCGGCTTTCCACACCGAAATGAAGGGCAAGGGTTTTCCATGTGTCTGTGGGATTCATTAAGCTCAAATGAGAGAGTCGCAACCAAACTTCAGGGTCTTTTCGTCTGAGCTTTGCAGATGAACTTCCTCGTAGGGTGGGGTTTGGGTATGGGTTTTTCTTCAAAAATGTTCAGTATTTTGCTGATTCTTATAAAAAACATTGACTTGCTGAGTCAGATTGCTGAACCACCTGTTTTTAGAACCAAACTGAGTATTTTCCTTCTCATCAGAAAAAAAAATAAATCATAAATTAAAAAAGGGAAATAATGAATGGCATGCTGCTCTTGTTTAATTAGTAATTAATAATAATAGTGGGGTTTCTCTCCTTCAGCGCTTTCCCTTTTGAAAGTGGGGTAGATTTTATGAAAATATGTCCCATGCTGATTTGAAAAAAAAAAATCCCAGTCTGAAAAAATCAACGCAGTTAAAATAAATCACTTGCCTCACTTCCATAGCATTAGCATTTTTTTTTTCCTTGGGTGGTGCTTTATGATTCCAAAATGATCCTGCAGAAAACATGAAATAGCCATAGAATATTATTTCTGTCATCAAAATTCTTTGATCAGTCCCAGATAAAATAGAGGAAATTTAAAATTCAGGAGAATGAAGACTAAAGACGATTCATTGATTCCTTTAATATCTATTATTCATGTTGTCTCTGTCTCAACCTGGAATATCAGTTTTGTGCAAATCTGGAGTTGTATAATTTTGCCAGCTTGATTGTCAATGGAATTATGGTTCCTCCCTGAATAGTCTGGAATGTGTCTGTGTGTGTAACAGATGCAGAGAGAAAACTCAGTAAATACAGAACATATTTTTATGGAAATTATGGAGATTCAACAATGAGGTTAACAAAAGTTGTGATTACTCAACAACCAAGACTGCAACGAGCTGTATCATTGGATTGATCCTATAGTATTTATAACTGGTGTAAAATCAGGTGGGCATCATGAGAAGCTGCAAAGATTCTTGGTGAGGCTTTGACTTTGCCCCACTCAGTCGAGGTACTGCTATTTCCCTTGCAGTGACTCTGCTGCTGCTGCACACGTTTAGAAATATTGGTTTTTACCTGCCCATCTTGCAGGTACAGCAGGATTAGAGCAAAGGTAGATCATGATCCAGCCCTTGGGTGAGCAGGACAGTAATTCACCCCTGCTGGGCATCTGCTTAATTCAGAATATTAACAGGGGTGGCTTTGGGGAGCTGCAGTGCCTTCCACGCCCAAGTCATCTCCGCACTGGAAGGTGATGCATTCGAAGCAGGCTGGGATGGAGCCATGCATAATGCATGAGTGTGAGGAGAAATGTCCCTGCCTGGGCGTGCTGGTGGCTGTGGGCCTTGGAGGAACAGCCTATAGCCTGTGCCAGCCGTGTGTGTGGCACAAGAGTGTGACACAAGAGTGTGACAGAGTGCACAGCTTCCCACCAGGAGCTGCTGGGCGAGGGCAGCCTCCAGCTGCAGGTGAAGGACAGGTCCCTGTGCCTGCCCCAGGGGCTCAGCTCGGCAGGATACAGGTGGCTTTGGGGAATTGATGGTTCACACCCTGCTAGAGAGGGTCTCTGGATTAGGAAGGACATAAATCCATAGAATATCTTGAGTTGGGAGGGACTCACAAGGTTCCTCAAGGTCCAATTTCTGGTCCTGCACAGACACCCCAACAGTCCCACCCTGTGCCTGAGGGCAGTGCCCAAACACTCCTTGAATTCTGTCAGGCTTGGTGCTGTGACCACTGCCCTGGGGAGCCTGTTCTGTGCCCAGGCACCCTCTGGGTGAAGAACCTTTTCCTGATATCCAACCTAAACCTCCCCTGGCACAGCTCCAGCCATTGCCTCAGGTCCTGCCAGTGGGCACTACAGAGATCAGGAGATCAGTCCCCAAGTTTGCACCCCAGCTTGGAAGAGTTGTTTGGTGTCAGTACACTGATCCTCATGAATATTCCCTTTTCCACTCTTCCTTCTACATGGCAACCCTTGTCTGGTCCTAAGTGTCAGGTTTGCTCCTGCAGCTTCAACCTTCTGCAAGTCTTATTAAAAAAGAAAAATGTAAAGATCCAGAGACATGAAGTGTTCATAGAAATGATCCTAAATATCACCTGCATTATAATTATGACTTTATGTGGAAAAGGACTGAAGACTTCATCAAATCCATCTAGTTGACATAACTCTGCTGGGACTGCAGTTATTGATTATCATTCCTTGGCAGCTGTTTTCAGAGAGCCAGCCTCCTCACTTGATTGATACATCCACTGGTTTCCAAAGGGTGATGGGAAGCTGCAGCAACTGCTCATGGCAATGTTCCTCACTTTAAGAGTGATAAAGAATTTCAATGACAATAATACAGTTGCATGCAGTTAATCTGTAATCTTATTGACAGTTGTGAAGTCTGCCTAATTACAGCTTTATAATGAGAATAAAACTTAGGCCTGTTGGTGCCTTCAGTGCTTTACTGAAAAGACTGTGGTCTGATCTCTCAGGTGGGATCCATTTGATAAAGATCTGCCCCAGTCTTTTGTTCTTATGTTAGATCTTGTAGGGCTAAAGCCCTGATAACAGCTCAACACCTGCTGTAACCAATATAGCTCAGTTTCATAAAACTATACCAACTTGTGGGGAGTTTATTTCCTAATTTCACAGATGGTTACCTGTGAAGTTTGAAGGAAATTTGTCAAGATTGTTTACGACTTTCAGATTTGCTGCATTTTTTTTTTTTTTTGTCACTGATGCAGAAATTGTATCAATTCTTCTTCCAGCACATTCTTGTTGATGGCAAAAGGAATCGGTGAGAAAATGTGCTCTGCTGAGCCAGGACAGAATCACAGAAAGGTCTGGGATGGAAGGGACCTTAAAGACCACCCAGTTCCAACCTCCCTTCTATTGCCAGGGACACCTTCCACCAAACCAGTTTGCTCAGAGCTATGTCTTTTAAGACCTGATGGACAATATTTTTTCATTGCCAGAACAAGGTGAAAATTCCTCCATAGTAAGAGTACATTGAGGTATTCCCTGAGGATTAATTTAAACTCCATCAAGGAGGTAATGGGGGGCAATAGCTGGAGGCAGTATTGGAGGGCTGCTTTTGTTTTCATTAGGTCCCTGGGAAGTGAGTTCTGGTGAGGCTTTTATGATATCAGCAGGGGTACTTTCTCCACATCATATTTAATTATAAGTAACATAGGTGTGAACCACTCATTTTGAAAATCAGCAGATTTTTGAAAGTTTGGATGGAGTCTAAGAGAGACCCCAGGTCTGTTCCTTTGGTCCAGGAACATCTCAGGAGAATCTTCACATTTCCATAGCATTATGTGCACTCAGAGCCTGCATTCAGGGACTCTGCTTGGTCTCCTTGGTTTCTGCACAGTTAAGGTGAGAGCCATAACATCCTCCCCAGAACCTGCCCAAGGCAGGCAGTGGTACAGTTTGATGAGCAGGAGTTGTGTCTTTCTCCTGCTGCTGTGCTCAGTCCTGGTCTTAAAGCATCTCTCACATGAAAATGAAAATAACAACAGCGTAATCGTTAATAGCAGCAACAATCACATAATAATTAATGATAATAAATGCTACAGTAGACTCGTGTGTGGTGTGGTTGAAGGGTTGATTTCTTACTGACAATCCTCTTTTACTGCCAGTCCTCCCTTGTCTATCCAAGCCTGCTCTGTTGCCCCACATTAGACAATCCATCAATGCGTTTTTGCTCATGTCTTGATCTTGTAAATGTTGTAGGAAATAACATGGAGGCCATCAAGGTTTTCCTTTCCCCTGATCCTATTCTTGTTCCAGGTCTCCTCTCATCAGACTCTGGGGACTGAGAAGGTCTGAACTTTCAAGTTAAACCTTGAAAAAAGTGGATGATAAAGTTATAAAGCTGAACTGAGGACAGGAAGTTAATGGTCAGAGTGTGTTCAAGAGGTAGAGGCATGGAGAGATTCCTCAAGGCTGGAGATGAAGGATCAGGAGATATGCCTCATGAAACAGCACAGATACCCTCTCTTGGCTCTGCTGTTCATCACAGCAGTCTCCTGAAGGAAGCAGACTGCTCATTAAACTGTGTATCCATCTGTATTACATTAGAATCAAATCTGTTGTGGGGAGGGGAGCAATGTCCACATTGGATCCTTCACTGGAGAGGAGAGGGAAAGGCTGGTCCTGCAGCCTGTGGTTAAACCTGCAAACTGGGCTTGCTTTGAGTGCAAGCAGTATTTATTTCTACTCAAAACCTATAGCATTGTCTCATTTGTTGTCAAATACTTTTGTGACAGTACTATAAACAAGCTTGTTCTTCTTAAATTGTGTTTCATGGTTTTTTCACTCCCAGAGGGTCTGATAAATGCCTTATGAGGTCATTTATATTTATGAAGTTGTAATATTACACTGTGTGTGGAAGTAAATGCTGTGTGCAGAGAAGTTTTTCTCACTTCTCTTAAAAACTATTATTAGATAGGGAGTAAAGCAGTACAACCCATTGATTTTACCTCCGAAGCAGGCCTGATGGTACGTCCATGGTGGGAAGGGCAGCTTGATCATTTCCAAAGGTGTTAGTAGTGTACTACAGAGCATACAGCCTTTTATGTAATCATCAAGGCCCATGGGCTTCATTTGAAGGCTGGGGACCAGGGGTTTGCTTACAGTTTTGTATTAACTTCCATAGAAATTCTGCTTTTTGCATGATCATTTTTCACACAGTTGTTGCAGTAGAGGAAAGGCTTGCAAAGTCAGAAGGAGAGAACAGAGATTTTCAGAGGAGAAGCTGTGGAAGATTTGAATTGTGCAGTCCCTGCTTGGTTGATCATTAATTTTCATTCTAAAATGCTTTCTTTGAGACACGGAATGGAAAGATTCCCATTTTTCCTGCAAAAGTATTTTTGGAAAACATAACCATATAGGAGGACATTTTAGCTACAAGTTGGTTTGGATCCTCTATTCTCCCTCTGGGATCTCTGCTCAGGAGGCTGGGCCTGCAGGTGCCCCACAGCACGAGGCTTCTGAGGACCACAAAAACCCCCAAAGCCCAGACCTTGTGTTTCCAGATCCTAACAAGGATGGATTCAGGAGCATTTTTAGTCAGTCTACCTTGGCACTGCCCTTTCCAGCCCCCACATCTGTCTTCTGGCTTTTTTGATACCAAGTACTGAGGAGCAGAAACATTTTCTGCTGCAAGCCATGGTGAGAGCTGTGAGAGCTTTCAGGCACTAGGGAGCTATTCCTTGCAGGCACAAGCACTGCCTGCTGCTGCTGTTTCTTACATTTTTGGGGTTAATTTCAGTTTGCCCCACAAACATAGGTATTTACCAGCTGTTCCTTGTACCATAGAGTTCACCTTTGCTAGCCTGTGGCCCCAAGTGCAGGATCCCATTCGTTTAGCCAGATGAGGTTCTGCCAGAAAGTATGGCTTTAAAGCACTGTTTTGGCACCCTTGAAAAATCTTGCAACTAGAAGACCACTTGAGTAGCATTTTGCAAGTTCTGCTGTCAGTTAAAAAGCACAAGCAGGCGATACTTGCAGATAAACAGCTCATCAGACACGCTTCTCCTGAAAAATTCTTCAAAGGCAGTGGCAGTGACCTGCAGCGCTGCTGTCTTAAAGATGGCTGGTAAGTCTTCCTTAATAAATGCAAATAGTTTTGAGTCTGAGGCAGTTCTGGCAAAACCCAGAGTCCTTTTATACCTCCACAAATGACTCAGACTTCTGGAGAGTTACACTGTTAAGAGTGCAAAGTGAGTGATGTTGCTTCCCTCCTTCCAGGAGGCTAAAGGGAGATCATGGAAAGCTACAGCAGAACAGCTTCTGCATGCTAATGGGCATGGGCAGGATTTTTTTGAGTAGTGATTTTCAAAACAGAAGGAGCCCGACCCTCAAGTGAAGCCAAGGCTGATTTCAGTGCCCAAACCCCTTTTGCAAATCCGCGCTGCAAACTGGGTGGTTTGAAGTTGGCGTTTTGGCTCTTGGAAGTGGACCTTGCTTAGCCAAACGGACTGAGCCCCTGTCCAATTGCATGCACATCACACATCCACAGCCTCACGTGGCACCAGCCTCCTGCCTCATGAATATTCAGCGTGCATTGCTCAGAATTGTGCCATTGTGGTGGGGTCTGGGCAGCACCATGCACACACACACCCCTTCCCAGTAAAACGCCCGGCGCTTGCAGGACCCTGCCCCACACTAGAACCTTTTATTCTTTCCCTTCTGATTGATCAAAGCAGTCAGTTGTTATGTGGTTAATTTGTGCCGTGAGGTATCCTCTGTCCTTTAGTTGATCTGGGGAATGCTGTAGCCACCTTAGAGCTGGGCTGGAAGCTGTCTCAGCCTGGCCAGCATGGGGTTGGCGCGTGCTGGCGAGTGGCCCTGCAGAGGAGGGCGTGTGTGAAAGCTGCAGTTCCAGCTCCACTCCTGGCCCTGTCAGCCTCATTCCCACTGCATCCCCATCTGCTGGGGAGGATGCTCTGAGCCTGGCTGGTTGTTTCTTCAGTATGCCAAGGAAGGGGTACAGGCAGGAACAGGCAGATGCCCTTCAGCAAAGGCTCAGGCACTGGTTATACTTAGTGACCTGTTGAAAGACACTGTACCCATGGGGTCAGAGAGTGTTTGGGAGGAGTTGTTTGGTATCTTAATCAGTTTTACATGAATATAGGGTGAGATAAAATTCAAAGCAGACATATAAATGTGGTGGACTGTGGGGATTTATGAAGGAATTTCGAATGAGTCAGAGACAGGACTCTGAATTGCTTTTGATGATGCGATTTATTTTTCTTATCTTCTACGTAGGAAGGGTGAGCTCAGCTCACATCTTCACTGCATGGTTTAGAAGGTCACAAGACTTCTAGTTACAAGACCTTTTAAGGATTTATTAACCAATAAAACACTGCCAACAAGGATATTTATGGTTTTGACCCAATCCTTAAATATTTCATCTTATGGACTGCTGTTACAGTGTAAGCCAGTTTCTTAGCCAGTCATGTTATGACACACAAACCTACAGTACTGTACTTTAAAACTCTAAGTTTTCCTCTACTTAGCTTAAGGTGTCTCTGCTTTAAACTATAAAACCACATTCTCAATTCCAACACCTAAGTTGGGAAGCCTTTTCCAAGGTTTCCAAATCAAATCCTGTGTTTAATTCTAAGCTTTGGCTTACAGGCCCAAAGTTCTTAGAATTCCCTGCATTTCGGATTCCAACATTGGACAACCTCATCTTTAATTTTAATTCCTGTTTAGAATTTAAAAAAAGGGTTTGAGGAAGGTTGATGCAAGTCTGGGTTCACCTGGTGGTCAATGAGAAAATTTCTCATTTGTTTGCCCCTTAGTCTCTATTTACAGCACCAGACACTGATGTGACAGTGTTTTGGCTCTGGTGTAAATGGTTACAGGAGAAAATGGCACTGAGGAAGCCAGGCAAAGGATCCCAGCTGGGGCATTCTGCACCCAGAGCGCCTCTCTCTGCTTTTAAGAGAGATTTGTTTAGGCAAGGAAGTGTAGGAGAAAAATGTGTTTAACTACTGTTTCAGCAAGGAAGCATTTCTTTACCTGGAGGGTGGTCAAACTCTGAAACTGGCTTCTAGAGAGACGGTCTGTGCCCCAAACCTGTTAGTGTTTCAGAGGTATTCGGAAAATGCCCTCAAAAACATTCTTTAGCTTTTGGTCAGGCCTGAATTGGTCAGGCTGTTAGTGTAGGTAATGGTTGTAGGTGCCTCCCAACTGAAATAGTAAGTTCTATTCTATTCTATTCTATTCTATTCTATTCTATTCTATTCTATTCTATTCTATTCTATTCTATTCTATTCCATTCCATTCCATTCCATTCCAATAATGTAAGAAGCCTTTGAAGTGACTGAAGCTGCAACTGAAAGAGAAAACATGGCTCTGACAGTTGTAGCTCAGATGTTTTTAGCAGCATGTAAATTCTGGGGGAACTGATACTGCTCAGATCCCTGAGGCCTGTCCAGCCAAAGTCTTCCCAAGTCTCCACTGATTTCTAGTTCTGGATTCTCCTTCCCTGCCCAAGGAGCTTTGAGGTCCACCTCCCTCCTGTATCACCTTTTGCAAAGAGGTTTGGCTCAGCCTTTTCTCCCTAAGGGAGAGGAGGAGGAATGGCTACAGGAACATCAAATCCCACCCGAACAGCTGGACAGGTCAGCAGTGCTGCAGCTCCCTGTCCCTTCGAGGGAGATGAGGAGAAGGCAGATGTTCTTCCTGCCCTTGAGAATCCTGACAGACCTGGCAGGCTGTGGGTGAGGGGAGTGTGCTCCCAGCATGGACCTGGGCACTGAGAGAGCCATGTAAAAATCATTGAACTCCTATCTACCTTTTCTGTGCTGAGATTTTCCAACTAGCAGTTGGCACTTTTTTTTTCCCATGCTCATGGGAATATTTGCCTCAGGTCTAAAAGACACAGGATCCCTCTCTCCCAGGTCTGCTTTGGCTGGAGAAAGAGGCCAGATGCTTTTTCATCTCCTCCCTCTCACATGCACTTGTTCCCAGAACTGTGTCACTTGGCCTCTGTCCATCCCTCTCTGATCCTTTCCTTACCTGATACAGCTGAGTAAATATCCCAGTCATTCCATGGCAGGAACAGATGGCTTTCAGGATATACACACACCTGGTCAAGCCTGTCTTGAGTAACTCAGCATCTTCCCTTTGGAGGAGAATGAGAAAATGCAGTTTGGCATCTCTCTGCATGAGAACGCAGCCCACTGCCAGCCTGCAGGAGTATGAGTTTGAAGAGCATCAGAGGAAAAAGGCTTAGTTGGTCATTATGGATCTTATAATTAATTGGGATTGACTCAGGGAACTCTGTTGGAGTTCAGTTTGTATTTTTTGCCTCAGTTCTCTTTTGTTTGCCTCTCTACTGCGTATGTCCCAGGCAATGTTTTCCCCTGGCACGTCCTTTTTCTGCCATCAGCAGATGATGTACCACATACCCCAGCTCACCTGTGCCTATTTAATTTAATGTTGAGGTTTTGTGTGATAGACAACTTAAGTATCTCAAAGTCAGATTTGCATAGATTTCCAGTACTCTGACAGTGTAATTTTTGAGCACAAAAAATATCAGGTTGTGAAGACTCACAGAACCTTAGAATGGGTTGGGTTGGAAGGAAGCTTAAAAATCATCTCATCCTACCCCTCCTGCCATGGGCAGGAACACCTTCCACTTTTTCCATGCCTCATCAGCATGGCCTGGAACACTTCCAGGGATGGGGCAGCCACAGCTTCTGTGGACACCCTGTGCCAGGGCCTCAGCACCCTCACAGAAAATATAACATCTCCTGTCCAAATGCTCACTGGTGACAGCACCCAGTTGTTGTGCTGCAGGATTTTGAAGTACCTTCACTGAAAAAGAATATGAAAAATAGCCACACCTGCACTCTTGTGTTGTGGATGCCATTTTGTAAGGATGGTTTGCAAGGCTGGAGTTGCATGCTCCATCACCTCATCACTGTGAGCAATCTGGGGAGCTCCAGGTGTGCCCTGCAATACAGCTGTGTCTGCTGCTACACCTCCTCATCCAGGTGCTCTGACAATGCTGGAACTGCATTTTGGGGCACTCCATACTCCCTGCCCCAGGGTTTCTGCTGGAAGCAGGCATGGGTGCATATCTGTAAGAGACTGGTCCCTGTTTTGTGGAGTTGGCACCCAGGATCCCAAAACAGGCACTAAGGTCCATTGTCCTGTGGCTTCCATGCAGCCCATAGGATCCAGCCATGTGTGCTCATGACCACAGGTCCAGTGCTGAACACTTAAAAACAGTAAAAGGTTCATATATAGTGTATATTGATGGAGAATATAATTGGTTGTGAATGGTGCATGAAGAGAGGAGAGCTCAGTAATACAACAGCAATTTTTGCATTCAAGCCCATCACTGTAAAGCAGGGCTAATATGTGTAATAGTAATGAGTAATATAACTCATTGACTCAAGGCAGACACACTGTGATGACTCACAATTTTTGAAGATTTGGTGATAAGGACTAAGAGGCTGGATTAATTTTGTTTCTTTTAGTATTGGTGACTTTATTTTTTTTTTCCTGACAGATTGTAGTTTTCCTGAATTTACTCTTTGTTCAGAATGATTTGACAAGTGGCATCTCTCAAATCTGTTTGGCTGGTGCTGTGTTCAAGCTGTTCTTGAGGACTTGTGCAGTGTGTGAAATTAAAGCTGTTTTGTTTAGGTTGTCATGAGCACGTTCTCTGGCTGGATGAAGAGTCCTCTCAGAAACAGGTTGTGGGTGTAAACAGATTAAATTCACCTTTGTGGACTGGATATTCCACAATCCTTTCATAAAATTTTGCTGTTTTAGTGGATGTCTCTGATACTAGAACTTTTTGCTGGAGAGGTTGAAATAAAATATAACAAGTGGGTGGAAAACACTGTAAAAGTTAACTGCTTTACAAATGTAAAAATGCAAGACTTGAAAATGCTCTAGTGCACTTGTTTGTTCTAGCCAGCACCTCCCATGGACAGGGGAAGTTATATAACAAGCAGAAAGCTTTTATTTTTTTCTTTTTTCTTTCTGATTCTGAGGTTGGATTGAGTAGCAAGAGAGATTATTCTGTATTTGAAGGCCTTATCTGAAAAATGGTTTCCTACTTATGGAACTGTTAAGCAGCGGTAAAACCAGGAGTCTTTTCCTTTCTCAAAACTTACGAAATAACAAAATTAAATTGTCAAAACTTTGAATGGGAAAGTGGTTTATTGTGGCTAGCCCCAAACTTTCTCATTCATTTGTCAACAACCAAAACCGGAAGATGCTTTGATCAAACATTTGGCATTTGAACTTGTGAAAAAGAAAAACAAATTAAAAAATTGGAATTTTCAGGCTGAGTAAATGCACGGTAGGTTGAAATCTTCCGTCAGCCCTAGCAACAACACAAACCCCAGCTTGCACTTGCCTTGCTGCTGCAAGAGACCCACCCACCGTGCTGCGGTTGGCGATACTCATCCATCTTATCTAACCCAGGCACAGGCACAAGCAAAACAAGGATTTCAAGTAGGTCATGGGTTGTAATTTCCTCAGCCCATCTCTCCAATCCCTTTGCTGCTCCTGCTGAGGAGCTCCTGTTGGTGCTGCTGTGAGCAGAGATGTCGCTGCTCCCTGAGGGTCACACAGGGTGTGTAGGGGCCACCTCTGATGCCTTTGCAGCTCCTGCCTGTTGTATTTGCTGGGAAATGCCCCAACAAAGGCGGGAATGATGCATCTGACTCCATGTTCTCAGAAGACTAATTTATTACTTTTATACTGTACTATACTAAAGAATACAGAAAGGATACTTACTAAAATGCTAAAAAGATAATAATGAAAACTTGCGACTCTTTCCAGAGTCTCGACACAGCCTGGCCCTGGTTGGCCATTGAGTCAAAACAACTCACACCAGAGTCCAATGAAACAATCACCTGTGGGTAAACAATCTCCAAACACATTCCACATGAGCAAAACACAGGAGAAGCAAATGAGATAAGAATTGTTTTCCTTCTCTCTGAGGCTTCTCAGCTTCCCAGGAGAAAAACCCTGGGCGAAGGGATTTCTTCAGAGGATGTGAACACTACACCTGCCTTTAAGTATTTGTTCTTCTCCCCCCAGCTATCGACCTGTTGTACTGGCGTGACATCAAGCAGACGGGGATCGTGTTTGGCAGCCTGCTGTTGCTGCTCTTCTCCCTGACCCAGTTCAGCGTCGTCAGTGTCGTGGCCTACCTGGCCCTGGCCGGCCTCTCGGCCACCATCAGCTTCAGAATCTACAAATCGGTCCTACAGGCCGTGCAGAAGACGGACGAGGGCCACCCCTTCAAGTGAGTGGCTTTCTGCTGAAATTCGCCTCTTGCTCATAAAGAGGGAAATAAAGATATTTTCACAGTTTCTCAAAAATTGTAATGTTCTGTCGGCTTAGATCCCAGAGGGAAAAAGAAAAACGAAACACCATAAAAATTGTCATCCTCTAGGACATGGGATTTTTTTTCTCAAAAAGATATCGGAAATTTTAAGTAAACAGAGAAAAGGAGTTTCTTTAGAGCTGGTGATAATACAGCATACCTACAAGAGAAAAGATCATTGTTTCTGGGCACAATCTATTGGGCATAGAAGGCCCAATATCTTTTCTCCAACAACCCGATATCTAAGTGATGGTGCCAGTGCCAATGCACTCCCCACTCTCCACAGGGTCTGGGGGGATTGCTCCACAAGAACAGTGATCCTTTCTCCTCTGCTGTGCCAACCAGTTCGTAAACCAGGTCATGGAACTGGTGTGGTTTACAGACAGACACTAAAAAAGAATCTTGTTGGGGTGCTGCTCCTCCTGCTTCACTTGTGTCAGTTCTGAGCAGTGACTCAGGATGGCAGGGGCGTGTAGCTCAGAGAACAGCGCAGAAACTTGAGGGGAAAACTCTCAGGTCAGATTTGTATTCCACTTTGTGTGAGAAAAAGAGAGAAATCCCGTCAAGACCAAGCTCTGTGTGGGAAGAGGGCGAGGCTGGAGGCAAAGAGCATCACCCAGTGAGATGGGTCATGGAGGGTGAAGAGGGTGTGCTCATGGCCCTGGACCTCCAGGGAGGGGATTTCATTGCTCCAGCATAAAGAAATGAGGTCTGGGAAGGAGGGAATGATGGGGTGGATGGGTTTGAGCGTGAACAGCAGGGGAAACTTCCCAGGTTTGTAACAGAACCTGTGTTTCTGGCAGAGCCTACTTGGAGATGGAGATGAATCTTTCACAGGACCAGATCCAGAAATACACAGATTGTCTCCAGCTATACGTCAACAGCACAGTCAAAGAGCTGAGGAGACTCTTTCTTGTTCAGGACCTTGTGGATTCTTTAAAAGTAGGATTGCTTTAAATATTTTTAATCCCTCTCTATAGGATCAATCTACATTTCAAAGAGCTGCTTCCCATGTTGACAGGGTTGTCATGAAACCTAGTTTTGTGTAGCTCCAAATATGAAAGCTGCTCTGTTTTTTGATTTAAAAACTGTTTCCAGCACTTTAGGGGTTTGGCATTTGAATGTATTGATAGATAATACAGGATGTAAAAATTTGCAGAACCAGTTTAGCTCCACCTCAGTTCTAGAAGCATCCTAGCATTATGCTTTTTATTGCTTTGCTATAAAATAATGGTCCCCTCTGTTAATCTGGATTTCCTCTGGTGGCATTACCTGCTATGGAAGAAGATCTTCTTTCACTCCCTGCTGAAATAACTACTGATTTTTAGCCTTATACTCAAGCAGGTGTCCTTTAGAGTAAAGGGAAGATCATTAAGAGAGCAGACATAGGTTAGCCTCCTAAATTAGTAAAGAATTTTAGGAAAATGTAGCCATCTTTCAGCCTCAAGTGTTATCAGCTCTGGGATTACCACATCATGGCTCTGTTTAACATGTTTGGGATGACCCCTCCCATCATAAAAATTGGGTGCAGAAATCTGCTTATGCCATTCTCAATGCAGAGTTCTACATGGATGCAATTTAAGCCCTAAATAGAGATGAAAACTGAGCTAAGAGGGCGAGAAGCAGAGAGAATGGGGTTTATACACCTAGAAAAACTACCTCATTCCTAATGTGCCTTAACCACTCTCTGCCACATTAAAAAAGGCTAATGTGTCATTGTGTTAGCTAGTTAAGCAAACTATTTTCTTCTCATGCTGGAGGTGATGTAATGATCCATCTTTAATTTAGTTTGCAGTACTAATGTGGCTGCTGACTTACGTGGGAGCCCTCTTCAATGGCCTGACTCTTCTGATAATGGGTAAAAATCAGCATTTCTTTTAAAAATCTATTTTTAACTTGAACTCCCTCCGGATTTCAACTTAGACAAAACAGCCTATCCCTGGCATGCCTTCCCCTCAGTTAAACCACCAACATTTATTTCCCTTCCCAGTAAATATTCATTGTTCTGTTATGCTGTCCCTCCTGCTAGAGGTGCTTGGCAGGTCATGGTTTTGTGCAGCTCCCAGTCCCAGAGCAATGGGGAATTCCATATTTGGGAGGCTTGAGTAAAGTGCACTTTTAATACAAAGCTCCCTGGTGGATCAGCTGACCAAGTGGCACGATAATGTGTTTGCCACCGAAGTAGGTCTCTGCTCTGGGGGAATCTGATCTGCAGGAACATAACACTGTGCTCTTTTTCTCCTCAGCTGTGGTGTCTATGTTTACTCTCCCCGTTGTATATGACAAGTACCAGGTAGGTCTGTCTGCGTGGTGCATTTGGGGTGCCTCACCGGTTGTTGCCTCGTTGACTTGGTCTCCTCTTGCTCTCTGCAGGCACAGATTGATCAGTACTTGGGGCTGGTGCGGACCCACATAAACACGGTCGTGGCAAAGTGAGTTCAGTGGCCAGCTGTGTGAGGTTGTGGTGCCCTCGGGGGTGGCTGGGACCCGGGGGGTCCTGGGGACATTGTGTCCTATCAGAGTGTCCTCCAGAGAGGTTGAGATTCCTGGAGAAACCCTCCCAGCTGAGTACAGACTAAGGCACTCCATCCTTCTGTCCCCTTCCCTGCTGTTTGGGGGAGTTGTGGGCAGAGCAGCCCAGTCACAGACTGGTGTCCACACTGGTACCTGGCCAGGACAAACAGGAAGGAATGAGTTAATTCTCTTCCCCACTGACCACTCTAAGCCCGTTTTTTTGCATGAGCTGATAGCATTAATAACCAAAGTGGGAATTAGGACACCACCCTGTCACAGAAAGCAAATACCTGGAAGCACTGTGATCTTTAGTGTTTCAAATCCCCATGAAACAGGAAGAAGATCTGGGTGAAATTTTGAAATTTTGTTCTGAAAATTCTATTTTTAGGCTCTCTTCCTGGCTTTCTATAGGCAATAGATCATGGAGAAATAATGCTGGGGGGAGAATATCACTGAACATATCCCTAGATTACATGAGCCACCAAAAACCAGGCCTGTAAGCACACCTAGATGGACATCACTTCTGTTTCTCATGGTACTTTAATTCACCTGTTGAGACAACACACTGAGCGTGGACTAGAGATTATCCCTGCATAAAAGTCCAAGTGGGGAACCACTGGAATGGAATAACTGCCTCCCCATATAATCCTTTTTTTTTCCTTTTTTATTTTTCAGGATTCAAGCTAAAATCCCAGGTGCTAAGAGAAAGGCAGAGTAAAGCAGACATCAAGAATTCATCGAATACAGTAGTGCATAATGGGGAAATCTGGAGTGAAAACAGCTCTGTTCTTACACTTTACTGCAAATTTATCATTCTTTTTTTTTCTTGACACCATAATCTTAGAAACATGAAACTCAGAAGCAGTGCTTTTCCCCTGCTGCTTCTGCACTTAGGATATTTGCAATCACTTGTGTCAAGCACTAAAGTATAGTAAAGAGAAAAGTGTACTAGATGTGGTTTTTTGTGTTGCTTATAAAGTGCATGATGGTGAGAGCCTAAATAATATTGACCTCTTTATTTAATTTTTTTTTTTAGTGTTTTTCCTTCTTCTATTGGCATTGCTTCTATAACTTTTAATGTTACATGTGGCTAGGGGCTTTCCTGCTTAGCGCACTTGATGCAATAGTTAAAATTGCTTCTACGTCACTGGGTTGCTGGTTGGATTCATCTTTATTAACTATATAGAATTGTAGACTGATGTTTTAGTGTTTTCCAGCACAAATAAAATAAACAGTAATCAGTACTTATGGTAATCAGTTTTGTATAACTCAAAAAAAAATGAAAAAAAGAAAACAAAACCCAGTACTTTTGTCGTAAAGGATTGACAGGCTGATTTACATGTATGGTAACTGGAAAGTTCCAGCATGTTCAATTTATTACGATTTGTATTACATTCTCTGTAGTTCCTAATGGACTTAATTATGGACTCTGAATATTTGCACTTATGTACTTGATACCGAATGCAGAAATAAATGTTACTAAATGTAAAAAGTTCTCTTTCTTGTCACCACTGGGACTACCTTAATATTTGGGAACTGGACACATACTGTGCAAAAAGGAGCGTTTTCCCTCTTTCTCTCTCCTTTGTAAATCAGCACACACTTTGCCCTTACATCATGGTGCAGCCCAACAAGTAGTACCTAATTAAGAGTAAGTAGCTCATCTAATATTTTTACATCTTAATGACTTTCCTTGGAATACAAAGAAGATCTCTGCACATTGTTTGTTTATTTTTGTTGGTGGTGTAGCAAACATCAGGTACATGAACCAGGGTCTCTTCCTCCGTTTGCTCACTGTGCAAACTACGAGCAGCACAGCATGGAGGTGTCAGCACAGCAGAAAGGGCTCTTCAGTTTCCTTATCACCAACTGCTCTCTTACCCAAAGCTGTTCTCTGAAATCTGCTTTAGACAGAATCAATATCAAATCAAAATCCAGAGGCTGGGAGCTGAAACAACCGTTTACTCTGGTTCAAAGGTGAAGGTTTTTAAAAATTAGAATTTGGTGTTTGAGAACCATCAGAGGAGAGGAACAGCTGTTGAACATTATCCAAAGTGCTTCAAAATAAACAAATGGTTAAGTGTTTGATTTGCCCATTTGTGGAGCACACCTGTGGAATTATTTTTTTTTAATATAAAAATGTGAATATCAAAATATCTTCAGCCAAATTGCTGGTTCTCTCTTTTTCGATCACAAATGTTTTATGAAGAATTAATTTTTATACAAAGACCTAGATTTTTGAATACTTATCCCAACTTTGTAAATTTGAAGTCTTTCCTTAGATTCATTCATTAATTCACCTTTGTCTCAGTTCCACATGGCCACAGTCCAAAGCCTGTTTTGTATCTAAATGTAAAACCCAAATGCACAAAAGGAGTTGGTAGAAATATTGATATGGCTGTGGGCTAGTTAATTCTTGTGACAAGTCTCAAATACCCTTACTTTCATTTAAGTTTTATATCTAAATGTTAAAATACTAGGTTGGGTGTTAAATGTCACCTGGAGCTAGATGGGAACATTTTTCCTCAATGAGAAACTGGATGTCTCAAAAGAACATACATTGCTCTTGATCAAATGGAGTGTGTTTGCTTTAGCAGAGGCAGTTTGCAGCCAGGAGTTAAAATTCAACAGGAACCCCCAGCTTTGTCTGCTTTGGACTTCCCTGTGTCTCTGAGGAAGGGAGTGCAGACCTTACAAAGCGTCCTTGAGGATAAAGATTCACCACCAGAATTATTATTACTTACAAGATGAGTGCGTGGGCCCAACATATTGATTTTGAAAATGATCCCATTTAATGTCCATCCCCCTGGTCCTATAAACATGTTCTTCCCTCTCACCCCCCGAGCAGTAATATCCAAGACTGGCCTTGTGCAATGCTGAACCCTAAGCACAATTTAAAAATTACATCTCCTGCATATTTGGAAGTAAAGGAAAATAAACCTTGTGGAAGAGTACAACTATTCTCAAGAGCCTAAATCAAGAGAGACCAAGATTCCCATTCTTGTCTCCTGCAGCATCACCCTCTCTCAAACCCCAATTCCAGCCCTCAATCATCCTGACTGTGCCCCTG
This sequence comes from Passer montanus, assembly GCF_014805655.1. Taxonomy (NCBI): domain Eukaryota; kingdom Metazoa; phylum Chordata; class Aves; order Passeriformes; family Passeridae; genus Passer; species Passer montanus. Next base: position 3,007,945 of record NW_024373479.1, read on the forward strand.
CACACACACCTCTCAAACCCACATCCTTTTCTCACATCCCATCTTGCCAAATAAACTCCCCAACATCCTCAGAGCTGCTCTGACTTTCCATATATTTGGCAGTAAGAGGCTGCAAGTGCTGCTGAGCAGCTGGGGTGGCTTACCCTGGTGGGTGGGACCAACTGGGAATCCCACACTGGGATTGGGAGAAGCAGAGGGTTTCAGGCAGGGTTTGAATGCCTGATGCTGCTCATGGCCACCATCCCCTTACTGGGATCACAGCAGCACTTTCTGTGATACCTTTGGACATGGAAGCTTGGAGAAAGCCAACATCTGCTAATTCCTGGTCCTGCTACACACCTTGCAATAACAGAGTCCCTGTGCATATGGGGAGTGAAGGTTGGTGGGGATCCTTGGTGTCCCTAGTAAGTCTCATAGAGCAGCACCTTGTGGAGGGGTTGGACATCGATTTTTTTTTTTTTTGTTTCAAACAAGTGTGGGGGGGAAATAACCAACACCAAGCTCTACTTGTTAAAATATTTTATTGTGATTACAGTAGATGGCTGAAGACAACAGAATAACACTTTCATGAGCTGTGCTCTGACATATACAGGCTGTGAACCTTTGGCTTCTTATCTCCATTTGCAAAGTAAAAAGCAGTAGGAGGAAAGCTTGACTACTAAAAGCAGCAAACCTGTGGGTGTTTCTAGGCAGGTGAAACCTGGGAAGTAGCTCACTCTGCCTGGGTAAAATGCAGGGGATGGTGTTAAACTATTCATTTATCTTCAAATTGTCCCTTGGGTGAGGAACCTGGACAACAAATCACCAGTGATTCAGGGGTCAGCTTTTCCACCTGCTTCAAAGCTGCTTTAATGAGCTAAGCCAGTGATGGGAGTTTTGAGGACCCACCTCACCAAGAGAGGTTGTTCAGGTGGTTGGAGGAAGGTGTGTGCCAAATTCCTGGCCTGGGCTATGCCTCCCTCCTCATCTCTGCATGGTTTGTGATGTTCCATTTCTGGAGAGGAAGCTGAGAGCTCTCCAGGGTAAATGTCACAGGCTTATTTAGAGGCAGGGACAGGTACAGACCAGACCTTTCCATGGCTGGGAGCTGGTTGGGTAATGCAAATAAAACTTTTCATCTATTCAACATGATGCTGCTCTTCAAGGAAGATAACAAGTCCACCTGCTGAGCTGGGCTTTGAAAGCCAGCCCAAATGACTGGGCTAATTTGCACTGAAAGTAATTTAACTCTGATATGAAATCAGGAGTGCCATGCTGGCAGGTGACAAAACTTTGTCAGAACATCTACATGAGTCTTTTCTCATCCTCTGTGACTTTAAAATATCTTCTCCATGGTTTCACTTGTATTTTGCAGAAACTTTATAACCCTGCTCCTAAACTGCTGCCTGTCAAGTAGAGACTCAATGATTATTTAAAAGTTCTGTCAGAGCTTTATGTCACTTAAATGTCTCTTCCTGTACCTTGAAATGATTACTGCATTGGTATTTCATGTGAAATGTGAATATTCTCTAAGGTCACTGGTTTTGATTGCCTGGTTCTTGGTGCTTCAGCAATATTCCACTCCTCTACACATGTATTTGCCTCTGTTACTGATCTCTTTTATGCTCCTTCTGCTCTTTAATATTTATCTAGTAAGAGTAGGATCATAAAGCACACGAGTGTCAGGAAAGCCCTGGAACTGGGAGGAGATAAGAACGTTATAATATTCTGTGAGCAGCTAATCCATTTAAAGGGAATCTGTCTGCTCCCCCATAGCTTTTGCTGGCTCCCTGCTTGCTTTCAGATGGCAGCTGGCTCCCATCCCTGTCCTGGCGGGTTACAAGCCAGTCAGCTGTGAGCTTACCAGCCTTTCCCTCTCCATATGGGCCCAGGGAAATATGTGGCAAGCCCAGAGTTTGCCCAGTGCAGCTTTGAGAGGACCAAGTGTGATATATTTCTTCCTGACTCCTCTTAATATATTCTTTTCTTAGGCACAGGATTAAAAGCTGCTCCCTTAGTGTGTGTGTGTGTGTCTTGTATTTGCAGGGTTCCCAGACAAAGGAAGGAAATGATGAATCTGGCTACATGTTCTCAGAAGGCTAATTTATTATTTTATTATATGGTATTATATTAAAGAATGCTATACTAAAATTATACTAAAGGATACAGAAAGGATACAGCCAAAAGGCTAAAAGATACTGCTGAAAAACTCATGACTCTTTCCTCCAGAGCTGGACACAACTTGACCCTGATTGGCCAATAAGTAAAAACAATTCACATGAAACCAATGAAACAATCACCTACAGCATTCCAAAGCAGCAAAAAACAGGAGAAGCAAATGAGATATTGTTTTCCTTTTTCTCTGAGGCTTCTCATCTTCCCAGGAGAGAAATCCTGGGCAAGGGATTTTTCCAGAAAATATGACGGTGACACGTGTGAGTTTCCTGGGATGCCAGGAATGAGGGGAGTGAGGCTGCTGGCACGAGGGAGCCTGGCTGGTACACACAGCACTGCAGGGAATGTGGCATTTGGGTCAGGGTGAGATACGTCCACTGACAGGAGTCAAAAGCTGCAGTGCCTGGAGCAGAAGGAGGAGTGGGCTCTGCTCCTTCCTGCCAGGCTTCCTTGGTGCTCAGCACCTGTGCAGGAGAGAGTGGCAGAGCCCTGCTCTCTGACAAAACAGGGGAAAGATGATGACAGTGGGGACCCTTCTCCACAGGTGCACAGGGAAAGGGGAGTGGATTGTAGCAGGTAAATGGCCTTGACCTGCTTCTCTCACTTATCTGAACTGCTCATTTCCTTGTCTTTGCTGTCTGCTCACAGGGGAACAGCCAGACCACTGTGTGCTGGAGCTCTCCTCTAGCATCTGATCCAAGTGGCTGCCACTCCTGCAGCTCCCCTAGACAGAGCTCTAAGTCCACAATATGTCAGATGATAATCTGGGGGCACCAGCAGGTGTGTGCAGGGCAGGTTAGTTACCCGTGCAGTTAGTGTTCTGTTCAGCAGTCTGGCAATCCCTCCACAGCTGGGACATGTTCATCTCTGCACTGCCCCGTTCTCCTCCTCCCGTTCACTCCTGCTGCCCCATCCAAAGCACTGGGAGATGCTGCAGGCACCAAGGGCAGGATTGCAGGATGGAAAAAGCTGCAGAAGTCTGTCTAAGAAAACAAAAAGACCAAGGACACCTGTGCTGAGATGCTTTCATTCCTTTTCCCTCCTGTCTGCCGCTCCACCAGCAAGTCAGACTCATTTCCCTTGTTCATTGAATATTAAAGAGGTTTCAGCCTCAAGGCTGCAATTTCTGCCTCCTCATGAGTCTTTTTGTTTTAGTTGAAAAAATAATTCAGTCCAGCAATGCTAATTGTCATTCACACCAAGGTCCCCCTGCACACACTTCCCTTTTTATGAGGGAGCTGTAAAGAGGATTTAGTTACGTTTTTACTACTTTTGCACAGCCCTCTAATTTAGATGCAGTGATATAAAGTACCCCAGACTCATCTAAAAATGACAGAATTATAGAATCCCAGAATGGTTTGGGTTGAAAGGAACCTTAGAGCTTCTCTAGTTTCAGCACCCTGCTGTGGGCAGGGACACCTTCCACTATCCCAGGCTGCTCCAAGCTCCATCCAGCCTGGCCTTGGACACTTTCAGGAATGGAGCAGCCATACTTTCTGTGGCCAGGGGCCTCGGCACCCTCAGAGCTAAGAATCCTTGGCCAATAGCCCACCTAACCCTGCCCTCTGGCAGTGGGAAGCCATTCCCTCCTGTCCTGTCACTCCGTGCCCTTGTCCAAAGTCCCTCTCCAGCTCTCTTGCAGCCCCTTTAGGTTCTGGAAGGGGCTCTCAGGACTCTGTGGAGCCTTCTCCAAGCTGGACAGCCCCAGCTCTCTCAGCCTTTCCTCACAGCAGAGGTGCTCTGGGCCATCTCTGTGGCCTCCTCTGGACTCACTTCAACAGGTCTATGATCTACAGTATCATCAAAAATTCTTATTTTATAGATGTGCCAGAAACAACAAAAATTATATGTAACATCCAGGCAGTGGAATGACTTCAATAGCAGATGTCTTTACACAAAATATTCCTCATTTGCCAAGTTAGACATGAGGTCTAATTTAATTTTTCCTAATTCTACAGATGCTTGCTTGGAGAAACCAGCATCCACACAATCATTACACTGAGTGAAAAAGTATCACTTTTGGCACAGTTAAGCATAATTACTGAACAGTTAGCAGCAGAACATCAGCTTGACTTCTCAGCATTCAGCAAATTTGAGGTGCTTAGCTAGGAAGAGGTGGGCTGTAGCCTTCTTAGAGGAACCTACCTGGGGAAGCACCGCTTGTATTCCTTCTAGCTGGAAATCTTGAAGTCCTGGGAAACCTTCTTCACACCTCTCTCACCTCAAAAACGATACAATTCACAACTTTTTCCAGATAAAATATAGAAATACGATGTACTGCGGAGAGAAAAACTCTCAAAAACCATACTCTGAGTTTTCATGTGCCAGCCAAAAAAAAACTGAAGGGGTGTAAAATTCTGATAGTACTACTGTCTCTTTTGAACACCAGACTTTCAGGAAATCAGCTTAAATTTTAATTCTGACATCATCATGTAATCAAGAACCTCTCTTCATCTCAAGTGTTTTCTCCCACCCACTTTCCCCTCAGCAGTCACACGTCTATGACTCACATACTATACCAACAGTGAAAATTAAAAGAAAACATTTTTTCCTACTGCCATTTAGCCAGAGGTACTCCCACTGCTCCCCAGTCACAAGAGACTTGAGTAAGTCAAGCCTTCTAGGGAGAAATGGGGCTGTCTCTGTTATGCAGGATGAACTGAGGTTCAGAACTAGATTTTGCAAAGGAAAAATCATCCAGAGAAGCCTTTAAAGTACCTGGAGTCAAGGTGTCATGAGAGAAATTATGAGTAAAGCAGATAAAGCCTTGATTAATGCAAGATTTTTAAGGAGCTATCCAGGAGCAGATGGGAATTGGTAACATAAAATGAAAATTAAAAAGCTACTGAGCTTTGCTAAAGATACAAAGTGGTGAAGTGTCAGGATGGGATGCCAGAGGCAAGGAGGGGGTTAATACTGACACCCATGAGCAGTAAAAATCAGATTGTAATTTGCATTGCAGAGTTCTGTCCTGGATTGATAACAGAAAATTACCTTGTTGGCTACAAAGCTGCTGCTTAGAAACAAATACTGATGGGGAAATTCTGGTTAAACACTGTTTGAAAATGCTCAATGGGGCAGAAAAATGCTGTTAGGGTTGTACAAGGGAATGACGGGACTGGAGTCCAAAGAGTTCAGCTTTACTTTTGACAAGCCAGAATTGCTCTTTACGTGTACATTGGGCATAAACACAGGAAAGCTAAAATCTGTCCAAGCTGGTGCTTAGTTAAGGTGCTAAATGATGACATAGGGGAAAAAATTACATTCCATGTTTTGTACGTTCAGATTTGTTATTGGTCAAGGAAATAAACACTGACTCTCAAACAGGAGTTAGAAACAAGCACTGTGAATCTCTGAGGCATTCAAGGTGGGAAATAGGTTACGTAAAATGCAGAGTGTCTTGCTGATAACATGTGCAGGTGGCAGTTCCCCATGTGGCTCTCCTTCGTAAAAGGAGAATTCACCAAAAAAAGTGAGTTTACTAGAGAGGATTGAAGGGAACCACACACATTTTTCTCCCCCAGCAATTACTGCACCAGGAAATTTAGCCAGCAGAGAGTGCCTGTGTTTATTTTTATGTAATATTCTCTCAGGAAGAGACTATTACATGGATGTGGATATGAACAAGCAGATCTGCTGAAGTCAGAGAAGCTCTGTCCAGATCACATGAACTCAAAATTTGGCCCATTCTCCTTGGGAAGAAAAGATTGCTGTTGTCATTTATTAGTAACTGGCAATGTCTGGATCCCAAGAAAGATGTTCCAGGCTCAGCTGAGGTGCTCAGAGAGGCAGGCACAGGTGAGGCCATCATTAGGCTTGTGACAAAATTTTAAAAGCTTCTCAGTTCTTCCAAATGCAGATGGTGCTTCATGACTCCTCTTGTTTCCTGGGAGTTAGAAAGATGTTATAAAGACAAATTGGTTTTTGTCTTCCTCTGTGAATCTGATTTGCTGTGCCATAATTTTGCAGGTAGGGAAAAGAGTAACCAGATTAGATTCAGGTTGTGATGGATAGGTTAATAGAAATGAGTGCAAACAAGCCCACAGGGGATTTCTGTTTGGTATAAGTAAACAGAAGTGGAAAAAATCTACTACAATTCCCTTCCTAGTTTTTAATAAACTTGACAGCATGCAGGTGATTTAGGAGATGGAAATTTCCATTCACAGTGAACATGCATTTGTTCAGACTGAGAGTTGTAGTGTGAGGAAGGAGGGAGCAGATCCTCCTACACAAAATTACCTCTGCTCACTCAGGCCCAGCACCCTGGCTCCTGTAGGCTGGTGCTGCATTTCCCAGCTGCTCTCACCTTCAGCCTGGGCAGGGATTTTTCTCTCCCCATTTGATGATTATTGCAGTAGCTGAATTTATTTCAGGTGCAGGGCAGCAATAAATCCTTCGAAGTCTGGGGCTAGAAATCAGAGTGTTTCTGAGCTTAAATGTCCTGCAGCAGCAGTAAAACAATCCTACCTCAGGACTTATCTTTGCTTTTGCACTTTATGTGTCTGTAACTTATTTAGCACCCTCATCTTTGACAGGAATTTGAAAGCCACACCTACAGATAAGGTTTTATTGGACATGCAGAGGCAGAGTGATGGCAATGGAAAAGGCATTTCTCTAGGGGAGGAGAGAGCCCTGTGGAGGACCTTTAGTGTAGATATCACCAGACATCTTCTTTTAAGTGTTGAAGGTCTGAAACTCCTGTGCAACTCTGCAGAGCTGTGAAGCCCTGGCTTGAAATATCTGCTGGAAAAAATAAGTGGCTATGTCGTATCAGAAGTTCTGATTTTGAGGCTGTTTTTACAGGGGAAAAAAGAGATATTATACAGTTCATCAAGAAAAGGGAACATTACTATTATTTTTCCATTAAAATGTAATTCCACTGGTGTGTTTGTACAAAGCTGTGCCACCACAACTGTGGGACCATAATACATTTTAAAAAAAAGTGAAGAATAGGTAAATGTTCTACCTAGAATCGTTTTATTGCTTGAAAAGGAACCAACCTATAATTCTTCCTCAAGAATAATTTCTAGTTGAGGGGCTAAACTCACCAGGAGAGTGGAGTACTTTGGTATTAGAGTGCTGGGTTAATGGTTGGACTCGATGAGGTTGGACTCTTAGAGGTCTTTTCCAGCCTCAGCAATTCTGTGAGAATAAGAATAATTTGTTTACTTGGCCCAGAGCTGCCTGACTTTCAGTCAGGTACAAAAGTGCAGCTACCAAGTTCACTGAGGCCTGAGTCCTGTTTAAGATTTGAAAAGATATTCACAAGAAGACGACCTCCTCTTCTTCCTAGCAGAGTTTAATTTATTCAATTGGCTGTCATCTAATTAGCAGGTTACTTTTTTGCCCCCCATAAAGCAAAGTAAAATGGGTCTTCTGCTATTCCAGGGATAACTGTGTTCATCCAGATAATGATATTTTGCCTGCAGGGCAATGAAGACATGGACCCATCTGTTTGGGGGTGAACTGGAGACACTTTGCCCATTGAAACCACAGGAGAGCAGTGCTCCAACCCACAAAGCAGGGTGCACTGATTTCCCCCATGCCTTGCAAACATCAGGAGGAGGGATGGGAAGATGGGATCAGGTCCTGTGCAGGTGCCTGACACACAGATCATTTAACACCTGGCTGTCCTTGGCACAGTCCAATTTCCAAGGCAATTTCTCAGGGTGCTGGAGGTGAAGGATGGCCCCAGCTTTGCTGATGGTCCCTGGCTGAGCCATAAATTGATGCTGATTTGGAGTGGGGAAGGTCTCCAGGAGCAGCCTGGCAAGGTGGCAGCAGCTGTAAATAATGATGGAGAGAAAGAGGCCATCTCCTACCAGGCTGATTGTCTCCAGAGGAAAGCTGCAGCACTTTTTATTAGACTTTTTTAGATAATTGGAAAGAGGTGAGGCTATCCTGCTGGTTCTTTGTTTCTTCTGTTTTCTTTGATTTCTGCCTGTTTCTCACAGAAATGATCAGCAATGCCACCTGGTATTCCCTCATACAATCACTACTCCATCTTCAGTTCTGAATTGAGGATATTTGTACTTAGACCCCCCTGTGATAACTGTAAAACACAGATGGCTGCATTTAAACACATCCATGGGCAAGCCCCAAAATGCAGCTCAACTGCAATGTGCAGCCTTGGAAGGGAAAATGAAACATGCAAGGTTTAATACTAATATTTTTTTAAACTTTTGTGTTTTGAAAGTTTGGGATGCCAGCATAGTCTTCAAGGCCAGAAATTATTTATTTTAACTGCTAGAGGTATTGCATGCACTGTGTTTTGTGAAATGACCTTCTCCTTGTATTGTGCACGTTTTCTCATGTGGGGATATTTGGAGCCAAGGATTAATAGGGAAAATGGGTCCCATTTTAACTCATTATTTTAATTTTTTTGTTTTGTTTTGTTTAAAGTTCTGCCTAAGAAAATATAGTTACCTTCATGATGTTACCCCCATGGCTGCAGTGGCCATGGACTGTATTTTTCTGTTTTCTGGGGTAATGTAAAATACATGAAATCCAAAGGGAAGAGTCACAGCAAGTGTTTGGTGGGGAAGGGCCATGTGTTTCTAGATGAGGGGGCTGCCATGGTTATTAATGCATTTCCTCCTTGTCTTTTTGGTTTTACTCTCACATATGGGGCCATCTGGTTCCTCTGTGGGACTCCCAAGACTTTTTGGCAAGCACATACATGAAGATGTCTGGGGTTTTTCCTCTTTGAGCCTTTCTACTACATCTTATTTCTGGAAACCCTGCTCAAAAAAACCCCGAGAGCTGCAGTCTCTACCTGTCACACCAACCTGGCTGTCAGCAGTGTTGATGTTGCAGGGCAGCCTTGGGAAAATCCTCCTTCACTGACAAGGCTGGTGGCACATGGAGTGACTGCTCCTTGCACGGTGGATCCGTGGCAGGTGGTGAGACACAGATGCTCCTTGTCCCCTCGGCCTCTGAAGTGATCAGGTGGCCTGAGATCTGAAGGCAGAAGGAAATTTAAAATATGCTCAGAGCACAAATTCATTCCTTTCAGGTCTTGAGAGGTTAGAAGCTCTTGAACTGCCCTGAATGTTAATTTTTTTTCCCCTGTGCCATATCAGACAAGAACCTGGCTATGGAGCTGTTGGGCTTTCTTGGAAGATAAATGTGACCTATTGAATGCCATTTATCACGATGAGTGCTGTAAGAAATACAGCTTGCTGTCAGGGTACCTGGATGGATTACAGGGATGCAAAACTGGAACAATTCAGCAATCAGCATCTTGGTGTGAAGGCCTTCCTGAAAGAGATGAAGTAATGGCTAAAAACAGAATAAATTTGTTTCAGACGGCAAAATTAATCATCATGCAGAAGGATTGCTTCAAGTGCAAGCAAGGAAATTGCACTATGAGTAATAAAGTTGCCCAGAGAAAAAAGCACCAAATAAACTAAGTACCAGGAGACACATTTCAAACAAATTTTATCTGCCTCTAAAATGCCCCTCTTTGAGATGTAGGGGCAGATGTGGCTGAGCAATCTCCAGGGATGGATTCCACACTGCCTCCGGTTATCACTCCAAATTGTCCAATTTCACAACGTTCAAAACTTTCCATCCTTGTCAAATCTGTTCAACTGTAATGGAAAGATATTCCTGTCTAACAAAACTGGCTTCTTATAAATAGTGAGGATTTGGCACAGCTTGTGCTTATGACATGTACAGCACAAAATATTCACTCTGCAGGCCTCAGCTGTCAGAATAAGGACTGGATGGGATGGGGGCTTGAGCTGCCCTGTTGCCTTTGGGATGAGTTTCAGGGCAATTTGGTTTCAAATGCTGCACATTTATAATGTCCCTTGAAGAGCTTTTGACCAGGAGGTCAAAAAAAGGCATTCGCAGATCAGATAAATGGCTGGGGGTGACATGAGCCGATTCATGAGCTGTAGAATGGTCTGGAAACACTTCAGCAGTAGCTGTCCATGATCTCAGCACTCTCTGCCCTCCTGGCCACTGTCAGGCTGCTCTCCATCCTGTCCCCAAAGGAGCCAGGGGCGTGAGGAGGGATTTCAAGTGGGGCAGAGCAGTGACTCTGCTGTGTCCATGGCAGTGCTGCCAGTGAACAGGGAAGGGATGGAGGCAAAATCCCTGCAGGGATCTAAAAGCCACGTGGATGTGGCACTCGGGGACATGGCTTAGTGGTGGCCTTGGCAGTGCTGGGGGAAAGGCTTGATGATCTTAAAGAAAGACTTGATGATCTTAAAGGTCTTTTCCAACCTAGATAATTCCATGGGTTTTGGGAACACGATGTGCAAGCAGTGCTCTGCTGAGCTGGTGCTGTTCTGAAACCAGAAGTTTGTGCCTGTGGCAATGAGTGAGAGAGTCCAGGAGGGATGGAAAAGGGCCAGCTAATTTTTTTTTTCTTTTTAGTATCATCTTAATTTTTAAGCCTCTTTTAAAAGGCTTAAATGTTTGATTAGGAGAAGAACTTCAGCAGTGAAGAGGTTGGGATAAAAGGCTGGCTGGATTTTGGAGGAGCATATAGGAAAAAATGGCAAGACTTTCCAGAGGAATCTTTTTCCGTAATAAAACCCTTATATTTGAGAAAGCTTTACTTACTAATGTCAGTTTATGGCTGGCATTTATTTTTGGTTTTCAAGGAAATTGAAAATATCTAAATGCTTTATCTCAAATTTTCTTTTTTCTTTTTTTTTTTCTGAATGAGATGTTTATGCTAGGAAACAGATACTTGGAGAAAGCAAGTGAAAGAGACATTTTAGTGCCTTTCAGTGCCTGGAAGAGGCCTCCAGAATCCTGCAGAGGGGTTGTGTACGAGGGCCTGCAGGGTCAGAACCAGGAGCAGAGGCTTCCCACTGACAGAAGGCAGAACTTGAGTTAGATTTTACCATCTATCTTAATTTATGCACACTATGCCTTAAATTTTCTGATGTTTCTGGGGAAAAGAACTTACATCTCCATTGATCTGAAGGTGGCAAAAAAAATATTTGTGATTTCGGGCTGCTATTGTTAGAAAGAATTTCCTGGAATTGCAACAAATTGGTGAAGCTGGGGCAAATTCTGCCCTTCCAGAACACCCACTCTGCTGTTTCCTGAATATTTGGACTGGTTTTCCAGCATTTCTCCTGCTGATATTTCACAGAAGATGCCATGCCAGTGGCTGGTGACCTTCAGGATGAAGATGGGCAGGTGAGGCTGAGGTAGGAGCTTCTCCTGGCCTCTGTTCCACCCGTGGTCGTGGGGCAGCTGCTGGTTTTCCAACAAGTTGGTAGATCAAATTAAAACCAGAGCTCTCAGCTGGCTGAGTGCCTCATCTTCACTACAAATTCACTTATTCATGGATTACAAATTTTCTTTTTCCCCTTCCTATGAGGACTTAGGCTCTGTTACAAAATCAGGATATAAAAAAATTTCACGCCACTCTAACAGGTACAATAATATTTTGGATGAATTCAAATCCCTGCAGTCATTACTCCAGCTCAAGCTAAATTAAAATTTACAACACAAAGAGTAGCTTCTGGACTAATATAAATCTCACTTCAGGCCTTGACGAATCCGGATTAGTATTTTTGGTTGAAAAAAGACATAATGAAGGCATGAGTGCCTGGAAAAATTCTACAGATTAGCTACACCCTGCTTAAGAGAAAATTATTTTGATCCACAGCTCTTAATTCAGTTTAATAACTTCTGTAAACCTCTCTGAATGACTATTTTAAAATATTAACTCAGCAGAATTGGGGTTGGAAGCAGTTTGTCACTGAAAATTTTACCAGGTCCTGTGGACTTCCAACACTGCTTGTGCATCTGCCTCTTCTGTGCACCAGGAGGAGGAGTGTGAAAGATGCTGACCTACTTTAGAACAAGGGAAAACAGCTTTAGCAAATAATTAAAAAAAAATCCTTCTCTTTCACAGTAATTCTTGCAGAACAATAGAGCAGTATTTGACACTTAGAAACCATACATTCTAATTTCATTGTGTTTTTCATTTAGGAAAACACTTGGAAAATGAAGGCTCTGCATTCAGTGGGGAAATTGTGCAGTGTCTTGAAGGTACTAATGCTGCTATGAAGAAATTGGTATGGGAAATGTAATATTTAGCCTCAAACATATGGGAATAAATTACTTGGTAACCATGGAATTAATCTTTCACAGTTGTACTATTAGAAGTGTTCTTTTGTGTGAATGAAGAGAGAGACAAAGGCATTTTGGGGTGACAGGGGGGTGCTTGCCTGCACTTTGCTGCCTGCAGAGATTTGGCTGTCACAGAAAAACCAATCTGACAAGGGAAGATGGGACAGCTGATCCAGGCCTTGCTCACCTGGAGGGGTTTTAATGGGGGAGCAGAAGATGTGATTTGTACATTATAGGGGCTGGGGGAATTTGATCTGTGCCTACACTTCTGTCAGAGTAAAAAGAGTGAGGGTCTTGTGGTCAGTGAAGTAAATTGTGACTCAGGGCTGAGGTTCTCCTCTGAAATCCGTTGTGATTTCATTGTTTGGTTTTGGGCACGTGTATCGGGCCAGCAAGGCGACCCCATTGTCTGGGAGCAATGATGCATCTGACTCCATTGGTTCAGAAGGCTAATTAATTACTTCATTGTACTATATTGTTCTATACTGTATCACACTACATCTGAACTGAAACTGAACAAAATCTGTGACTGCCTCCTGACCCACCGACCGTCAGGACGCAGCTCCCAGAAACTGGTCAAGAAAACAAAACACTCACACCAGAATCCAATTACCAAAATCCTTCAGGTAAACCATCGGAGTGATTGGTCAAGAAAACAAAACACTCACACCAGAATCCAATTACCAAAATCCTTCAGGTAAACCATCTTCCAACACGTTCCACATGTTCACAAAAACAAGAGGAGCAGCAAATGAGATAAGAATTGTTTTCCCTCTGTGCTTCTCCAGGAGAAAACCTGAGAGAGGGAATTGTCTGTCTCTGTTCGGAGAATGTGAATCCCACACATGTGCAAGCTCTGAGTCTGCCCTGACCCAGCAGGAGCACCATGAAAATCACATGTGTTAGGAAGATTGTTTACCTGAAGTGATTTGTCAGTTGGATTCTGCTGAGGATTGTTCTGTTTCCTTGGCCTCTGAGGTCCAAGTTGTGTCCTGACTGTCTCAGTCATTGGTTTTTCTTTAGTATCTTTTGTATAGTATAGTAGAGTATCTCTTTAGTATAGCTATAATATAGTATTAATGTAATATAGTATAATTTTAATAAAGCATTCAGCATTCTGAATCAATGGATTCAGATGCCAGTCATTCCCTGTGTCAGGGGCTCTCTGCATTGGATACAAAGTGTTTAAAAAAAATCTTTACTTGAAACTTTTGCATAGATTCATAGAATTATGAGTACCTTGAGTTTAAAGGGAACCACAAGGATCATCAAGTCCAACCCCTGCACAGGGCATCCCCAAAAATTCCACCGTGGCCTTGAGAGTGCTGGCCAAACACCTCTTGAATGGTGACTGCTTGATAATAAAAGACCTGGCAGCAATTGTGAGCTGGGGATGGCTGCTCACAGGTAACTGAAGCCCATAAAAGCCAGAATGGTTTCAAACAGAAGGTGTTTTAAAAGCATCCCCATAATGTGTTTATCTATGCAGGCGTAAAACTTCTAAAACTTCCCTTTCTCCTTCAGTGTGTCTCTAAATCACCTCTGTCAGGCCAGCTCTGCATTAGTCTATCAGATGAGTGTTTTATGCAAGGTGCTGAAATCATAAAGCTGCTTTCTTTTTCACCACTTCAGCTAATTGAGGATGCAACTCACAGGAAAATTAAAACCTTTTACATGTTTATTTTACACCTCCAAATATTTCACCTTGCCAAGGAAAGGAGAGTAATTTATATGCATGCATGCAGAGCTGGCTCTGCAGACAGCAAAGTTCAACAAGAGAATTTCTTTCCACAGTTCCTCAGCAGGTGATTGTAACTTTCAGAAAAACTGAAGGAGAAAGATTGAATTGGATTTATGCACAAATTGTGATGCCTTAAAGACAATCTTGTTCCAACTCCTCTGCCATGGACAGAGACACCTTCCACTATCCCAGGCTGCTCCAAACCCCATCCAAGCTGGCCTGGAGCACTGCCAGGGATGGGGCAGCCACAGCTTCTGTGGGCAGCCTGTTGGGCAAGGTGACCAAGCAGAATGATTTACCTAAACATGGAAAATATCCAGTATCGAATAATTTTTTTAAAAAATCGTCAGGAGAAAGTGCTTTTTCATCAGTTACTTCGTTGTCACTTGTGGATTTTTTTAATTGTCAGAAAGAAATTTGAAGGCATACACGTGAATGTCTAGAAGAGACTATAAATAGCAGCAATCTTTGCTTCAGAATGCAGAATTTTCCAGGAAAGATTATTGCAAAAGATTATTGCAGAGATGACTTAACCACTCCTGAAAAAAACAACCCCCCAAAAAATACTCCAATAAGAGAATTGAATTGTATAAGCGTTTGAACAATTAAATTAATCTATAAAATAAATCTTACTGGTATTATTATTTAATAATAATAATAATTAATAAGTTGTTAATGGAAGAAGATGGGTGTTTGCTGATGGGTGATACTGTAATAAGAGTCTAAACGAGAGGAATCTTTACTGGAGATCCTGCACAAGCACTAGAGGAATGACTAGAGAACTGCAGCATTTCCTTCTGATCCTGAATTCCTTCTGGTCCCAGCTCTGTGCTGCAACTTCCCTCTGTGTGAGGTAGGGATAATGATACTTAATCAGATGTGACATTTCTTCTGGGTGGGGTTGACCTGTCCAAATGTTTGTCGTCTCTTTTAGAGAGCAGAGACATTTTCAGACATCCTGGAAGAGCTGTTTAAAGCAAGTCAGAATCATTTAGGTTGGAAAAGGCCTCCAGGATCATCAAGTCCAACCATTCTGCCAGCACTGCCAAGACCACCACTAACCCATTGTCCCCAAGTGCCACATTCACACATTTCTGAAATCCCTCCAAGGATGGTGACTCCACCACTGCCCTGGGCAGCTGGTGTCAGTGCAACCCTTTCAGTGAATAGATTTTTTTCTCTAATACCCAATCCAGACCTCCCCTGGCACAACTTGAGGCCATTTCTTCTTGCCCTGTCCCTGCTTCCCTGGGAGCAGAGGCTGAGCCCCACCTGGCTGCTCCACCCTCCTGTCTGGGAGCTGCAGAGAGTGAGAAAGTTCCCTCTGAGCCTCCTCTTCTCCAGGCTGGAGCTGGAGCTCATCAGAGGCTGGAAGTTCCTCTTTCTCCCCTTGGCTATGACAGGAGGCTAAAGCTTCAGCTCCAATTTAGAAATCCACATGAAATAAAAGTCTGAGCTCTATTTCTCTTTCTTTCCCTCGGGTATGGCTTGACTTGTAGGATGCCCAAGGTTTATTCTGCTACCACCCTTCTCTTTGCACCGTGGTCACAAAACAAATCATTCAGGGGGCTGGTAGAGATGAAAACCAAGGTTTCCTTTTGTTGGGAGAAGCAAGGGAGTTACAGTTCTTTACCCAGCTGACCCTGAGGCTGCATGACTGTTAGTGGAGGCACAGGAGGAGGGATGGCCTGGCAGGGTGGCCACAGAGAGCAGGACTGGCTTCTTATGAATACTACCAAATTAGATCAGCTTTAAATTCATCAAGAAACAGCAACCAGGCCTTTTCTTTATTTCTCTTTTTTCCTTTTTTCCCCCCACAGCTGTGTTTGATGTTTGTTGTTTACTTTCTTTTATAGCCAGTTCCCTGCCTCACCTCTCTCTGCCCACAGCATGTGTCTGCTTTGCAGCCAGAAGGTTGTTTGTACTTTTTGCTCCCATCCTGCACTCCCTAAGTGAGTTTTTTTGTAGGGGTGATGTGTTTCTCATCTCTGAAGCTGAAGAGATGCTGTAGTACAACACCCCTGCACAGAGGAGCTTTATCCCCAGTGCCTCCATGCTCTTCCCTGTCACACAGCAGTGGCTCTTCTGGGAGAAAATTACTGAATTTCAAGCCAGGTGATCCCACTGCTTATCCTGGGCTGCCAGAGGTTATTGTGCAGAGGATTTTCTTGGGGAAGAAAGGAGTAATTTTAGCAGTTCACTATATGTCTAGTGAGTTTCTTAGATAAACAGCATGAAAAATATCAGTTGTTGTGTGAGAGCACAGCAGGCTTCTCCTCACTGATAAATGCAGATGACTCAGGGAAAAAGTGGTGGGACTAAACTACTGGAGTAAATGCAAATTGTGTGATTTCTGGGATGTCAGAATCACAGCTATCCTGTACCAGCTGACAGCATCAAGAGTAGAGAAGTGAAGATTATAAATCAATCCCTTAATACATTATCTTATATATCTAAATAGCTTTTTATACCTAAGAGGCTTCCACGTGTTTTGCACTTATTTTTTAGCCCTTGTTACTGCTGCACATGAATCCAGTGCTGCTCAGACACATCAGCTGCAGCTTGCTGTGCTGATGGAACTGAATTCCTGCATGAGAGGCAAAGAAACCCTTTGGAAAGAGAGAATTCTGCACCATGGCATGCGTGGAAAATTGCACTGAGATCACTGAGAATAGAAATATTTTCAAAACATGGTGAGCAGTGCTTGGCCCTCACCCCTGCAGCTCACTGCTGATGTTCCTAAGCAACTCTCTGCTGCAAGAGGTTTTTAAAATCTTTTTTTTTCTGGAACAGCAGAGCCTGCCTGCTGCTGCCTGCCTTCTACAGCCCTGGTGAGCTCGCCAAGGGAAAACTGGAGGTTTAACAATTAATGTTAAGGAGCTGCTGCAGACCAAAATCACAGAACAGAATCATTAAGGATGGAAAAGCCCTCTAAGATCATGGGGTCCAACCATTAGTCCAGCACTGCCCATCATTAAAACATAGCCCTAAATGCCACCTCTGCACATTTTTTTAAACCCTCCAGGGATGGTGACTGCAGCATTTCCCTGGGCAGCCTATGCCTAAGCCCATCATTAAAACATAGCCACCTCTACACATTTTTAAACCCTCCAGGGATGGTGACTGCAGCATTTCCCTGGGCAGCCTGTGCCTGGTCACTCTTTCAGAGGCTACATTTTTCCTAATATCCAATCTAACCCTTCCCTGCACAACCTGAGGCTGTTCCTTCATCAAAAATCACAGTTTTCAGCTAAAAAAAAAGAGAACAGAAGAATTCTGTATCAGTAACTGTGCTAGAGATCCATCTTCTTCAAGAGTTGCTCCAACAGAGACTTGGGAGATATTTGTTTTCTCCCTGCCAGATTTCATGTCACTGTCACCTTCTGCCACACTGCTAGAGCTGTTCAAACATAAATCACAATGCCCATTCTTTGGGGAAGACTTCCTGCTTTCTTTGTTCTTCCAGTGCTTGCAAGCAGCCCTTCCAATTTTAATGAAACTGGTGAGAAACAACTGCACCACAAAAAGCATAAGTTTCTAGAAGTTAAGCCACAAATTAACCGGAATTTTTCACTGGAGCACAAAGTCTTGGATGGTGTTATCACAGCTACTGGTCATGTCATGCTGTATTGTATGTGTATTTATTTTGTTCAGGTGGGGATAAGCAAGGATTCATTTCAGCAAACACAGAAAGGTGGAATCACAGAATGATTTGGGTTGGAAGGGACCTTCAAGATTGTTTTGTTCCAACGCCCCTGGCATGGGCAGGGAACCCTGGCAGGAGATCATCTTCAAACCCTTCCAACCTGTTTTGTTCCAACGCCCCTGGCAGGAGATCATGGGCAGGGAACCCTGGCAGGAGATCATCTTCAAACCCTTCCAACCCAAACCATTCTGTGCTTCTGTGAGTGGGATAAAAGGTAAAGGCTTTGAAACCTACTCCCAAATCTGAATATAATTCCAAAAATGAAATTACCTTCGAAATTATCTCAGATGTTGAATTTTGCCTTCTCATATGTGTCTCCACAGTGGCACAGGCAGAAAAGTGACTCCCTTGGGTGCCCATGTGCAGTTTGGACTTCTGTGTGTGTGGTGTATATAAATGTACTCACAGACATGGAATGTGGTTTTTTTTTCTGTGTCAGAACCTCTCAGAATGTCACATCTGTATTGATGCCTCTTACAGACTGTGAGACAAACAAACACATACTTGGAATTCTTTCCCTCCAGGCAAACTGCTTAGAATAAAGGTACCTGCATTTCCCAGCAAGCTGTGAGATAAGATTTTACTGTTTTTTTATGTTCTGTCCTACTTTCTGTTGTGTATATTTGATATATTTTCTGAATGATAAAATAAAGACAGATTACCAAATTAAAAATTATTTAGATTTTTACTAAATCTGGTATAATCAGGTTCCTACACTGGGATAAGATTACATGAAATTTGATCAGGTCCTAATTTGCATGATATATTAATTAGTCATAGTTTCTTTCTTTTACAGAGTTTAGTCATTTGGTACATAGCTGTGGTTTTTGCAGAAAATTATTTTCTTCTAGGCTAAGTTTTGTACTCATTTAATTATGGAAGGCTTCAGATGTTTTATTTTAAAGTGTTAAACATTGCACAGTACATTGCTCAGTTAATTGCATTATTTTTAATATGGAAGAAATAAATGAAAAGGAAAAAAAACCTATGAAGCTCATCTTCCAGGAAAATCTTCCAAGAAAAAAGTTGAATTTAAAAGCCCAAGTATAAAATTTTTGGACCTATAGCATTTGATAAGTCTGAATTCATTGGTACATGATACATAAAATTCTTTGGGTCCATCAATGCAAAGGTCAAAATTCAATTTCATAACTGGTCAAAGTGTGGGGCATTTATAGAGAAATGCAGTCCCTAACTTTTAAGAAGAAAATGAGCATTTTTTGATGTCTGACCTTATTAACTGTTAATTTATTGGTTATAAAATCCTTTTTTACCAGATTCATGGGAGAGTTTGCTACTCTTTTGGTCAACTTACCAGGACATTTTTATAAGAGATATTAAAAAGAGTCAGTGAGAGGCTGATTTGGATCCCAGTCCCTCCCAGGCCTCTGGAGGACCAGCTGAAAAGGAGAAATTAAAATAACAGATATTTAGTGGATGCAAACCATGATGTGAAATAGGAAGAAATTTAGAAAAGAAGACTGTTCAGACATTATGAAAGAGTTTGTACTGCTCCAGAATTTTAACCTGAGTAAATCCTGCAGTGAGGGTCAATATAGTAGATTTCACAGGTTAACATTTTAATGTTTCTTTTCATTACCAATCTTCATTAGTTATTTTTTTAACTTTTTCTGTGACTAAATGCAATTAAATACACAACGTACAGCCTTAACTACTGCTCCTTCAGTATTCTTTCTTTGCAGGCTATTGAAATTCAACTGTGAAATCTCAGAGGGGCTAGAAAATATTAGATACTCATGCAGATATTATGAAAATTTTAAAAAGTCCCACCAGTGGTGGTAATGGGATTCATTATCTGCTGTTTTGGAAAATTCATTTGTTTTGACATATTCTGTTTTATTTTTATAGGCTATATTTAATTCTCATAGCAAAACTGAAAAAAAACCCCAACTGGAAAAAAAAAAAGGAATTTAAAGAGACAGACATTTTGGCATTCTCAGAAAAGAGAATATGTAGCACAGAGGTTTCTCCTTCTGAATGTCACTGGAATTGCAAGACATTGCAAAAGGTGTGAGCAAGAAAAATAATCCAAATATTCTGTGGACTTATCCATGTTACATTCATGGGACTCAATGTGCAGATCCTCAATTTAGCACTATAATAATAGTAATATAATAATTCTATATTTATTATTATTTTATATTGTATATTATATAAATTATAAAAATATATGATATGTTATATATTTATAATATATATAATATGTAATTTATATATTTATATAATTATTTTTATATGTTAATAATTTCATTATTGTTTTTATTCTATATTAATTGCTTCTCTCCTGATCTGCATTTTGAAGGGTTGTAGAACAAAAATAAAGGGGGGAAAAGTGAGACTCTTCCTGGTGAACCAAATCCTGCTTTTGAACCCCCTTCTCTGTACAATGTGCGCTCAAAATCTCTACAGAGAAGAAAATATGAGTTCCTGGAAACTTGTGTAAAGCCATTGCTCAGAATTCTACTATTTTTCTTGGTGGCAGAACTATTTCATTAATGTCCTCATGAAATGAATGTTGCCATTAATTAACAATGTAATTACTGTAAAAAATGAGCTGCAGCCAGCATCCAGCCATGGCCCTTGATCTTGTGGGCAGTTATAAATGTCTTATCTTTACTCTGCTGAGCATTAACTTCAGTAGAAATATTTTTTGCTGGGGAAGTTGACCAAGTTGTTTGAGGGTCCAGGGAGTCATGTCTGATGATGACCAGAGAGCTGCAGGCCAGGAATGTCACAGCCTGAGTGGAACAGAAGCACTGTCTTCTTTTGTTTCTTTTTTTTCTTTTTCTTGTTTATTTTTTCCCATTGTGCTGCATTTTTACAGCTGCTGAGTTGAGTTAAAGAAAATATCTCATCAATGCATTTTTTCCTTCACATTTTTTGCCACATGCTCCCCAAGCCTGGTCAAGATGGATTTCTGCTTCTGTATTTGTTTGCTATAAGGGTGCTGGGGTTTCTTATTCCTCTTTTTTCCCTTTGGTTTATCCTTTCTTCCTCTGAATCAGATTTCTTTCCTCAAACCCTTCTTCAGGTAGGCTCGTGCTTCTTGCACAACTCCTGTTTTGTATAGGAAATTAAAAAAGGGAACAATTATCCCTGGTTCTGAGTGCATCCTGTAAAACACACAAATGCATAATGTTTACCCAAGAAAGAAGTATAAATCTGTGCTCAAACTTTTATCCTTTACCTATCTGAGAACATATCTTTTCTCCCTGTGTACTTTTTCTGTGGAAAATATTGCCTCTCCCCACAAGCTTGACTTGACTTGCAATTTAAGACCTTGGAGTAGAAATCCTGCTAGTTCTGTATGTCCTTGCCCTCTTTGCCAGTTCTATTCTCATCAGATATATCAGAGGGAATTAATGAATGAAGATGGAATGGAAAGGAGCTCAAAAGCATGTAGACACATCTTATATTCACACGAGAGACCTGAAAATTAGAGTGCATGATTTTTTTCTTGATATTTTTTCCTATCAACCTCCTAAATATGTCTACATTGGCTTTGTCTCTTAGGATTCAGCTTGATTCTGAGTTAGTGCTTTTGCAATCAAAAATTGCCCAGGAAAAGAAGGATTTCAATAAGGAACCTGGAAAGGTAAGAGAGATATATTTATCCTGGCTCAGAGCTTTTATTACTGAGGCCATGGGCTAATGTTGAAAGACTTAAAAAACATTGAGAGGTCTGATGAGCTTGGAGGAGAGGTTTTCTGTGCTGGGATGCAAAGAAACAGAGGGTGATGAGGTTAGGATGTTGATTTGGGAGGGACTAAATGTGCAGGAAGAGCATGGGGCAGACAGATGGATGTGGGAGCATTGTGGGGAGGTTTGTCAGCAGGGCTGAGGTCAGGTTCCTGGTCTGGAAAGTTGAGTGTGCAGATTTCAGAGTCATCCTGGCTGACTTGCTCCGTGCTTTTTTTATGTTTATGTTTTATGTATTGACTTTCACTGTGTTGGGGCAAAATGTAAATCTGGTGGGGGCTGTACACTGATCTGCCCACGGGGGCTCTCCCAGCTGTGTCCACAACCTCTCCTCCAGCAGTGAACACAGCAAACAAGAGGCTGGGCCATTAAAAACTCTGCCATGCTGGGACCAGGCAGCACGAGCTGGGAGCCATTCTCCCCATCCCATGGCCACTCCACCTGCTCTTCTGGAGCATCCACAGTGACCCATATCACCCATTTTCCTATTTCCTGTGTCTCTTTCATTCTCCTGCACGTACCTGCCTGTGCTGGGTTTCAGTGTGGGTGTGGGTGTGTGTTCTATTTCCCATCTGTCAGAGCTGGGGCAGTTATCTTCCATTCACTGGGCAGTTTTCTTTGTCTCTCCCACAGCTTGCATGCCTACCATCCCATCTTTCATTGCTAAGCCTTCCCCATTTTAGGCACTGGTCAAAGTTTTCTCTGAATTATTGTAGTAAATCTGCTGGAGTGAGTGATGGGGGTCAAGACATCCCCCAAGGCTGCTGACTGTCGCTGTTCCTTAGAACAATGAGGAGCTTCCTTCCCAAGGAAAGTAGGGCACTGAAATGCTGAGTGAGAACCGTGCAGCTTTCAAAGGTTCCAAGGCTCCCTTGGTCTGCAGCAGATGCTCTGTCCCCAGGGGAATTGTCTGACTCCTCGTCACCAGTCTGATCTGAGACAGGATAAATCAGATGCCAGGAGTGCAGGAAAGATCCCCTTTGCATGTCTGACCTTAGAAAGGTGGATTTACAGCTGGCCTTGAGGATTGTTCTCATTCTGCTGGTGCACAGGTTGTGCTCCCACATCACCAAGGACAGCCATGGTCCTGTAATTCCTCAAGCCTCCCTAAAAATCAGGGCTGAGGCTGTCACTGCTGAGCAAACCATTGTGCTGGATTCATTCTCATGCTCTTTCTGGCAGCTGAGCTAAGCAGAACATACAAAAGAGATGCCAAATATACCTTGATAGTTTTCTGCTCTGTCTTTCCCCTAATATGATCCGTTCTAAATGAGATTGTTACCAGAGGATTACTCTTTCTTTTGTGTCCTGAACAGAACTAGGTATAAAAAGCAATTGCAGCTGTTTATTTTCACGTGGTGCCACACTGGTAACACTTTCTCCTTTTTAAACTTTTCCTACTTTGCTTCATTTCATCCTATTTTGATTAAACAACTGAAGTTGCTTCCTTTTCTCCTCCATTTTTCTTTCGAGGCTTTCAGTACTTCTAGCACTTGCCCTCCACTATTTTAATCTGCAAAATGCCTCAGTCTGCATGCTGTGTTGTGGAGGTGATGTGTGTGAGGGGAATAAATTCCTTTGTAGGTACCATGTCAAATCAAGCTCATTCTTTTCTGTTTGAGGCATTACAGTGATGCAAAATATCAAAGCAGTTCACAGAAATGAGACTCAGCTCACCTTTCTCTGCCTTCCTCACACACCTGTTTCTACCAAGGGAGCCATTTCCTCTGTTCTCCATATTTTACTCTCTTTTTTTCCATTTTTTTTAATGCTGATTTTTCTGCCACAGTATTTTATTTAAAAAAATAAATTAAACCTCGTGAGAATATTCAAACATCTACACTTTGAGCTTATCTGATGTTTCTAGCCTTTGATCACAGGAGTGGATATGACAGGTTTACCCAAGTTCAGAGTCTCAGAGGGAACAAAAACAGGTAGTGCAGCACTTGACATTGAAGTCCTGCACAGAACTGAGTTCAGAGTCTTGTGCTGCTTCACATCCTGGGCCCAGTTTCATTCCTTTGTTTGGCTTTATTTCCTGGGTATCCTCTTGTCTCTCTGTTTCCCAAGTCTCCCAGCCTGCATAGATTGTCCCTGTCCTCCCTTTCTGTGCTTTACCTGCTGCAACAAAACAGAAGTGATGTATTTTTCCACTGAAAAGTCATTTAACTTGTGACTTGTGTTTCTTTGGCCTTAACCAAGATGAGACTCCACTATGCTGAGAGATGCACATGCATCAAATTAGACTTTTTTTGGCCAGAGCTACTCATGATTATATCTAAGTGCTCATCAGGAATAGGTGAGTGAAGTTCAAATAGCTCCATTTCCCAAAATAGCCATGCTGGGCAAGGCTCAGAGCTGGTCCTACCAGGATCCTGTCTTCTGCAGTGATCAATAGTCCTCCTTGGAGAAGTAATGCAAGAACAGTCAAATATAGAATGACCCTTCTTCTGTATAATCCCCATGACAAATGGAGTGTCAGGAACTTCTCTGGATGAGGATGATATCTGCATTTTAATAGCTTTTGATGGAATTTTATGCTATGCTGGATCTTCACTGCAATGTTCTCCTATCACTGATTGATTCTTTTAGCTCACATATACATTTGTCCTCGCTAATAACTTACATAATTTATTTAGTAAGGACAAGATTTCTCCTGTTTTAAACCTGCTGTCTCAAAAGTTTATCAGCATCCTGCAGTTCTTGTGTTATGAGAAACAGTAACTCATCTCCTCAACTGCTCTAGCAAAGGTGTGTGTGATTTTTACACACCTTTAATCTACATCACTTCAATTGCCTCTTTTGCAGGCTGAGCACAAAAAACAGTTGGAAAAATCACCCTTGATAATTGTTAGCCATGCTTTACTGACTGAATAGAATAATGATTCCTGTTAGTTTGCAGGAGGTCTGGCCTCATACTGGAATTAATCTGTTTTTCCCTGAAGGACTCAGGTGATAGGACAGAACAATTGCTTATTATATCTGCAGATGACAAACATGATAAGAGTGGGAGCACCCTCTGCAGGGCAGAACTAGAATTGAGAATTATTTTAGCAAGCCAGAAAAATAATTTAAGGGAAAAAAAGGTTAATAATAATTTTTAAAAATCTGTGTTCTCGCATTTAGGTAGAAACAGTTGTTTGTGCAAAGCCATCATGAGGGAGGTATTTAAGCACAGATAAACAGACTTAAAGCTGAAAAGTTGAACATAAGTCAGCAAAGATTTGCAGCAATGAAAAAAAGCAAGAGTCAGAGCAGTGTGTGTGAAAAGGTGGCCTGGCAAGGTTTAAGGTTTATGTTCTCACCTGTAGCTGTGGTATAGGACAGACCTGGAGTTTAAAGGATGATGAAGATTATTTTGAGATTGAAGAGGAATTCAGTAAAGATGATGAAAAAAAACTTGAAGAAGTGTGCAACTTTTCCATTTAAAATAGGTAAATCTGAGAGAAGGCATAGCAAGAATTATCAAATAAATAAAAATTCCTAGCAACACAGTAAGCTTTTCTCCTTGCCCACTTTTTCAGACAAATAACTGGAAAGAAAACAGATTTACCAGAAGAAGAAGGCCCTTAGAAAGCACTGACAGCACACAGAGGGAGGCCCTGGAATCAAACTGGAATCAGTTGTCTGAGTTTTGCAGAGACAGAGTATTTCTGCCACCAGGGTTTTTAAGGACAAATCAAACATCTGTCAGGGGTTCTTAGGTCTAATTGATTCTGCTGTACAGCAGAGATGGACTAGGATGACCTTTTGAGATTACTTTCAGTATTCTTTCTTCTACTGTAAAAAAAAAAAAAAAGGAGAATTAAACCTAAGCAGGCTAACCTTGGAAGAAACCAAGAGAGAAACAAAAGAGAAGTATGCAAAATTTAAAAAACCAAAAATCAAACCCCAAAAAGCAAAAAACAAAAATAAACAAACAAACAAACAAAAAAAGGGAGACTGGTTAAGCCAATCAGTTACTGACAGACCCTGCTTTTATTCACAGCACCAAAGTCTCATGTTCAGTCATTACACTGTCTAAAAACCTCTCCTCTGCTTTGCAGAAAAGAGATGAAGTTTGGAAGGAAACAAAGAGGAGTATCCAAGGGCAAGGCACCTGCCTGAGGCATAATCAATATCCTGTGTCTGGTGCCTTCAGCCAGGGATTGTAGGAAAAGGCCTGGGATGCAGCTGAGGTGTGGAATAGGCTGTGAAATGTGGAATTGGTGCTTTGAAATTATTCTGTACATCTTTCAGGCCCTTGGCTATCAGCTCTGTCTGATCATACCTGTCTGGAAACAAGATGGAATTTTGCTGGGTGCTGGTAGAGCTGACCCAACATTATTGAGTCCACACAAATTTGTGGGAGCAAAGGACGAGAAGTTTCCCTGCTTGAGCATGACTTGTGCTGCTCTGGCTGTTCTCACCCATTTTATTTGGTGCCACAGACACGAGTGGTTTTTGTTGGTTTTGGAAACTCCTAAAATTTGTTCAACAGGGTGAAATGGATGATGCTGTTGAAAGAAAAACTGTCTTTTTGATGTCAGAGGAATACACTGCCCTTGGTATTTCCATAAGCAAAAACTCATTTTATTCTTCCTGACCTCTCTAGAAATAGTGAAAGTATTTGGAAAATATTTAGAAAACTGTGGTAATATTCAGTTGTAATTATTTTTTTTCACAGACCAATAATAAAAGAATATATTTTTGCAGTGAACTCAAGCCAGGAATAGGCAAAAGCCTGAATGACCTGACAGCATTTCATGGTAACATATTAATATCTACTTCAAAACAACAAATAAAGAGAACTTTTTTAAGATGACATTTTAAAGAAAATCTTTCAGTCTTTTTAATTTTTTGGCACAGCAATCTACCCCATGTTAACTCGTAATTCTGTAGTAAATCTTCTCAAGGAATGGTCAAAGAAGATCTTTATTCATTCAAAAGATGAACTTAAATTTTCTAGTGTACTGGTTTGCATAAATCTATTTCACTTACTATGTAAAAAACAAAATTGCATTTTTCAAATAAGGCACTACTGTATTTGAAGCCATATGAGGTAAATTATTAAATCTGTGTTTTCCAGCAAGGTATAAAATCTTGGGTATAAAAACATTTTTTCCTGATATTATTCCCTTTGTTGATTTGATATTCAGGCTTTCCTTAAATCTGTACCTCATAATGTTCTTGCTGTTCTCATGCAGCTCATCAGCCTTGTAATATTTTTCCAGTTGGGTGTGGCTTTAATTTTTAACAGGAATTCAAATAAACGATCAAGTAAGTTTTTTCACCACTTATCTTGTCAGAAAAACAAACTTTGGGGTTTTTATGCAAGGATTGGGTACTTGAAAAGGTTCCTGCAGAGCTACAGGTCTGGTTGCCAGTCAGGCTGTGGGAAAACAAGATAAGCAAAACAAGTTTTTTAACATTTTGTAAGGGGCTTTTTCATTTTAAGAAAAAAAAAAAATTGTACTCAGTGTCACTACACGAATTTCTGGAAAGTGAGTGGGAAATACTGAACACAGTGCCAGTTCTAACAACAATTCAGCAATGAGAGGAAAAGATCAGTGGTTTTTATAGCAGTCTACAACACAAGCTGGAAGGACTGGATACTCTGGATGTCAAAAAATCCTGAATGGGTGATCACTGTAAGATATACTGAACTTTTTTATCTTTCCACACTTCTTTTTTCCTTCTAAATCCCAGAATACATTAATTCTTAGCTGCTTTCATCAGGCACTGTAGTGATGGAACAAGGGGAAACAGCTTCAAACTGAAAGAGAAGAGGTTTAGATTGGATTAAGGTTAGGAAGGAAGGAATGAGGGTGGGCAGGCCCTGGCACAGGGTACCCACAGAAGCTGTGGCTGCCCCATCCCTGGAAGTGTTCCAGGCCAGGCTGGATGGGCCCTGGAACAACCTGGGATGGTGGAAGATGTCCCTGCCATGGCAGGGGGTGGGGACTGGATGGTGTTTTAGTCCCTTTCAGTCCATACTATTCTGTGATTCTCTGAATCTGTAAAACACAAGCAGTGTGTCCAACCTTTCTGCTGCACATTGAGGCCATTTATTGGTCTCTTTCTCCAGGCAGCACTGACAGAACCAGAGGACCCAGTCTCAAGCTGCACCAAGGGAAATACAGGTTGGATA
This sequence comes from Passer montanus, assembly GCF_014805655.1. Classification (NCBI taxonomy): domain Eukaryota; kingdom Metazoa; phylum Chordata; class Aves; order Passeriformes; family Passeridae; genus Passer; species Passer montanus. Next base: position 3,035,500 of record NW_024373479.1, read on the forward strand.
TCAGAAAAAAGTTTTTTACAGGAATAGGGATAAAGTTCTGGAATGTCTGCCTGGGGAGGTGGTGCAGTCACCATCCCTGGGTGTGTTTAACAAAGCCTGGATGTGGCACTGGGGGCCAGGGTTGAGCTGAGGTGTTGGGGCTGGGTTGGACTTGATGACCTTTCAGGTCTCTTCCAACCCAGTGATTCTGTGAAGAACCAGAAATGCTTTAAGGCGTTCCTTAACTTCCTTTATCATCCTCAACTTCCTGGAGAGCTGTGGTAATAGCAGTGAGGGGGTTGTAAAATAGTCTGAGCGTCACTGATCTTCCCAGAACTGTGTGTTTGCTTTTCCACAAAGGATAAATAAAAATACCAGACTTCAACTCCTGCAGTTTGTGTCTGGCTGGTTATCACCGCAGGACTGTGGTTAATTAATGTTCTTTAAAATTTTCATGTGAGCAATATGTACTGCTGTTTCTGCGTCTGCCATTATATATATAGATATATAAAATTCTTTTAATGCTACTGGGAGAAGATGATAAAAGACTTCATTAATTTGTATTTCACATTCCAGGTTTTGCTGAAGGCTAAAGCACTGGAGTCCAGCAGAAAGGTCAGTGGCTGAGGTGCCAGGCAAGGTCCATGGGGTGCACTGCCCTCCTATAAGCTTTGCTTTTAATAGAATCCCTCATCCTGCTTTCAAACTCAACACACTGTTTTCCAGACCTAGCAAAATATGTACTCTTTACCTGGGACTTGTTGTCTTTTTAAAAATAAGATCCAGCACATTTAAACCCAAGATCCAGTGTAACATTTGAGCCCAATACACATAGTCCACAGAGAAATACAGATGGAGTAAAGACCTTAGATGTGGTATTTTAACATGAATTTTAAGCCCATGCTTTTAGAACTCTCCTTTAGATGACTGTGTCTGCAAATTAAACATTGTACACAGCAGTACAGACAGTATTTGATTTAAGATCAATTACTTCCTCAATCCCTAAATAAAACCTCACTTCTTCATGCAAGAGTGAGTTTGTTTGCACACAATTTATAGGTGCAGTCAACCTGTCAAGTGGCATTTCACATTTAAAAATAAAAAAATCACGTAGAGCTATGAGGAAAGGTGTATCAGATGTTACAAAAACAAACCTTCCATGGAGAAGAGTGACAGCTCGAGGCAGCCTGGCTGAGGTGACACCTTTCAAAGCCTCTGAGCTCCTGGCAGACTCTGTCCTTAGCAATGCTGGCAGATGATAGAGTGAAAAAAGCATTATTTTCACAGACATATAGAAATATGCACTGTTACAGCCTGTGATCCATACAGTGAAAGAGTTTAATTTGAGAGGATCTTCTTACTTTTGGTTCTGGTTTTGGCCCTTCAGCACTGCTTTGCATCTTCCTCTAGACTCTTTATAGCATCAAGTTTTGGTTGACCAATACTAACCCAACTACCAAGAAAATAAAATCTTTAATCTGATCTATTTAATGCTCTCCAGGAAGGTCTCCATATATGAAGCACACAGAGTATAAACTCTACCTTACAGAGAATTTTACAGTGAATTTCTTCTTCTTCTTTTACAGTGCATTTCTTCTCCAGCAGTCAGGCTCAAACATCATCAGGAATCATGCATGTTTTACCTTGTGCTGGAAGGAAGAAGACAGTCTGTTTCCACTGGTGGGGGACAGAAGCTAGAGTATGTGATGAAAAAATGAAGTTCTCTGGTATATTCAAGCTCTATTTTTTTATTAAAGTCTATTGAAAACCAGGCTCTATTGTTTTATTCAAATATCGTGTTAGGAAGTGAACAATACACAAGCAAACCATTGTACCAGGATGTGTCACAAGCTTTTTACACAAATTCACAGTGATAAACAGATAAAAAGACATTGCTTTTCATCTATACCAGATACTTAGGAAGAATACAAAGTGCAGCTTTTTAATATTATACAGTCTCACACAGAGGTGTTTCACCAAAAGTCTGGCACATAAACAACTTCTTTTTGAAAACAGAAGTTTCCAAAGCGTGACAAGCACTGAAATTGCTTCATCCAGATCACTGGGACAGAGTTGTTGGCACAGGCTCCTTTCAATGTCCATTCCCACCTTCAGAGAGGATCCGGGAGGGCTCTGTGTACTTTGCTGTCATCAGGTAGAAGAGGGCAGGGGCAGGTACCAAGGCAAGCAAAGGCAGGTCCTGCTCAAGCTTATCCAGTTTGGAAATGGAGATGATTCCATAGGCATGGAGTAACCAGTGGCTGAAGAGGACAACGAGCCTTTTCTTCCTCACGAGCAGATCCTTGAAAAACTTGCAAAATAAACACAATATCCTGTTAGCATTCAGCCTGTTAGCCAGTACCTGATATTTAAGAGATGTGACAGGTAGAGCACAAAAAACATGTGAAGCCTCCTGGGTTTGAGCCCTTCCAGCACACACCCAGCTTCTCAGTGAACCATCAGAGGGAATTCTGAGAATTCCTCCAGCCAAGAGGGGAAGGGATACAGGAAGAGGCTTAAAAGTAAAATACACCACTGAGAAAATGCAAGAGACAAAGTGGTCTCTGCTCATTCAAGTATTCTTTACTCTTTTAACACAGGAAACACGTTTACCCACCTCCACTTCAGAAGCAGACATGTACACAGCCAGTGTAACCAAAGAGAGCACCAGGATAATGTATGGGAAGGCATAATCTAAAGACAAACAAGCAACACATTAGCAGGCAAAAAATGGCACAGCTCCTCCTTCAGCAGAGAGTTCTTGCACAGGTGTGAAGCAAACTGAGCTGCTCTAGCTGCCTCTTAGCATGGCACCACACAAGCACAGCAGTGAGGGTCAGCCAAGCACAACCTGCACAGCTGCTCCCTCTGGGGCTCTCTGCTGCTTCTCAGTGGAGTTACTCAACACTTACACCACAAATTGAAAAATGATAATGAGAAAAGTAGTCAGCCTGAGTGGGGATTTTGTGGCACCTCTCCAAATGTGACAAGAATGCTGGAAGCTAAACCAAAAATAGCCAATCTCCCCAAATTTACACTGAAACCCATCTCTGAAATCAGACAAACTCTGCCTTAGCAAAAAGTGGAACTAGCTCACTCTGAAGTACTTTCCTCTCCCACCCCCTCTCCTCCTTTTTTGGGAAAGGGACAGTCTCTACCAGCACTGGCTAAGGCAAAGTAGTGCTGCTCACACCTGGTGAGGACAGAGCTCCTAATGAGCAATGTTTTCAGGTGAAACTCCTCAAAAATAACCCTAAACAATATCCTTATTCCCAAAGCAGGAAGTGTCCCTTCCTTCTGTCCCTTAAGTCCTTTTTTAGTGTGCATTTATAGGTGTGTTCAGGAGAGTTTTTAGGAGAGAACTCACAGAGGAGGCCTCCTCCCACGGCCTGCAGCACGGTGAGGATGGGGAAGAAGTAGAGCGCTGCATAAATGCTTTTAAATCTGTCAGACCTCCCCAAACCACAGGCAATCTTCTTAACCAGGAGAGGCCTCAGCAGCATCATCAACACGAGGCAGAAGGCATAATAGATAAACACAATGGTGTACCTGCAGAAAAAGAAAAATTCCTCAAAATGTGCAGTTTTCTCATAGAGATTCGGGTCACAACCAAGGAATTTGGGGATAGTCAGTGAAGTCTAAAGACTTTATGGGTAAAAGGTTTAAACACAGAATGATGGGCTCACTTTTCCTTGGGGGAAACAGTCAAGATGTTTCATTTCCAAGGAAAGGAAAACAAAAAGAAAAGAAGAAGTTTTAAGCTACATACTGACAGGCTGAGAGGACACAGTCTCAAGCTGCATATGGGGAGGTTCAGGTTGGACATGAGAAGGAATTTCTTCACAGAAAGGGTGACCAGACACTGGAATGAGCTATCCAGGGAGGTGATGGAGTCATCACCCCTAGAGATGTTTAAGGAAAGACTGGAATTGGCTCTCAGTACCATGGTGGTGCTGGGCTATAGGCTGGACTCAATCATTCCAGAGATCTTTTCCAACTAAATTGATTGTGTGATAGCCTGAGCTATGCCACTTCCTTTGATTACTCAGAAAGTCATGAAGTGTTGCTAAATCTACATAAAACAGCTCAATGCTGTTGATTCAGGGGATTGATTGTCATTGATCCCAGCTCTATACCTGAACATTTCTGGCAGCTTGGAGGAGAGGCAGGGGGGCACACACAGAGGAGCACAAACAGGGGGCACACACTGACAGGGGGCACACACACTCATAGGGAGCACACAGTGACAGGGGGGCACACACAGGGACACACACTGACAGGGGCACACATTCACACAGGGGCACACACTGATGGGGGGACACACACACAGGGGCATACACAGGGGGCACACACTGACAGAGGGGCCCACTCATAGGGAGCACACAGTGACAGGGGGGCACACACAGGGACACACACTGACAGGGGCACACATTCACACAGGGGCACACACACAGGGAGCACACACTGACAGGGGCACACACTGATGGGGGGACACACACACAGGGGCATACACAGGGGGCACACACAGGGGCACACACACAGGGGCACACACAGGGGGCACACACTGACAGGGGCACACATTCACACAGGGGCACACACACAGGGGCACACACAGGGGGCACACACTGACAGGGGCACACATTCACACAGGGGCACACACACAGGGAGCACACACTGACAGGGGCACACATTGACAGAGGGGCACACTCACAAGGAGCACACAGTGACAGGGGCACACACTCACAGGGAGCACACACGGGCACTCACAGAGAGCACACAGTGACAGGGAGCACACAGTGACAGAGGGGCACACACAGGGGCACACAGTGACAGGGTGGCACACTCACAGGGGGTACACACAGGGGGCACACACAGGGGCACACACTGACAGAGGGGCACACACTGACAGCGGGTACACACAGGGCACACACAGGGCACACACAGGGGGCACACACAGGGGGCACACACTGACAGGGGCACACTCACAGCGGGTACACAGCCTCGTGGGTGCAGTGCACGGTGGTGATGTAGTCGGGGCTGGGGTTGTAGAGCATGGTGTACCAGTCCGAGAGCTTCTTGACGGGGCAGGAGCGGATGTGCAGGGAGCCCACGGGCTGGCTGAGCAGCAGTGTCACCACGGCTGCCACGCTGCACTCCAGCAGCGCCGTCAGGTGCTGCAGCACCGCGCTGGAGCTGCGGGACAACAGCCACGAGTCACTGCCGTGCTGCCAGCTCCTGCACACCCCAGCAGCCCTGCAGCCCCACAGAGCCTTCTGCAGGGTCAGAGCCCGCTCAGTGCGGCAGCCCTCTGACAGCCTCAGGTGAGTCAGAGTGTAAAAGAAAAGAGCGGTGAGGGGAACGCACCACACGGCTCAGAAAACGTGACATTGCTGCTGGTGATACAAGCAGAGCTGCCAAAGCTGCAGGTCCTCGTTGAAGGTGGTAAATATTCATAGATTAAACATTCCCAGCCCACTATCCCCACAGAATGATTTGGGTTATTAGGGACTTTAAAGACTATCCAGTTCCAAGCCCCTGCCATGGGGCTGAGGGTATCTGGTGATTATGTCCCACAGGGACAGCTCAGTACACTCCAGAGCCACCATTCTCTAAAAACTCCAGCCTAACACCTCATGGCCACATGCAGCTGTGGATCTAAACCTCCTTTTTACAGAACTTCTCTGACGTAAAGGCCACAGCAGCTCTGCTATCAAGACCCAAACCCAGAATACATATTCCTAAAGACAAAACTCAAACCCATCCTCTCTCACTGCACTTGTGCAGCTCTGCTGATACTGACCCAAGGGAAATGATACAACCTGCTGCTTCTGCCTGCTGGGAGACCAAATCCAGCCCAGACTGCCAGATGGACTGTGCACTGCCACTTTAAAGAGCTACAGACCATGCCCTGAGGGCAGTGACTGGAGAGGGTGCCCTGCAGGACACTTACATTTGTAAATAAACCCTCCTACAGCTGCTCTAAACTTCTGTGCAATTATATCAGCAAGGGTGGATGGGGCTCTGATCAACCTGGTGTGCTGGAAGGTGTCCCTGTCCAGGAGAGAATTGGAACTGGGTGATCCTTAAGGCTCCCACCCAACCCAGACCAGTTTAGGATTCCAAGAACTGCTGGACAGTTCAGTTCAGCATCTCAGACGGATCACTCGTGGATAAAAGATTTCCAATTTTAAACAACTCATCTAGAGGAAGGGTACACAAACCTCTTCTTTCCCGAGTACCACTCAATGAAGAACCAGTGTAAGACCAGGGGCAGCATGGCCATGAAGCCGAGGTACAGCCAGTCATAGCGGTCTGGAGACCCCAAACACTCCCGGCAGATTTTGTTGTCATCGGTTCTCTGGCCTCTGGGACACACCTGCAGGAGGCAGAGGGTGGACTCAGAACCCCACCACCAACAGCAAATCACTGCACTTAATGCAAAGCCAGCTTGGGGCAAGACACAGGCCAATGTTTAAAGAGATTAAACAATAACCCCAGTAATTTCTCAGCTTACACTTGCTCACTCTGGCTCATCTTTTTAAATATAAACAGGGTGAAGCATGATTAAAAGCCTTCATGCAAGCCTCCATCCTCCTCTGCTGCTGTCACGCCGCTCCCTTCCATCGCAGCTCCCTCACCAGGCTGCTCCCAGCCACGTTCTCAGTCTCACCCCTCCCTTCCTGGGCCAGGCTCTCCCTCAGCGCTCCAGTAAAAATTCAGTGACGGATTTCAGCACAGCTCTCCACGCCAGCCCGTTCGCTCCCGCTTCGCCCCCGTTACCCGCGGGGGCCGGGCCTCGCACTCACTCACCCCGCACTCCCCGTAGGTCTCCAGGGAGCCGTTCACCGACAGCACGGTCCTGCCGCAGTACAGCCCGAGGCAGGCGGGCTGGATGTCCACAGCTGCGGGGAGAGCGCGGCCCGCGTTACCGGGACGGGCACGAACGCCAGTCCCGGCCCGCTCCAGCCGCTGACAACCCCCTCCACCCCACCCGCGCCCCCACCCGCATTCCCAGCCCCGTCCCGGTGCCCCGGCCCGGCCCGGCCTACCGGCGCGGAACATCGCGGTAACCCAGCAACCGCGGCCCGGTACTTCCGCCGCGGCGCTTCCGCTTCCGCCGCAGCTCGGCTCCGCCGGGAATGCGGGCGCGGGACCGCGACGGGGCGGGAACCTGGGGGGCGTGGCCTCAGCAAGGGCGTGGTTACCGCAGTAGGCGTGGCTGTGGGCGGAATAGAAAATAAGTGGGCGTGGTGTGGGCGTGGCCTTGGGCGGGGAAGCCCGAGCGGGGCGTGACCTCCGCTGGTGGGCGTGGTCGCCGGGGTGCGGGCCGTGTGGCGATGGCGGCGCGGGGCGGCGGTGACAGCGGCGACAGTGACGGCGGTGGGGCGGGCCGGGCGCTGCCGCCGCACTCGCCCTCGTGCGCGGTGCTGCAGACGGTGGAGATGCACACGGGCGGCGAGCCGCTGCGCATCGTCCCGCGGCTGGAGGCGGCGGAGCAGGCGGCGGCGGCGGGGCTGTCGCTGCTGTCGCTGCGGCGGGAGGTGGCGGCCCGGCACGACCGCGTGCGGCGCGGCGGGCGCTGCTGCACGAGCCGCGCGGCCACGCCGGCATGTACGGCGCCGTGGTGGTGCGCGGCGGGGCGGCGGCGGGCGGCGCGCACCTGGCGGCGCTGTTCCTGCACTGCGCCGGCTACAGCGCCATGTGCGGCCACGCCGTCATGGCCCTCGGCCGCTTCGCCCTCGACTACGGGCTGGTGCCGGCGCCCTCCCGGCCCGAGACCGCCGTCCGCCTGCGCTGCCCCTGCGGGCCCGTCACCGCCTTCGTGCCCTGGGACGGCCAGCGCAGCGGCAACCCCGTGCGCTTCCACAGCGTGCCCGCCTTCGCTGCCGCCACCGGTGGGCAGCGCTGGGGTTGGTGGTGCTGGTGGAGGGGCTGGTGGTGTGGCTGAGGGTGTGTGGTGATGATGTCCCACTGTTCTTCAGAGGTCAGGGATGCTGTAAGGTGCCATAGGAGTACTCCAGTTATCATCCCTCGCATCTTCCTTCACTCGTGGCTCAGCAGTGCTGCCTCCTCACCTGCCTCCCTTTCTCTGCTCAGACTTGGCCATTGATGTCCCTGGCCATGGGAAGGTGGTGGTTGACATCGGCTATGGTGGCACCTTCTACGCCTTCCTCAGCGCCGAGCAGCTGGGCCTTGATGTGTGCTCTTCAAAGACCAGGGACCTTGTCAGTGCAGCGAGTGCAGTGACAGAAGCAGTGAAGAAGCAGGTATGGACGAGCACTGTGGAATCCCAGCATGTTCCCTCTGGGGTGACTGCACAGACATGCTCAGGATGGTGGGAGAGTCCCATCCTTCTGGCCCCATGTTGAATTTCAGAGTCCTTACAAGTCCTTACAGGAGCTTTTCCTGCTTCTCTCTGTCTCTGCTACCTGTGAAACAAGAGGTGGAAGTGCAGCCATGTGGCCTTGTCCCCTCCTCTGGTCTCTGACAGAGGCTGCAGTGCACACATTGCTGCTGTTGTGTGTATTTGTGACCCTCTCTGTGCTGTTCCCAGTTCAAGCTTCATCACCCTGAGAGCGAAGACCTGGCTTTCCTCTACGGCACCATACTGACAGATGGGAAAGATGCCTTTAGTGAGGAGCCCACCACCAACATCTGCGTGTTTGCAGATGAACAGGTACAGAAACAGGCTCTTCTCTGGCACAAGAGGCACCACAATTGTCCCTTTGTCCCTTAGATCCACTGCAAAGAAGAGAGACTGTTCTGGTTCTTAGTTTGGGCAGTGATTGCTTGTGCTGCTGTCATGTCTCTGCAGAGCTGAGTGTTGATGCACACATTCTGGTTTTGCTCCTAATAGCAGAAATACTTCTGCACACCTTAGATGGTGGCATTTTAAAAAGGTTCATACCCAAAACCTGTTGATTGGAATTTGTCAGGAGTTCAGGAGCTGAGACAAGATCCCAGCATAGTACATGTCCCTAAAGTCCTCATCCAGGGAACATCTGCTGGGGATGAACAACAGGAGAGAAATGGGGTGTTCAAATTCTGTTCTTGTCTGCAGTGCATAAGGTATCACATAAATGACAGGGGAGGCTTTGGCTGGACTTGCCAGCAGTGAGGAGTGTGGAGCACAGGGACAGGTCACCTCTGAAGCTGGCCAACACTGTGTGTTTTTGGAGATTTTAAAAACCAGGCTGGCCTGGCGTCCCCTCAGTGTAAGGAGAACCAATCTTGCCTTGAGGTGTGAGGATGGAGCAGGTGACCTCAGCCCCCCTCAGTCCTTTTGAGATGATGCTGGGAAGACTTCAGTGCTCCTAAATAGTGTTTATTAGATCATCCATCCCTAACTGTGCCAAAGCCAACCACAGTCCAAAGTACCCCAAACCTTCTTCTTTTTTCCTTCTCAGTTGTGATGTATCTGGATTCTCTACAAAACCCTGGACTGGGGGGGTTTCCCCTGAGTGCAGTGTAAAGGTGGCAGAGGGAACTGAGGGGAGCAATCATTTTGTATTAAACCCCAAAATGTAGAGCTGGTCCATCTCTTCTGCTGTAGGTTGACCGAAGTCCGACGGGCTCGGGGGTGACAGCTCGCATTGCCCTGCAGTACCATAAGGGACTCATCCAGCTGCACCAGAGCAGAACCTTCCGGAGCAGCACCACGGGCTCCTTGTTCACTGGGAAGGCAGTGAAGGCAAGTGGCTTGTGCTGGACTTGCCCCCTGTCTCAAGGGCTGCTGGAAATGTGCTCAGTGGCGGAGCAGAAAAGCCTTTCTGTGCCCAGGGAAGGGTGTAGGGAAGGAGGGAGGTGCCCGTGGGTCTTGCTCTCCCACAAACCTGGCACTAAAAGGATTTTAGGACCTTGTTGTGTTGTGTGGCTGCTTTGGGATGAACCAGGGCAGGGGTGTCTGCATAAATGTCAGGTATCACTGGAATTCTGTGGGGTTGGGAGAACCCTCTGTTGCCTCTATCCTCATCCTGATCTCTCTGCAGGAGGCCAAGTTTGGGAACTACAACGCTGTCATTGTGGAAGTCTCAGGAGAAGCCTTTTACACTGGCACAGCCACCTTCACTGTGGAAGAGGAGGACCCACTGAAACACGGCTTCTTCTTCAAGTGACACAAGTCACGGGTGGTGGCAGAGCCTCACTGATGGTGCTGTGCTTCTCCTGCCCATGAATTTCTGTTTTGCCTCTCCACACGTTGCAACAGGATCAGCCCTGGGTGGTGTGACAGCATTTGTCACATTTCAGGATAACAGGCTTGTTGGCCTATTGTGATTAGCATATTAGGTGCACTGTGATTAGCATATACAAGCTGCTCTGAGAAGATGTGGTTATTTTTCTTCCCTTTTTTTTTCTTCCCCATAATTCACAGAAAATGGAGCTGATCTTGGAGAGCTGCCTTCAAATTTATGTGCCTTCTCTATGTCTGCAATTTATTAATTTCAAAATTAGATTTCTATTAAATGCCAGCTGAAAACTCTGCCATTTTCCTCGTTTTCACTCCCAGAGCTCATTTGCAGGATTCTGCTGAGAATGTCATGACTGTTGGTTTGAATTGCTAGCTCTTGTCTCCTGCTCAGCCAGCTGTGCTGCTCTGTCTCATGCCCCAGCTTCCCTGCTCAGCCTGTCCAGACAACCCCTTCCTCACTCATTTCACCCCACCGGGGCTCTCCTGCATCCTGGGGCTGGATGCAGGTATTTGATCAGAATTTCCTGTATTCCTGCTGAGCATCCATGCTGTGCTGCTTCCCTAAGCCTTCCTCTCTTGCTTATCTTGGACCACTGGCTGCAAATACCCTGTGGTTAACTTTCAACAGGAGCAGCTGTGTTTGAAAATCTGAGCCATTATGACCTTTGACTGCTAATTATTTACTGATTTTGTCCCAGTCCGGGGGCAGCTTGTGCAGCAGAGTGCAGTTCAGTGCTTGCTTTGCCAGGGTCCCTCCAGGGAAAAACCAAGCATTTGCAGTGGCAGGAGCAGACCTTCAGACCTCCGGAGGCCTGTCACTTCCACTGTGTCTGGATAAAATGGTGCTTGTTAAATGAAGATACTCATGGGAGGAACTGGCCCCTTGTTAAAATGAGACATGAAAATGAGAATGATCATCTCATGGAAGCTCATGCAGCAGAAGGGTGCATACTGGTGAACTTAGATAAGGTTGGCACAGAAAAGCCTGGGAGGAATTTCATCTGTCAGCTTGAAAATGACTTTGTAGCAGGAGGAAACAAAAGTCCCCTGATTTATGCAACTGCTGAGCTGCCAATGAGGTTTTTTAGGATGTTGTTTGGGGCTCCTGCTCCCAGCTTTCCTGTAACTCCCTTGTAAATCCCATACAGCCTCTGGTCCAGAAGAACAAGAAGTGACACACAAATCCTCCGTGCTTGCAGGAGCACACTCTACCATGTGTTTTCATCTTCTGGGCATCTCCTGATCAGCCCCCAGCCTGGCTCCTTGGAAAGAGCTGGGACAGCGAGTCACAAAGCCCAGCACAGGATGTTTGGAGGTTCTTCAGGCATTAACTGGGATGCATCCTTCATTACCTGTTCTGTACCCCCATCCTTAAGGAAATTTTCAGGTACGGACAGGCAGCTGTGGCATGGATGAGAGTGGGGGGGGAAAGGGTCCTGCTGCCCATGTTGGGGGGTGTCCCTGGCCTGATCCCTCAGTCTTACACCTGATGATCCCTCAAGCCCCATCCTGGTGATGGCGTGATGGTCCTGGCTTCCAGCTGAGAGTCTGGGGGTAGCCGCTCCTCCGTGCTGGTGTGCGGGGCTGTGCGGGGAGAGGATCTGACCGGGGCTGCCAGGGGAGCACGTCTGTGGGCACCCACGGGAGGATGATGCCGCTGTGGAGTGCGGTCTCCCGGCCCCGCTGCTCGTCCGTGGGGGCTCCGCTCCGCCGCCGCCGGGTCCAGCTGGGCCGGGCCGGGCCGGGCCGGTTCCCCGGGCAACGGCGGCCGAGCGACGTCA